>NW_026592890.1:21807438-21864221 GCF_907164565.1 Psammomys obesus | reverse complement strand
TTTCTTTCTTTCTTTCTTTCTTTCTTTCTTTCTTTCTTTCTTTCTTTTTGTAGATAGTTTTTCTTTTGTTGTTTTGGTTTGGTTTGAGACACTGCTCTTGAACTTCTAACCCTCCTGCCTCTCCCCACCCAAAATTCTGGGATTACCTGTATGGTTTATTCCTTTATTTTCCCAAACATGTCCTCTTGTTTTACTGTACTGTTTTGATGACTAGTAGTAAGATTTTCTGGAATTCTTGGTAGTATTTGAAAAAAGACATAAAATTTGTTATTTTGCATTAAATGTCACGAATCCTAAAATAGAACTGTGGGACAGAAGTGGACATCAGGTGTCTCCCTCAGCTGTTCTCTACCGTAAGTTTTGAGACAGGCTCTCTCACTGTAACGGGAACCTGTGGTACTAGACTGGCCTGTGGGTCCCAACGACCCTCCTGTCAATGCTTACTGGTATGAGCCACCAAACCTGGCTCTTTATATGGGCATCAGGATATGTAACTCAGGTCCTTGGGTTTTGTGGCAAGGATTTTGCTGACTAAACCATCTCCCCAGTACCCCAAGACATTGTTATTGGGTAGAGGGGCACATGGGAAGGAGAAAGAATAGTTTATTGTGAGAGTTGTCAATGCAACCGGGACTGTACTGTGCTCCTCTGTAGCAAATAAATGCCAGAACAGCTCCTCATGCTCAGTACCCCAGCTTCCCCAACCCTCCAACTGTGTGTGACATCTCCCCCCCCCCGAAAAACAATAAGAATTTTCAGCATGCTTGAAGGACTTTTTATGTTGGATCAAATCCACATGTGCCTAAGGTTAAGCCCTTTTGAAAGCCACTCTCCTGTTGTCGTAGGCACCTGTTGAATTCTGCTCACCCAGGATTCCATCGCCCTTTCTTGCAATTGCAGCACGTCATTTTCTGTCTGGGAAATCGTTCCTCCCAGGCTCTGACTTTGTGGACTCAATCAAAGCCCAGTTTCAAGAGTGGTCCTCACCACTGTGGCCAGAAGGTTAGGATATATTCACCTCCTAACCGGGGACACGTAACCTAGTCCAGGCTAATGACCCCACAATCCCAAAGGATTTTTTTTTTTTTTTTTTGTGGTACAACTGACAAGTTCTTCCTTTTCGAGGGTCTGCTCGCTGTGATGGTGATGGGGGATTAGACCTGGGCTCGGGAGAAGACATGTCACGGTAGAAGGTGGGAACATGCTTTCTGAGAATGTTACCTTCACAGAAGACAACAGAAGCAAGAAGAGGCAATGACTTGAACCCCAAGGGTCAACCATTCCCACAGCCAGGGACACCTTTGGACTTCCCAGGTGAAAGAGCCAATAAAGGCCCCCTCCGTTCTCTTTCACCGGAATCTGCCTGTGTTTCTGTGCTTGCTCCTGACAGTGTTCTGGGGAGATGAGGAAGACAAGGCTTCAGTTTTGTGGGCCTTCAGAATCTGCTGGCAAGGAATGGATGACAGAAGGAACACTGTAGTTTGGCACCTCAGCAAGTTCAGCATCGGAAGGGACCAAAGGACTAACCATCTTTGGATCTCAGGCCAAGGTAAATAAAGACAGATGGCCTTAATCTCAAAGGCAGGGCGTGTCTCCCAGAACCCATCAGTAGCATAGCACTGTAGGCAGAACAGCTGGACAACGCCATGGCCATACTCTCTAGCAACAACGCACAATGTGAGGTGAAACAATGATGGAATCATGGACATTTGTTTCCTAACAAAGTCAAATTTCAAAGCAACAGGAGTTGGGTTGAAAGAAACAAAGAGAAAAAGGAAAAAAAAAAGAAAACCTTTTGCTACTCCAAATATAGAGAAAAAAAATCTACATAACTTATAACTTAATGTTTTTACTTAATAATTACACCCTGAAGTAAGAAAGTATTTTTAAATTTATTTTTTATTCGTGTACATGCACATCCCTGCACACGAGCGTAAGGGCACCTTGCTAGACGTTCTCTCTTTCCACCTCCTGGGGCCCAGGGACGTCGCCCAGGTCACTGGACATGGCAGCAAGTGCCTTTAGCTACTTTGTCACATCCCTTTGAACCAAGAAAGAGAATTTTCGAAAGGGAATATGAAGAGAGAGAGGAGAGAGAGAGAGAGAGAGAGAAAGGAGAAGCTCAAACCATCAAGGCAAACAGTGTGACATTACCTGTCGTACCACACAAGCCAACGTCACTCAGCAGAGCTGGGTCTTCCGGGCCAGAACCAGGATGAGTAAGGAGGCTCCCGCCCCCAGTGAGGAGGATGAGATAGGCTTCTCACATAAAGAGTCTTTAAAAAGCTGCCACAGCTTTGAAAAAGGAAGGGGAAAACTGGGGGTTTCAGGATTTGTGTTTGTTTGTTTGTTTGTTTGTTTGTTTGTTTTGTCCAGGTAGGCCTGGAACTCATTATATACACAGCCCAACCCAAGCTGGCCTCAAATTTACAGTGATCCTCCTGGCTCAGCCTCCTCGATTTTGGGATAACAAGTGTATGCTGCCATCCCAAGCTATTTAAAAATGATGTAAACTTTGAGCTATGAGGCCTTTGTAGGTAAAGATACAGTCATACACCAGCTAAGGATGAGGCCAAAAAATCTACACTGTAATGTAGTATAATCACTATTTGACTATTACAGAATGTGCTTACACAATCTTAGACAGTCTATGCCACAAACACCTAAGCTACATAAACACATATATTTATATCTGTACCTATGCATAGTATATAAGCATATATTTTATATGTATATACCAGCATACATATGTACACTAAATTACATATATATGGCATAGACATTTCCGAAGAATCAGAATAGTCAAAACAACAAGAGATCAAATCAGAATTTTTAAAAAAATCAGGAGAAGCAGTAAATGGGAGAGAAACGAAACTGCTTCAGGCACAACATGATAGTTTTACTAAACATTTTTAATGAAGAGGAATATCCGCACATAGCAATAAAAATGCAATTCGTTAAATAACATAAGCAAGTCCTGCGGTCATTACCGTGATCCTGTCCATAACTCTGTGTGCTGTATGCGGGAAATGGAATCCGGGGTGCCGCGCATGCTAGGCAAGCACTCTGCCACCGGCCCTGCCCAGGCCTGCTCTGCTTTTGCAAAGGCTCACGGTACAGCAGGCTTGTTTCTGCCAATGTCTCCACGCTGGGTGGTGCCTTGAGCTATGAGGTCGGTGGGCGGTAGGAAACTCTCAGCTCTACCATGATTTTGGGGGCTGCCACCACATACGAGGCCTGCCTTCGACTCCACGCAGAGCATGGATTTGGATCTAGAAAGCTCAAGTATCTAACTTGTTGGGTCTTGACGAAACTGGTGGGCTATTTTGCCTCTCGGTGTATCGCTAGAGCCTGAGGCACCTTTGGGGTTTCTGTGGCATTCGACCAAGGGCGTATTCATATCAAACACAGCTTCTTCCTCAACAGCAGACCACCCGGTAGGGACAAAGCCCTGGATAAGGTTCTGGACACCGTAATTCTGGATCACAATAATAAGGACCGTATCACTTGCTTATCTTTAAGAAAAAAAATCAATATTCCATGAACATTTCGTTACAGTCCTCAGAGCTAATTCCTTCTGCAGACTCAGAGGCTTTGGGTAGGAAGTGAATTTCAAATGGATTTTATTGCCTTACTCTAGCAGGCAGATAGGCTTTTCTGGTTTGTACATTATTTATTAACCACATTTATCAGCCATCTTTTTTTTTTTCAACTACTTTTTAAGATTAAATCAGTCTCTTGGAGCTCACTATTTTTATGGTGAATGTCCTTTCTTGATGTCTGGTTTCCACTCTGTACCCCGAGATACTCTGTAACAGAGCTTGGCTGTTTCACACACAAAGCACACTAGATTGCTAAAAAGCAATTCATACACCCGAGTGTTCATTTTTAACCCTCAGCCAGTGGAACACTGTTAGCAGCAGGTCTGCTTCAGTTCGAGCACAGGGAGGGCAGCGGGCTGAAAGGCTGTGCCGTCACCCCTCCCATCCTGTCTCTTTCCACCGTATGTGCAGAACAGAAGAACACAGTGGGAAGAGCACAGGCCTGGTGATAAGGAGGGCTGGAACCCAGCCCTTACCAGCCGTCTCCCTTGGCGACTCACCCTGCTTCGGTTCCCAGGTCTATCAAATGGAGATGACATCAACAAGCCTCCGAGCCCCAGCTCGTAAAAGGTGCCAATCGGAGAGGCTGAAGATGGAATCATGGACACCTGGGCCTGAGTCCTCTTCCGATAGCTCTCCCAGGTGTCCTTGAGCAACAAGGTGACTTCACTTTGATACTTTCCGGATGGATTCCACATCTCCTGAAAGCCTCCCCACACTTGACAGCCTGCTGCGAGTTACCTCTGCAGATTTCTGTTTCTCACGTGTTGGTTATCTTGTAGTACCAAGGACTGAACCTAGGGCCCTGCATAGGCTCAGCATGTGCTCTTCAATCGAGCTACACCCAGATCTTTGGCACACTGGCTGTAAGCCACCCATTTTGACAACATATATGGTGTGTGCGCTGTGTGCATGCGGTTCCCTCAGAGGCCAGAAGAGGGCACTGGCTCCCCTGGAACTGGAGTTATAGATGGTTGTAAGCCACCTGTGGGTGTTGGGAACCGAACCCAAGTTCTCCGGAAGTGTGCACTTAACCACTGAGGCTCCGGCCTACTTTCTATGCTCTAGATGACGGCAGAGAGGCAACGCCGCACAGGATAAATAGTAAAGCAGTGGTGGGTTCGTTCTCTGTCTTAGAAGCCAGAAAAAGAAAAGCATATGATGAATGCTAACATATAATCACAACAGGAGACCCGAGATTCCTTCTAATCCCACTGCAAAAATACCTACAGTGCCTGACCGGCTGACTCACATGGGGCTTTCCTGTATATACAACCATCCTATTGCTGACTGAAGGGTTTTCCTTAGGTGAGGAAACTTTGACAGGAAGCAGTGAGGTGAGTCATCGGGTTTCTTTATTTTGAAATGCCTGGACCATGGCTGACAGTAAAATGGACACCTCTGGCTTAATACGAATTGTCGTTCTCTTCTCCTGTGCACAATAAACTGTTTCTCTGGGGAAATTTCTTCCCAGGGGAGATTTAATGGAAAGTTGAAGTATCATGCCCAAGTGTGAAAACCAGGCAAAGCACGCTTCATGCCAGCACCGACTCCCAGTCTTCAGTGACTTGCTTGGCCAGTCTTTAGGAGGTGTGTAAAATATCACACCAGGCATGACGGTTAGCTGGCAGCTGTCTTCAAGCTGCTCATAGTCCATGTCTTTGGACTCAAAAGGCCTGAGGAAAATAAGGTCGGTTCTGCTTGGAGCAAACCGACAAGAGTTCATAGAAGCAACACTGAGATGGAGCTAGCAGCTGAGACGTGAGAGAAGGAAAGACTAAAAGGCCAAGCTGGTGAGATGGTGGGAGTCAGTGGTAGAGCACCTGCCTGCCAGGCTCAAAGCCCTAGGCTGAGTCCCCAGCACCACATACTGAGGAACAATCATTTCAACAAGCTGGCTTAGAAACGCAGGTCAGCCAGCAGAAGTCACTGAGGTTCTATTAGGTCGCACTGTAACCTAACAGTTGGAGTGGATACACACCCTGTATCTTTCCCTATCAGCTGCTGAAATGGCTTTGGAATTCACTAGTTGTTTGGCTTGCAGGACTGTTCAAATGACTGCCATGTCTTGGGCCTGAGAACCTTCAGAGGTGAGAAAGAAAGGCAAGAGTCCATTCTCTAGAATGGCTTCAAAGCTTCCAGAAGGAAAAAAACCAACAAAAACAAAACAACAACAATGAAAAAGCAGTGTGTGTCATGCTTGTTGAGACTCAGTGCTTACTGGCAAGCCAGGCTAAGTACCACGGAGCACTAGAGACCCAAGACCATACACTCGAGAGAGACATCAGTCTTCCAAAGGTCTCACAGATGGCTGCGGCAACTCAGATTCCCACGTGAGTACAGCAAAAGGCTAGGACAGGACTTCCCGGGATCCTGCAGGGTGTAGGTGTGTTACACTTAATCTCAGCTAATCCTTCCCGTAGAAAGGTTTCTAATGCAGAGATCACCGCCCAGTAATCCCAGGAGTCGGCCGTGATCCTCCTGCGGCTTTCACAGTGGCAGACTTGGCAGGAGCCTTCCACTGACCCCAAACCGACTCAGACGGGCACAGTGTGCCCGCTGTGGAACAGCCTTCCCAGGTAAAGCCTCTCCTGTATCAGAGATGAGAGGGATAAGACTCAGGCCTCCAGAACAGTCATGCTGAGGCACTGAACCGCATCAGCTGTGCTAAACGCGCCCCGCCCTCACAGCCCTTAATTTTTCTTTGATGTGTATTATTTGAATCAATTTCTGAAACAGCGACACAAATCCAGGGCCTCACACATGCTAAAGGCTCTACTGCTGAGTCATCTAGAGCCCCTCAGAGACAAGATGTTCTCAGGAGGAGGAAAAGGTAGCCATGTGAATTGATAGACATATTAATTAGTTTGATTGTGGCAAACATTCTATGTGTGTGTGTGTGTGTGTATGTGTGTGTGTGTTTGGGGGGGGGAAGGCATGCTCATCACTTGTCCCAGAACCCAGGAGACAGAGGCAGGCAGATCTTTGTCAGACTGAGTGGTGGGGTGATATCATATGTCAGGCAGCTGGCAGCACATGACTGTGTCACGTCTGTGTCTCAGCACTGTACTTATTTAATTGTTAAGTACAGGAGAATGGTGGCGCCCTTTGCTCCTACAGAATCTTGGAGTTCATTCAGTAGTATTTATGTGTCTATGGATTTATTTGTTTGTTTATTTGAGGCAGAGTCTTGCTCTGTATTCTTGCTTGATCTCAATATTTGCTCATAGCCCAGACTGGCTTCAAACTTACAGTAATCCTCCTGCCTCAGCCTCCGAGGAACTAGACACTAGGCAAAATAAAAACAAATAAATCTGTTTTAAAATGTGCAATGAAGAATATATTTTTTTTGAACTTTAAAAGAAAGGCATAGCTATCTATTAGAATTCGTTGGGAATGTTGCAGATTTTCACATTTTCAAAAGTAATCTTCTATCTAAAACACTCTAAAAGGACGAATTTGTAAGTAACAGTTCTAACAACCGGAAGCACAATTCAGTGGAGCAAACTGCTCTGTTTGCCCTGTCAGGTGTTAACCCGGGCAAGCTCTTTGTTGTCAAATGTCCTTTAGAAACCATCATGGAGACCTTGAGACGCACAAGACGTACTTAAGCTATACGATGACAGCAGGCACTTCTGCAATCTTCCGCTCAGACCTAGCTATCTCAGCAGGAGCACAGATAAATGCTGAAGCCACGTTCTGCTACTCCCATCCACGCGCTATCGTCATGTCCTCCTTCCGGCAGGGCAGCACGGGTAGGAAATGCTTTTTCTTTGACAGAATGAACCAGTCACATTTTAAAGTGCATGTTTAATGTTTATTTATGTGTGTGTGTGTGTGCCAGCACGGACTTACGAGGACCGAGTGCCCACAGGTGGACACACAGGCTGAAGGGCGTCAGATCCCTTGGAACTGAAGTTACAGGTGGTTGTGACCCTCCTGATAACAGGTGCTGGGAGCCAGGTCTGGGTCATCTGTGAGGATGGTAGGAGCTCTTAACTGCTGAGCTGTCCCCACAGCCCCTAAACTAATGCTTTAACTTATCACCCATAAACAGAAATCACATAGGCCACTTCAGCGCACTATCATGAAATAAATTTAACGTACATGTTGATTCTCCTTTGCTTTCAAAGTTAATCTTGTATTTTGAAAACAACTTTAAAAAGTGACTTTCTCTGTGTGTGTGTGCACGTGTGTATCTGTGTGAGTGTGTCTATCTGTGTGAGTGTGTGTATCTCTGTGAGTATGTGTGCTAGTGGCTGAGAAAGCCAGAAAACCGGGTCAGATCCTTTGGAACTAGACTTATAGGTGGTTTTGAGCTCCTGATTATGGGTACCTGGAACCAAACCTGGCAGTTACTGGCAGTTGTGAGCCATGATACATGAGCACTGGGGCTGAACTCAGGTCCTCTGCAAGAGCAGCAAATAACTACTGAGCCATCCCTCCAGACTTACATAATTTCTCTTTTGCTAGGTAGGGTATTAAAAATAGCAGAAAGGACAAACAAAGAGTGCTAATATTTCTAGAATCCAGCCTCTAAAACCACATTTGGTGGCAATTTTACAATTATCTTGAAGAACACAGAAGAAGCTGAGGGAGGAATACAAAAGAAAAAAAGGAGACGTTATACTGATTTCCCAGTTCACCATGGACATGACAGAATAACACTGGGTATCAGCTAACACTAGGCTTAGCTCAGCAGCAGAGCACTGGGTGCTATCCCCAGCACCAAAATCAAAAGAAAACAGCGAGAAAGAAGAGAGGCCGATACAGAGACATTAAATAAACATCTGACACACCACAGGACACCCTGGAGTATAAGACGCTGTTGTGCGTCTAAGGAAGCAGAACAAACTGAAAGCATGTTTCTTCGGACCTTTTGGAAGCATGACGTAAAGAGGATAAATAAGGAAGATGATAAAAAAAAAAAAAAAAAGACACTGTTAACAAACCATATTCGGAAAACCTGGAACCAGGAGCCTTCTGGAAGGTTGAAAACGGAGGATTAGCTGTGAGCTCAAGGCTGACTTGTGCTGCACAATAAGTTCCAAGACAGCCCGAGCCATATCTCACAAAATATACAGACAATAAGACTGTTTTTCAGCCCAGGGGGATGTTGTATGCTTTTACACCCAGCACTCTAAAGGAAGAGGCAGGAGGTTCTCTGAGTTTGAGACCAGGCTGATCTATGTTAATGTTTAAAAATATTAAATATTATGTATAATTATATATGCATATATATATAAAATTTCAGGACAGCCAGAACTACATAAACAGGATCTGTCTGGAAAAACAGTGGTGGGGGTGGTGGAGTTGGGGACAACAACAAACAAAACAAAACAAAACAAAACAGAAGAACCCCTTTCTGAAAATCGTGAAAACTGGACCCCACTCCTACATGCAGGAGTGAGCAGGTGAAAGAAGGCACAAGAAAAACTGTAACACAGTCACGACGGAAGAGTACACAGCAGCCACCATGTCATGCAAAGTACAGATGGCTCCTACAGAAATAATATTGAACAAGAAGTCAGACACACAGCACATGATTCCAGTTAGATGGAAATCGAGACAGTAAAATGAATCTATGCTGAATTGATTAGGGAGGCCCAAAGGAACTTCCCGGTGAGGGTCATGCCCTACATTTTAACCTGAGCCATGATTATATATTGATATGTACTGAGTTGTTCACTTCATTTTATTTCCATCCGTGTGAATTCAAACACAACTAGAAAACAAGGGAGGGACAGGACAAAAGTGGGAGAAAGAGGAGATCAGATTTATTACGACAGGCCATTGTTTTAAACAGCATAACCCAAGCACCGAGACTCAATAGTGACCTCTGGGTCTGTGACGGCAGCTCAGCTGACGGAGTGCTTGCTCAGAGAGGAGGGAAGGAGCTGGGTGGACCCCCAGCACGGTAGCTCACACCTGGAACCCCGGCTGGAGGGTTAGAAGTTCTAACTCACCCTTAGCTACGCGGTGAGGGTGAGGCCAGCCTAGACTATATGAGACCGTGCCTCAAAAAAGCAAAAAAAAAAAAAAAAGAGACCCGAGATAAGTTTCTTAACATTGCCTGCTCTGCTACAAGGTCTCAAAGGCTGGTACTTTCAAACAATGCAGTGTTTGTTCTTCTTTATGTCAGAACAGTTTTCTTCGCAGGCCATCTTGTGAATGATTCATCTTAGTGCTATTTGTCCCTGAACAATAGCAGGCTTTATGGACACAATTAATTAAACCACTCAGTTAGACCTAGGGACTACTGCCAACGAGAAGAGCACCCAAGGAACTCGGCTGCGGCCCAATGAACACTGAGGAGCACATCGGACATGACTCAGGAAAATAATCTCGCAGAGGGTCCCTCGAAAGTACACCCTCTGCCAGGAGGGAGTCCCTACGTTCCCTTCAGGACACTACTTAGAGTAATACCTTGAGGAGTGGGGGAGAGGCTCAGCAGCGAAGGACCCGTACAGGGCACACAGCCACTCTTTCTTCCATTCCAGGGCATCTGACTCCTTTGGCTCCTTGAGCACATGCATAGTGCACACACATACACGCAGGCAAAACACACACACACACACACACACACACACACACACACACACACACTAACTGTGGTTTTATTTTTAAAAGACTTTTAAAACAATACTTTTAAAAGTCAAAATATTGGGGCTGCACAGAGGGCCCAGGGGTTAAGAGCACTTCCTGTTCTTGCAGAAGACCTGGGTTCCATTCCCAGGGCCCACATCAGGCAGCTCACGACCACCTACAACTCCACTTTCAGGGGATCTGATGCACTCTGGCCTACTTGACGCTAAATGGATAAATAAGTAAATAAGTAAACAAATAAATAATTTAAATATAAAAATAAAAATTCTCAGGAAGCAGAGGCAGGAGGATTTCTGTGAGCTTGAGGCCAGCCTGGTCTACAGAGTGAGTGACAGGACAGACAGGGCTGTTACAGAGAAAAACCCTTTCTCAAAAAAACAAAACAAAAATAAAATAAATAAAAATTCAAAATACAATAATTTAACAGGTTCCTACCATTCATTAGGGATAAGACTGAAATATAAAATGTGATTTAAAATGTTCATATTTGTAATATTTGCAGTGGGAAGATCTTTTTGATGAGACAGAAGTAACTGAGTATTGCCAAAATAATAATAATATATTATGAATTTATTATTATTATTATTAAGTAAGGGTCTCACCATGTAACTCTGACAGGCCATGTCCTGGAACTCACTATGTAAGCCAGACTGTAACTTTACAAGGTGGTTGGGACTATTGTTTTTGAGGTAGGGTATCTCTCTGTAGCCTGGTTCTACAGACTGGTCTTGAATTCACAGAGATCTTTTTGCCTCTGCCTCAGCATATGCCACCATGCCTGGCCCAATTTTTTTTTTTTTTTAAGGACATTGTTTCACTGGTCTTCCTTGAAATTTGAAACAACTGATTGATATATTTGGGTTTTTTCTTGTGATTTTTTTTTTTTTAATTTTAGCTATATGTATGTCTATGCACTATGTGCCTCCCTGGTGACCCCAGCAGCCAAAAGAGGAAAAGGATTCCTGGAATCACAATGGATGAAAGACACAACGTGGGTTCTGGGAATTGAACAAAGGCTCTTTGGAGGAACAGACATTGTTCTCAACCACTGAGCCATCTCTCTAGCACCTGGCCTCAATATCTTCAAAATAAGACATTAATCTGGGAGAGCATTCTACTCAGTCAAAAGAGTTGAAAATTGGATAAAAGAATGAATTTTATGAAAAAAAAAAAAAAAAAGAAATCCAATCACCCTCCAGAGTAATAATACACTGTAGTCGCTGTCCTAAGACTAAGGCCAAATCACAGCTACACATTTTGCTTTTCCCTCTGAGCGTCCCCAGATCAAGAAGCCAGGCACACTAACCTTAAAATGGGCAACGATGTGCCCCAGAGGAAGAAGTGCAAGTGAGTACCCAACAAGCATGTGAAGCCACCTCTCATCGCTGGCAATCACATACTAGTCTCAGAAGAAGCCATCCTTGGCATGGAACACGGACAGGGCTCAGCTCACTGACAGTGTTCACCTGCATAAGTAAGGCCCCGGGTCTGGTCCCCAGCACATACAGAAACAGGAAACGCTACAGGTGAAAAGGATGCAGGCGGTGTTGGGAAAGAGCATTTAATTCCAAGAGTAACTTCAGCTCTGAGCCGGCGGGATGAAACGAACCAGCCCACATAACTGCCTGTGCATCGAGCGTGCGCTTGGCGCCTGCAGAGGTCAGAGGAAGGCACCACGTTCATACTCTGGAACTGGAGTTACAGAATTGTGAGCAAACTGTGGGTTCCGGGAACTGAACCCAGCTCCTCTGCAAGAGCAACAAGAGCTCTTCACTGCTGAGCCATCTCTCCAGCCCCTCCATTTTTCTTTTAAAGGACAGTAGTATGCCGATGTATTCTTTTAGCTAGCCGCAGATGTAACTGTAATAGTATAACTTTGCAAGGTGGTTGGGACTATTGTTTTTGAGGTAGGCAATGTCTCCATAGCCTGGTTCTACAGATGAGCACCATCATGCCTGGCTCTCAGAACACCGTTTCTTACTCTAATTGCCAGCAAAGTGCAGAAAAAAAGAACCGGCTTGAGACGGATGCTCCATAACCTGATCTGATAATGGAAGGCGTCATTCACAGGTCTGATGGTATATTTCTTGGCACGCTGATGGCTAATACCAGAAATACTATTCTACTGTGGAACTGAAGCTCCTACCCCTTTTCCCTTTTGAGATTCACGTAGCCCAGGCTGGCCTTGAACTTTGGACCTTCTGCCCCTGCCTTGCAAGTGCTGAGACTGTAGGTGTGTGCCATGACACTGATTTGTGCTGTGCTGGGGATTAAATCCAGGGCTCTGTGTGTGCCAGGTCTGAGAAACAGAGGGCCGCCATGAAGGAATACAAAAGTCAGCTGTAAGAATGGAGGCAGGGGTGGTTACCTGGCATTGTGGTTACCTGGCATTGTGGTTACCTGAGGATGGAGTCTTGTCCTCCTTCTTGTGCATCTGAGGCAAATGACACAACCATTGTCTCTAGCCAAATGCAATTGTTTCCTTCCTTTCTTCTACTTGTATCAGTGTTTCTTCTTTTTAAATTTTCAACACATTTATTTATTTATTTATTTATTTATTTATTTGTTTATTTATTTATTTATTTATTGGGGGGGCCTTCATGTGGGTCCTGATTGAACAAACTCAAGTCTTCAGGCCAGACGCAGTGTTGCATGCTGGTTATCCCAACACTCAGGGAGGCAGAAGCAGGCGATCTCTGTGCGTTCGAGGCTGGTCTGGTCTACAAAGCAAGTTTAAGATGGCAAAGGCTACACAGAGAAACCCTGTAGCAAAATAAATGAATAAATAAAATAAAAATAAATAAAAGAAAGGAAGGAAGGAAGGAAAAGATGCCAAGAATAATCGACTGGTGCGCTGTGATGGTTTGAATAAAAATGGTCCCATGGGCCTATCGGAAGTGGCGCTTTTAGAAAGTGTGGTCTTTCTGGAGTAGGTGTGGCCGTGTTGGAGGAAATATGTCACTGGAGGTGGGCTTTGAGGTTTCAGATGCTCAAGTCAAGCCCAATGTCGCTCCCTCTTCCCGCTGTCTGTCAAGTCAGCTGTGGAGCTCTCAGCTGCCTCTCCAGCACCATGTCTGCCTGCACGAGGCCATGCTTCCTGCCATGACAAGAATGGACTAAAGCTGGAGGGCCGGTGTGTCGGCAGTCTTGCTGTGTATCAGAGGTTAAGCTCATGTCATCCCATTTGTGCAGGTGTGTTGTTGTTGTTTGTCAAGAGGGAGCCTTGGCTGAGAAATTGCCTCCATCTGACTGACCTGTGGGTAAGACTTTGGGGCATATTCTTGAATGACGATTGGTGTAGCAGGGCCCATTCCACGGTAGGCAGCGCCGTCCCTGGGCTTGTGGCCCCAGGGTGTATAAAAGAGCAGGCCAAGCAAGCCATGGAGGGAGCCAGTATGCAGCACTCCTCATGCCCTGCCCTGCCGCCTCTCGATGATGGAGTGTGACCTAAAAGTTCTAAGAGAAAACAAACCCTTTGCTGCACAAGTTGTTTCGGCAACTGTTTTATCACAGCAAGAGAAGGTAGAGTAGGACGCAGTTCTAAATAAAAGCGATACTGACAGGCCGCTGTGGACAGTAAAGGCTCTCCAAGTCCTTCCTCCCGTAGAGGTGACGGGCTGCGCTGAACTCCCAACAGCTGCTCCTGCTGACGACCGCACAGCAGAGGCTGCACGTGTGCAGTTAGAAATTCAGTACATGAACAATGAAGAGAGAGAAAGCATGTGTGTGTGCGCACGCGCGCATGCTTGCTCACGTGTGTACGCAATGCTGACCAGCTACACACAGGAATGAGAAGCACCGTTATGGCTTCCCTGACCTGTGTACTAACTTTTGTGTCAACTCATCAGCCAGCCAGCCATGAGTGTGGGGCTCTAAGCGGTGTAGACATGATTGGAGGACGGAGGAGAGTACGTATGCAAAACAGCAGAAGGGACTTCTTGGAGAACGTGAGTAAAAACTGCAAAACTGAAGATGCTAGCGGGAAGAGAGCGCTCATGATAGATCCACCGACTCACACTACAGCCTCCTTAGGAGCCCAGCCACCCACACTGGCCCCGAGACAGACCTCATTAGGGGTCTAGTCACACCGGCACTGTGACAGGTCACACAGCTCCACACAGCAGCCTCGTTAGGAGCGCCGTCACACCAGCACCGCTCCAGGGTCCTGTAGGAAATGAAGCCCAGCCTCCCGACACCATTCTCAACCTTCGAGAAGGTTTGATGTGCACCTCTGCAAGAATGTGTAGAAGAATCGATACTTTATGCGTCCGTTATATCTGCAGCTAGGTAATTATAAACGATTGCTTATGCATGGGACAAGTGTGGCATTTATTTTTAAAAAAAAGTCCAGACGTAATAGAGACAAGCGAACTGGTTCTGCTCTCAACTCTGCCACCAGGCCAGGTGCACTTGGGAAGTCCCCTGAGGGCATCCGTTTCCAAGTCTCACTTAGAAGCCATGTGTGGGTCTTTGCTGTCATGACTACCGTGGGGAACAAATCAAATGCAGGCTAGACCTTACCGTGCATCTACCAAATTGGCATCTCCAGAGGAGGGGACAGGAATCTGTTCCTCTGTCCATGTGATTTTTGATTTGGACACAAGATTAGATGCCTCTTCCTACGCCTGGGGAAACCCTTAAAGCTCTGGGTCCACAATTAGGTTGATCTGAATCCACAGCATCCTTTCAAAAGAAAGGTGACTAGAGTCTTCCTGCCCACGCCTACACTCTGCCTTCCACGGGCACGGACTGAGGGGGTTCCCGACAGTCCTATTTGGGTATTGGTAATTTGCAGCAACTAGATTGTTTAATGGTACTAAAGTGTGAGGCTTCCTTTGCAAGGTGGTTAACGCAAGGACTCAAGGACAATGGCTTACTAAGTCATATGTGTTGTTAGCCGTGTGTGTGTGTGTGTGTGTGAGTGTGTGTCCTAAGGCTCCACTCATACTAGGCAAGCACTCTATCACTGAACTACATTCCAAGTGTAGTATAAATGGTTCTTCTTGTATATACATTTTAATAGAGTTTTGCTGTGTTGCTTAAGCTGGCCTTGAACTCCTGGGCTCCAGCAATCCTCTTCCCTCAGTCTCCTGTGTGGTATGCCATGGCACTCAGCTTAACCAAAAGTGTATGGGTTATCAAATGCCTCTGCTAGTTTCCGCACAGCAGGGATAGAGAAAACCTCCATAACGGTAACTCAATACTGGCACAAATGTTAAGAATAAAGCCTAAACTTCTATAAAAAGTGAAATGATCATTGTAACGGGTGACACCCGCTTTTCCTCTGCGGAGTGAGAAAGGGCCTGCAGAACCCAGGAGCCAGCAGTTTTGAGCCCGCTGAGCAAACGCTCTAATGCTCCACTGCGCTCCCTGCTCTGTGAGGTTATTTTTAAAAGCAGGTCTCACCTGGAATGCAACACAGCTACTGCAAAACTGCATGATGCTGAAGGAATAGCAATTTGTCCCTCGTGCTGAGCATTCCATGGGGCCGCACAGAGATTTCAAAACCTACCAGGCAGGACACTGATCGCTGGTCTGGTTCTTTCTAGAGTCGGATTCTTTATCTCCTCCTATGCTTTTGTGATGTCCTAGAGAACTTCCTTTCTCTAGCAAAAGAAGAATTTCTATGACATATGTCACATTACATACGCAGCTCATCCTTTCCGTCAGGAGGGCGGTCCTCATGGATGTTACTCCGGTAAAGTGTCGTATCCCGGGTGGGGCCGGCAATTAGGACCTGCAGTTTTGACTACTGACTGGATGTGGACTGCTGTCAACAACCCTTTTTGCAATGCCCATGACGAGCCTCCCAGATCAGCGTCCCTTTGTGCAATGCCCATGAAGAGCCTCCCAGACCTAAGCCTAGTAGGCACGCAGGCACGCGCCCCTCCCTGGCTGTTACCTGACCCGGTGTTGAGAGGTTGGACAGGCAATCCCTGAAGCTGAGGAGGACTCTTTTGGCCTGGATCCTTCCTCAGTGCCTGGGAGGTGTTTCCTTCTAGGAATGCACCTTGCTCTTGCCACTGCAAGGACAGCACCTTGGACCCTGCAAACACCTCAGCAGCTGCTGTCTGTGCCCTGGTACATGAACTCAGTACACCCGGACTTCTGACTGTTTAGGGATACTCTGACTATTGGGAACCCACCAGCACGGGAAATGCCTGCCATTGGGCCACAGGAGCAGACGGTGAGTAGCAGCTCTTGGTGTGTGGGTCCCTGGATTCTCCTCCCTCGGGAGTGGCATAGCTCTGAGCTCTTCAAGACTTTTTCCTCCCTTCAATGGCTTATGTCCTAACAACAAGAACTTTCTGTTATAGAAATAATGAAAATCACTGACACACTTGACTAATGTCCTTCGGTCTCTCCTCAACAACTAGGCATCCTCTAGACAATACAGTAGAAAGAAAGAAATCGCTAAGAAAAGTCAATCCCAACACTGGTTTGGCATGATATGGTTTACTTAGAGTGGCACAGCCAGGAATTACTGAATCAGAAACAAAATTTAAATAGTTCTGTCCAACAGGTCAGAGCTGAAAACACTCTGCATTAAATCTGTTAAAGAAAGCAAGACGATTTTATATGATAAGCATATTGCACTTACAATATTTATAATCATATGCATTATCCTATTTATAACACATATTGGAAGATAATGCCTTGTTATTGTGTGCCTATGTGTGTGGTGTGTGTAGGTACGTGTGCTCTCATTTGTGGGAGCAGGTGTGTGCACTGGTGTGCGAACACATATCTGCGTGTGTCTGTGGGGGCTCGAGGTTGGTGGGTGTCATCCTCTGCTCTCACCTTCCGTGTTGAAACAGGCCTCTCGCTGAACCCAGCGATTGGCATTTGGACGGTCTGGACAGCAGAGATCCACTGCCTCCACTTCCTTTGCGCTGAGGTTAGGGGTAGACACCCTTCCCACCTGGCTTTTTGAAGGACTCTGGAGACCTCCGCTTCCTTCAGTCTTCACAGTTGCCTGGCGAGGCTTCACCAGCTGAGCTGTCTCCCCAGCCTGAGAATGCTCTTTCGTGAAGCCAAAAGACACATTAGCCCTACACAGAACCCTCGGATAGAAACGCCATCCTTCCTTCCCTCCCTCTGTTCTACCTTTTTTCCTGTGCAATTGCCCAGGCCGGCACCAAACTCCAGAGTCTTCCTGCCTCAGCCGGGAGTAGCCATGGTGACAGGTGTCGGCTGCTGGACCTGGCTCTACGTTTTTATTTCCAACCCTTTGCCATTGGTAAGGTCTTCTAGGTTTCAGACTGGTATGTGCTGCTCAATGTACGTTTATGACATCCGTATTAATAGAACGCAGAGCAAGCGTCAGGACATAAGGCTCTCGTCAAAACACCATTCCATTCTTGCAACTCCTCCTCCTCCTCAGTATCTGCTTGAGGTAAATGCGTAACGCTTGCAGCTTTCTTTTCTCCTGTATGATCATCCAAGATAGATAAGGCTCCTATCAAAAGGAGTGCACAAACTCTGAGCTTGCCCTTTTACCTCATGTCTCTGATGACCCTCTACTTTCCCCACTCATCTTCATGATAACAGTGGAAATAACAATTATCAAAACAAACCCAGTTTTCATATACGGTAGGTATTGTTGCTTATTGTACTTTCAATTCAACAACTTTCTTATAAAATTATAAACTTATGTGGGGCATACTGATACACGCCTTTAATCCTAGCACTTGGGAAGCTGAAGCAGGTGGATCTCTGAGTTCCAGACCAGCCTGGTCTACAATGCCAGTTCCAGGACAGCCAGGGCTACACAGTGAAACTTTGTCTCAAATTTTTTTAATTTTAGATATGTACTCCTGAGGGCTTTTTTTTTTCTAGTAGTAAGATTTGAAACTAGACCCTCATACAGGCTATGCCACACTCTACCCCTGAAATGTGGCTAGTCTTTTTTCACCTTGTGTTATGATACAGGATCTCTCGAATTTACTAAGAATGGCCTTGAACTCAGCCAGTAGCCCAGATAGGTACTGAATTTCCGATCCTCCTGCCTCGGCCTCCCAAGTAGCTGAGATCACAGGCCTGTGCCACCACACCTGGGTAAATCCAGAGGATTTTAAGATTGTTGAAAACATTATCTTACGAGACTAAATTTGTTCCTCTTATAACAAATAAAGAATTTAAAGAAAGTAAAGTAAATTTCAAGGCTTTAGATCTCTGGTCTAATTATTTCCTTAAGTTGTTATTATTTACATAATTTATCTGTACACAGGTAAACCAAGGAAATATAAATGCTGTAGCAAGAACAGATAATCACCTGCTCATGCCCCCCTCCTCATTAACTTAACTCATCAGGCATATGCAAATGGCTAATCCACTGCCCCTATTTCGAGCTCCAAGCTCAGACACGTGGGGGAGCTTAGATTCCAGCTACTTTGGGTTTCTCTTTCTCACCCAAGCCCTGATTTTCGAGCTTCAGAATCCCTTAGGAAGCTGGTGGTGGCACTGCATGCCTCTACTCCCAGCATTTGAAAGGGCAACCAGGAGTTCAAGGTCATTATCAGCTACAGAAGGAGTTTCAGTTACATGAAACCCTGTCTCCACAACCAAATGACAAAGCAGAATCCCTGGGGAATTGAAACAGTGGCCTTTTCAAACCATGGGTCTTTCAGTCTCCCCAACGGGAGACCAATAGAATGCAAGAGCTACAGTGTGATGGCCAGGAAGCTTTCAGCCCTCCACTGGCTCACCAGGCACAGCTGAGAAAGGAGTCAACGAGGTGATGATTTACAGTGACACGGCTGAAAACGCTCACCCAGGACGGGAAAGAAATTATTCTTGGGACATTTGAAATTGTCAGTATTTAAACTTCCTTAGTTAACTTATCTATTAGAGACCGGGTCTTACTATGCAGTCCAGAGGGGATTGAAACTAAATGTGTAACTAGGCTGACCTTGAATTTGCCATCTTCCAGTTCCAGCCTCCCAAATTCTGGGATTACGGATGTATGCCAGCAAGACCAGACCCAACATTTGATTTTGCTACATTATGCGTCAAATGCTATTCAGATTTTACTCAAGAAAAGTCTCAATGTTGGAATAAGGACGTTAGCTTGGTTGTAAATTGCTGTGCTGTTTGGCCACACTAAGAAATGGCTCTGGAGCCATCTGGAGACTCGGTCCTTGCCACTTCAAACCCAAGAATGTTTATGTCAAATGTCATCCAAAACTCCTGTGCCGAGTGAGGCTGACCCTTGGCTCTGTGAGAAGGGAACAAGAAAAACAGCAAACAGTCCAAGAGTAAAAGAACTGTGCTCCTGAGAAGGTAGACTGTTTCCAACAGAGGCCACTGTTGTTTGTCCTATGATATAAAAATGCTTACAGTGGGGCTGGAGAGACAGATGGCACAGTGGTTAAAAGCTCCTGCTGCTCTGCCAGGGGCCCAGAGTTTGATTCCTGGTATCCATGACAGGTGGCTCACAACCTCTGTAACTTCAGCCCCACTTGCTTGCACACACACACACACACACACACACACACACACACACACTTCCTCTGTCTCTCATCTTTCCTGTCACCATACATATTCTCTCTCTCTCTCTCTCTCTCTCTTTCTATCACACACACACACACTGCCTCTGTCAGGATCTCTGTCTTTCTGTCTCTCTGTCTCTCCCCCTTCCTGAACCCTCCCCGCTGCCCGACGATTAAAAATAAAATAAATCTTAAAAATGCCGGCAGCGAAACAGTGAAAAGAAGGAGGGTGCTCTGCCGGGAACTCTCAGCTGGGGAACTTCAGCATGACTGTTGCAGCAGGGCTTCCTCAGCCATTCCCGCTGCGAGATCAAGTGCCCAGGCACAACGATGTTATCTAGCTACAGTTTACTACTTTTCTTTCCCTGGAAGTCTCACCTCAAGGCGTTCTCCGATCCACCCAAGACTCCTGCTCCAGCTGGCTGACTCAGCGGGGCCTCAGTGGGGCTTCCCCAGTTCACAGCAGCTGAATGTTTCCAACTTCACACATTGATGATGTGAACGTTTGTTTGCTCTCTGCGTTGGCTACTCCAGATACCGGCTGTCCCCTTTGATGTTCGGCTGCCTGCTGCTTCTCTCTGTCTGATGCTCTATTCTTTTTGGTTTTTGCTCATTCAACAATGGAAAGCCTGGCTACTGTAAGCCATTCTCCAGACTGTACAGAACACTGAGTTTACTGGTGCACGTTTGTAACCCTAGTGCTTGGGAAGCCAAGACAGAAGGATTGCAAGCGCAGAGCAAGAGTATTCGTCATAGAAAGACCCTGGCTCATAAAAGAAAACAACCCCCGTCCCCCAAAAATACATGTTAAGACTCAGAGATAAAAGTTCTGGTCATAAGATGGCTGGTGCAGTAACTCTGAAGACCTCTAAGTCAGGGCAGAGTCAAACTCCAGACATGGAAATGCCTAGGAAGAGCTTCTCTCTCTCTCTCTCTTCTCCTTTCTCCTCTCCTTTCTTTGCCCCTCTCCTCTCCTCTCCTCTCCTCTCGCTGCTGTGATTCTCCACACAGTCAGTGCTGTGGGTTGAACAGCAACTGTCCCTCACCCTCACAGGGTTGTGTGTTGAACTTGACCTCTGGCTGCTCCTCTGGAATGTGGACCTGCTCGGTGAGTCTTGAGGGTTACAGCCTGGCTCCACCTTGGGCCAGAATGCTTGCTTCCTGGTCCCCCTGCATAACACGGCCAGCTTCCTCACACCCTGCTGCCATACACACACCTACTGCCCTGACTTTCCAGCCACAATGGACTCTGTCCCTTGAACTGTCAACCAAAATAAACCTCTCCTCCCTTAACTCTGTTCTGTTGGTTATTTAGTCAGAACTAGCAGAAAGTGGCTAATGTCGCAGAGAGGCAGACAACAAGGAGAGTAAGAAAAGACAACGGAGGGGCTGGAAGATGGCTCAGTGGTTAAGAGCACTTACTGCTTTTGTGGAGGTCCAGAGTTCCATTCCTAGAGCCACAGCAGCAGCTACTACAGGGGATCTGACGTCCTCATCTAGCCTCTGCTGGCGCACACACACACACACACACACACACACACACACACACACTAAAAACAGATATTTTGGGGGGAGGGGAGAAGACCAGGGGAATCATGCGAAGCCACAGCAACAGCGGCAAACTTCCATGCACCCTTCCATACACTTCTGCCATCAGTGGCTGTTGGTAAATAAAACTAATTTTGTATACTGAATTTTAAGAGAATTATCCTTCCACAGGCCTACAGTAGAATATGCTTAAAGTAATCTCTTTCCATGGACATGAAATAATAAACAATGTCCTGTATGGACCACGAGAATGTGTATACATACGTGTCTGTGTGTACATGTGAGTGTGTGTGTGAGTGCAAGTGAGCATTTTGAAGAACTGGGATTTTAAGATACCCCATTGAGTCCTGGATCAACAGTCCCCACGGCCAATCTCCTGTCAGTGGTCACTGCTTAGGCATAGAGAGGTGACTTGGGATTTAAAAGGCCTGTGAAGTGTTAACTGCTCCTATAAGTTTGGTGATTGTGGTGGGGTTTGTTTTAGAAAAATCACAGACTGCCATTCAGAGTTGAAGCAAAATGTATGAAGTTAGCTGCCTTCCGCACCCTCTGTGCCTCCTTTAAAGACCGGAGAGGATGTTGCTCATCTGTGTCCAAGCGGGGAGGGAGGGTTCTGGAGCACACGTGCAGAAGCAGATAAAAGCTGCAAGTGTGCACCAGAGGCCTTTATGCATGGATGAGCAAGCCACCCAAGAGCAAGAGGGAAAACCCGGGGGATTTACCAGAAAAGGCCCAAACGAAACTGCAACAACTGAGTCAGTAACATCCAGACAAAACAAACAAACAAAACCTGAGAACATTTGCCCTGGAAAGTATCCTGCTTGGCTTTTAAGTACAGGGGCTAAGCCAAGGGCTGAAGGAATTGCCTCTCCTCCCTGTCCCAGTTGCCATGCTCCTCCCTCTGCCCTTCCCAAATACTTCCACTCAATCTACGCCATTTTTTCACTAGCACCTGCTCAGACCTCAGACCTGCTCAGACTCATTTCCTGAGTCTGAGTTGCCTTTTACCCTTCAGCAGCAGAAAGCCTCCAGCTGAATTACAATAATAAGAACACACCAGTGTGTCGGTCAGGATCTTGTCAGGGGCGAGGGGGCTCACAAAAGGTACTCAAAGAACCGAGTTTACAAGCTGTAGTCAGGGGAGGAATGGCAGGGCTCCTGAGCACCCCACAGTAGGGAAGCTGTTAAGACCCCTAGGCAAAGGCAAAGGGAGGGAGGAAGTGCTGAAGCAGCAAGCTCTGAGCTATGGGAGAGGTCCACCCACCAGGAGCCATAGCCATAGGATACCAGCGTACTCTTTGCTCATGATGGCACTAGTCGAAATCATGGAATTGGTTTAGGCGTCCATCTGGATAAAGGAATGAAGAAAATGTAGCATACGTATGCGTGAGGCGCTGTTCAGCCACAAGGGAGGATGAAAGGATGTCACTGGCAAGAAAAACCCAGAGAGCATTGCTCAGACTTCTCTACCCAAGATGTGTGTAGAGATTTATGTAAGTGTCTTTAGGGACTTATTCATTCACCAAGTTCACCCTGCTCCAACGTATCATTCAAAACGAAGACAATCCTAAACCCCACTACAAATTCTAACAAATTAAAATGACACAAGAGCAGGCCAGCCTCAAACTCAGAGATCCACCTGTCCCCGGAGTACTAGGATGAAAGGCACGCACCGTCACACCTGGCTTGGACTTAACTTAGTTCTTTTTGCTTGTTTGTTTTTCTTATTTATCCCTGCTCTACAGATGTTAGAAACACAGGCTTGATTTCCCGAACAGGCAGTCTAGCACTTTGCACAAATATGAATGAAGACCTAGAGCATCTGGATGTGCCTAGGCCTGTTTACACGTAAACACATCCCACGCACATCTGTAATCTGTCTTTGATAGAAATAGAAACGTCATCCCTCTGGAGAACTGGTAGCTGTATTTCTAGCCATGTCCATGTGCACCTGCTCCGCCATCGCCCTGCCCATGCACCCCTGTCCTTCCATCACCCTCGGCCCCCTGGAGCGCCTTTCCCGTGGAGAACTCCTGAGAAATGTAAATCCTTTGTCTCCTGAAGTCTAGGCTCCTTACTCCTCAGCCTCTTGCGCACATTTAGACATGTTCTCCCCTTTATCACACAGATGAACGCGGGAGCGTTTCTTTGTTTTGGTGTTAGATATGGCAGCTTCTCTGGAAGACGGGAGTGAGCCTGCTTTCTGTAGAGGTTCACCAGCCCGCAGCGCACCCCCGGGCAGGCGCACAGAAGGTGTTTGTCCAGTTTGCTCAGTGAATGACTTACACTCATTTCACACTCACAGACACGGTCCTTAGAGACCATACATCACAGAGCATGATGCTCTTAGGAGGCAGAGACAAGAGGACTGCCATGAGTTCAAGGCCTGCCTGGGGTATACAGTAAGTTCCAGGCAAGCCTGGGCTACAGAGAGAGATCCTATTTGCAAACAAACAAACAAATGACAGAAAGAAAGAAAAAAAAGAAAGGAAGGAAGGAAGGAAAGAAGGAAGGGAGGAAGGGGGTATAGGGTGGCAGGAGTTGGCAGGAAGGCTATCAATGCAAGAAGAAAGGACAAAGGGAAAGGAAAAAAAAAAGCAAAGATGTAAGAAAAGAGGGTCCAGTGAAATGGCTCATTGGGTAAAGGTGGCTGTTGCCAAGCCTGATGGCCTGAGTTTAATTTCTAAAACTCACACCAACGGTGGGAGGAGGAAACCCTTTCTATCAAAGAATCCACATGTTCCAACTCAACTGTATCTCCCATAAATGTGGACTTCGGGTGGTCATCAGTTTCCTGCAACTTTCAAATGTGGCAGTCCGGTGCAGAGTGAAAACCTCAACAGCCCCCTACCTAGGTTCTTTACATGTGAAGAATCATCAGGTACGAGTTTAGTTAACGCTTCAGATCTGAGTCATAGCCAAACCACCAGTCACAGGTGCCCAGGAAGGAAAGATGACCCATGATTTCCCAAGGCATGGCATTTTTCTTCCTGGATATTCCCCTTTTCTACAATGAGACCGGAAGGGTTCTGACTATCAAAATTAGAGATTTAAAAATAGAGATTTTTTTTTTTTTTAAATCAGGAGAATGATCAGGGTGATCATTCTGACAAAAATCTTAGGGATTTTATTGCTGTGAAGAGGCATCATGACCACAGCAACTCTTACAAAGGAAAACATTTAACTAGGGCTGGCCTACAGCTTCAGAGGTTTAGTCCATTATCACCACGGTAGGACATGACAGCCTGCAGGCAGATGTGGTGCTGGAGAAGGAGCTGAGAATTCCACCTCAGAATCAGCAGGCAGCCGGAGGCTATGTGCCACACTGAGCAAAGCTGGAGCCCCCATGGTGACACACTTCCTCCAACAAGGCCTCACCTATGCCAACTAGGCCACACTTTCCAATAGTGCCACTCTCTATGGGCCAAGCATTCAAACCCATGAATTTATGGGGTCAATCCTATTTCAAACTGCCATGGACAGTAAGTGGTATCTAGATTTCTTCTCTACCCCCATCCCGGTTTTGAGACGTGGTTTCATGTGTCTCTAACTTGCTATAGTCAAAGATGACCTTGAACTTCCCATCTTCCTGCCTCCACCCCCACCTCCTAAATGCTAGGATTACAGATATGCACCATTATGCCTACCCGGATAGTTCACTTCCCATGCACAACACCCTCCAACAATAACTCATTCGATAGGGTAATTTAGTCTCATCAAGTTGTGGTGAAAATATTATGAGTTTGGGTATCGGAAAGAATGAGGCTCCTCACACCTATGGATACTCGATTTTTGACAAAGAAGCCAAAACCATACAATGGAAAAAAGACATCATCTTCAACAAATGGTGCTGGTCCAACTGGATGTCTACACGTAGAGAAATGCAAATGGAACCATATTTATCACCCTGCACAAAACTAAAGTCCAAGTGGATCAACGACCTCAACAAAAAACCAGACAACACTAAACCTCTTACAAGAAAAAGTAGCGAAGAGCCTTGAACTCATTGGCACAGGAGACAACTTCCTGAACAGAACACCAACAGCACAGGCTCTAAGGTCAACAATCAATAAATGGGACCTCATGAAACTTAAAACCTTCTGTAAAGCAAAGGATACTGTCATCAGAACAAAATGACAGCCTACAGACTGGGAAAGAATCTTCACCAACCCTATATCTGACAGAGGGCTGGTAAAGAACTCAAGAAGTTAAACAACAACAAATCATGTAACCCAATTAAAACATGGGGTACAGAGCTAAACAGAGAATTCTCAATAGAGGAATATCGAATGGCAGAGAAACATTTAAAGAAATGCTCAACATCCTTAGTCATCAGGGAAATACATATCAAAATGACCCTGAGATTTCACCTTACACCCATTAAAATGGCTAAGATAAAAACTGAAGTGACAACACATGCTGAAGAGGTTGTGTAGAAAGGGGAACCCTCCTTCTCTGCTGGTGGGAATATAAACTTGTACAACCACTTTGGAAATCAATCTGGTGCTTTCTCAGACAATTAGGAATAGTGCTATCTCAAGATCCAGCTATATCACTCCTAGGCATATATCCAAAATATGCTCAAGTTTACAACAAGGACATTTGCTCAACCATGTTTGTAGCAATTTTATTTGTATTAGCCAGAAGATGGAAACAACCCAGATGTCCCTCAGTTGAGGAATGGATACAGAAATTATGGTACATATACACAATGGAATACTACTCAGTAATTAAAAACAAAGAAAGCATGCAATTTGCAGGCACATGGTGGGAACTAGAGAAGATCATCCTGAGTGAGGTAACCCAGAAGCAGAAAGACAACATGGTATATACTCACTTATAAGTAGATATTAGACATATATTATATGTCTAATATCTAATAGGATAAACATACTAAAATCTGTACACCTAAAGAAGCCAAGCAAGAAGGAGGACCCTGGGTAAGATGCTCAATCCTCACTCAGAAAGGCAAATGGGACAGACATCGGAAGAGGGAGAAAACAGAGAACAGGAGAGGAGCCTAATACAGAGGGCCTCTGAAAGACTTTACCCATCAAGGTATCAAAGCAGATGCTGAGACTCATAGCCAAACTTTGGGCAGAGTGCAGGGAATCTTATGAAAGAAGAGGGAGATAGAAAGACCTGGAGGGGACAGGAGCTCCACAAGGAGAGCAACAGAACCAAAAAATCTGGGCCCAGGGGTCTTTTTTGAGACTGATACTCCAACCAAGGACCATGCATGGCAATAACCTAGAACCCCTGCACATATGTAGCCCATGACAGCTCAGTGTCCAAGTGGGTTCCCTAGTAACGGGAACTGGGACTGTCTCTGACATGAACTCAGGGGCTGGCTCTTTGATCACCTTCCCCTGATGGGGGAGCTGCCTTATCCAGGCCACAGAGGAAGACAATGCAGCCAGTCCTGATGAGACCTGAGAGGCTAGGGTTAGAGGGAAGGGGAGGAGGACCTCCCCTATCAGTGGACTTGGGGAGGGGCATAGGAGGAAATAATGGAGGAAGGGTGAGGCTTGGAGGGGATGAGGGAGAGGGCTACAGCTGGGATAAAAAGTGAATAAACTATAATTTATTAAAAAAATAATTAAAAAATAAAATTGTAAATAATTGTAAATAGTTTAGGATGCATGCAACAATTTAAAGAAAAAATTAACTCTGGTCTGTTTTACCTCCTTATGTAATATGCATGATTTTTAATCAAGACTTTTCAGCAACTGGTGAATACAAAGTTTGATACTCACTATAAGAATAGAGTATCTGTAGTGAGCATTTCAACACCTGCAGTGAATTATGATAATTAAATTCTATGTAGTTCTGTTCTTACCTTTCCTTTCCATTCCCTACCGTGAAAATTCAATTTCCAGATGCTTTTGATGTTTCTAGCTTAAAGATTTGCCTCTACTGAGCGGTCAGGTTTGTCATGTTAGAATTCACCCTGCATCACTTTTTCAGTACTGTCTTACTTCTCCAGTCACAACAGGACATCCGATTTTTTTTAGAGGAAAGAACAGTTGCAGCATGAGAAGACAAAATTCACTGAGTGGGTTTTAATACTTCAGCTCATTGTAGCTAATAATTATGAGAAAACAAGCAGTTGAACTGTAGTTAAAAAAAAATCACATGAAATTCCCTGTCTGAAACATGGAATAGAATTTAAGTAGTCTTATTTTCTTATATAATAGATCGAGGAAAAACTCTCACATAAAAGGTTCATTTAACAAGATAAACAATATAATATCACATCATTTATACTCTATAACCATGCAGCTATATTAAGCGGTGTTATTTGGATAGCGGTGAAATTTTCTATTAGTGCAATATCCTATGTGCAGAAATTATGTTTTGAGTACTTTACTTCTGTAAAGTGGATATGGGCAACTGGGTATAGAAAATATAAAGAAGCAATGTGTAAAATATACCAAGGTTTTAACTAGCTTAGTAGAATTATCTAGTTGTTGTTGCGTGACCTGCTCATTAATTGACATGTCAACATTATAGTAAATATAGTATTTTTATTAACAAGTCTACAAAACTTGATTTCGTCCATTTATTTGTACATTGTGTGTAAATATTTATTTTCGTATATTTGTGCAACATTTCTGCATCAATTTAAGTATTAATGTAAAATGTCTAAATCTTTTTTTTTAATATATTTTTTTCAAATATTGTGTTGTACACTAGTCACCTCTTCCAGGTCTGTTCCGCTGACTCTTAGGTCAGTGTAAGGCTGACCGGCTTGCTCTGCAGAGCTGTTACAGAGATTGAGTGATGCACTGCATGGGAAAGCAACTGTCAGGTATCAAGTACTCAGTATCTGTGTGTGCCCCTTGGCCTATTTCTTCCTCTTTTTTTTTTTTTTTTGTTGGTTCATTTTTTTTTAATTTTAAAAATATTTAATTTTTTGCAAAATCTTTATTAGTATTATTTATTACATTTTTATTATTATTGATTTTTACAATTTATTCAATTTGTATCATGGCTGTGGCCCCTCCCCTGTCTCCTCCCAATTCCACCCTCCCTCCCTCTTCTCCTCCTATGCCCCTCCCCTAGTCCACTGATGGGGAGGTCCTCCTCCCCTCCTTTTTTTGATTAGAAAGTATTTTTTAATTTTATTTTTTAAATGTTAGTTACAGTTTATTAACTTTGTATCCCAGCTGTATCCTGCTCCCTCATTCCCTCCCAATCCCACCCTCCTTCCCTCATCTTCTCCCTGCCCCTTTCCAAGTTTACTGATAGGGGAGGACCCCCTCCCCTTCCATCTGACCCTAGCTTATCAGGTATCTTCAGGACTGGCTGCAATGTCCTCTTCTGTGGCCTGGCAATGTTGCTACTCCCTCCGGGAGAGGGGGGGAGGTCAAAGAGCCAGCCCCTGAGTTCATGTCAGAGACAGTCCCTGTTCTCCTTACTAGAGCACTCACTTGGATACTAAGCTGCCATGGGCTACATCCGAGCAGGGGTTCTAGGTTATATCCATGCATGGTCCTTGGTTGCCTCCTCCCCTTATATTTGACCCTTGGTTTATTTTGAGAAGGTTTTCACTATGTATCTCTGGCTGTACCCGCACTCACTGTGTAGACCAGGCTGACTTCAAACTCAACAGAGATCTGCCTGCCTCTGCCTCTGCTTCTGCCTCTGCCTCTCAAGTGTTGGGATTAGACATGCACCCTACTGGCCTATTTCTTTTCGACCAAAGTTTCTCTGCTCATTTAATTTATAGGAGAGACTGGAGAATCACCTGGCTGGAAAGAATTAGCTTTCCCCACTAGCCTAACGCTATGTCTACTTCCCTTAGAAAACAGGTCCGAACTCAACTTATTGTCACTTTTGCCCTTTGTTAATCAGTTACCGGGCAGCATTAGGATAGAAATTCGAAGCCTGGAGTTCGGGATACACGCCTGGAACCACCATAGGATTTGGGAGGTGGAGGCAGGAGAATCAGGAGTTCATGATCAGTTTTATATTAAGTGGGAGGCTGGTGTGGGTTACATGAGGCCCTGCCTAAAATAAAGAAATGGTGTGTTTGTGTGTGTGTGTTCCTCTTTAACTTCTGTGGGCCTTCTAACTGAGTGGAACTGGGGCCCAGGCATGTTTGCACACAGAGAAAAGCGACCAGCAAACCTGTGTAAGCGGGAAGTCAATGCAGATATCCCCTGAGGATAGTCTCTGCCTGCCCCTTCTGCAGTTATGATTCATGAGGGACGGGTAATCCCCTTTGAGGCACTTGTTTAAAAGAGAAATAACCAAGAAGGGTTCAATTAACTCTTAACAATGCCAAAATGCCAGGACATCTAGGGAAAAGCACCAGAACCTTCTTATGGGGTAAGATCAGGACAACCCTTAACATGCAAACGGATGCGAGCCTAATTTGAGCACATGCCAGGCATTCCATCACACTTTGCTTTTTATCTTGAAGAACAGCCAAACCAACTTTTAGCCCAGCGTGTTTAAACATGCTTAGCAGCACACACAGGAATACAATTGCTTGTTTCCATTCAAAGACGATCCAGGAACAGACTCCTGATCGATAATAGTGTAGACTCCAAAAAGCTTTGTTTTGAATATCTCTGTGCCTGTGCCCTGCCCTGGCAGTAATCACATTTTCCTGTTTTACAGGCAACAACAACTTTCACAAGAGCTAAGCAGTTGGGGAGCCAAGCCAACATTTGTGAGGCAGCAGAGCCCGGAGTGGCTGGCAAGGCCTGGGTAAGCCTCACTACACAGGCTTGAAAATGGCCTTCTCCTGGCTTCTACATGGCACACAGGATAAAGAAGGCGCTTCAACTCGGCTGTCAACGGATGCTTCTTCTATCGGGTCTTTCCCTGATAGCAGATGCAAAAGCCAACAGGCTGTGTATTCACAGGCTATTTATGAAGCCATCAACACTCTGAAAAGGTTTAAATGACGCATCGTAAGTAAAATGTGGCAGGCCGAAGCACCAGCACCAAGCCCCAGAAAGGAAGGTCCCGCATACGGCATAGTACAGTCCAGGCTGAATACGTAACTGGAATTACCTTTTGTCACTTTAAAATCTGCTTGTGGCCAGGCATGGTTGTGCACACCCTGAATATCAACATTCAGGAGGCAGAAGCAGGCAGATCTCTGTTACTTCAAGGGCAACCTGGTCTATATAAGAAATTCAAGGACAGCCAGGACTACATATTGAGACCCTGTCTCAAATTAATCCAATACATACATATATACATACATAGGTAGTTGGTCCCTACCTAACCCAGCACCAACTGCAAATTTAATGGTCCACTTACCTCTGAGCTTGCCTTCCTCGGCCTGTGCCCTACTGCTACGGAGAAAGACTGAGGTAGAAGACAGACCTGCCTCTTGGTGACACTGTTTCCTGAAGGCTGGGCCGGGGGTCCCCAGCTCAGGACCCAAACGCTTTCATTTACATATACAGCAGTTTTTAAGGGTTTGTTTATTTTTATTTTATGTGCATAAGTGTCTTGTCCGTGACGGTCTGAATGGGAACGGCCCCCACAGACTCATGTGTTTGAAAGAAGTGGTACTATGAGGGTGTGTGGCCTTATTGGAGGAGGTGTATCACCTAAACCTGCACCTGCAGCCAGGGCCTTGGTAGCAGTTTGCCACAGTCTAAGTCTAAGCTTTACTTCTAGGTGCCAACATGTGAAGCAAGACCTGAACTAGACCCTGTGTGCTGGAAGGAGCTGAAGAAAGGCATGTCTGTACAAGCCTGGGTAGGTACCTTGCAGTCCCAGGTGCCACTGCGAAGAAAACAGAAGTTTCTTGGGCTTTTCTTCTGGCCCAGGGTTGAATATAATCAGAACCCAAGAAGATGTGGTAGATCAGAGAATAGATTTGTAGATCATGATTTGTAGATCAGAGAATAAAACTTCTCAGTAGTTATTCAATATGAGTGAAATGTCCTGAGAAGGAAAAAAAATACTTCTGCTTCCTCAAGATAATCCTTTTGACCTCGAGGTATCAGGTTAAGATCTTCTATTTCTGCACCGAATGCATCATACCCTCAGTTTCATCCACATGCCTCACCCTCTCCTGGACTGAAATTTTTTTAGGTGGAATCACTTCTGATTTCAATGTTCTAGTTCCTAATCTCAGTGTCTAAGAAATGTCTCTTTGAAATTCAATTTGTCCCATCATTGCAATAAAAAGATAGAGGCTGGCAGGTAACAGCCCATGCTTAGCAGATTAACAGGGTGAGACCTTGGGTTCAAACCCTAGTGTACACACACACATCACACATATACATACACACATATACATATATACACACAGACACATAGACACACTTATACACACACATATACATACAAACACACACACGCACACACACAACACAGAAGGGAACCTGTGCCATAGAAAACTCCATCAAGAATCCTAGAAGAGGGTTTCTAAAGGTAAGACTACATGGCTTTCGTAAGCAGGGTCTTCAAGTCTTTTATACAAACAAATACAATGTTAGATGGAAACTGAGCAATTATTGGATAAAATAGTTCAAGGGTAACCGAAAAGTACACAGCTCAAGCTTCAGTAATCCTTTCAATCCAGTCTGGCACAGGTCTTTAAATAAATACATCACTCTTCGTCTACTTGGACATCTCTGAAACACAAATGACCCTTCCGTGAACTCAGACTTTAAGGCAGGTGTGTGTTTGGAATGTTCGTACTAAGATAAGTGGTTTTAGTGCAATGGTTCCCAGTGTCTAACATGTTCAACCCATCATTACACTTATGCTCAATAAATAAAGCAGATTTGTAGTCAAAGTTTGAAGCAGCTGAGCCAGGGAAATGGCTGGATAGAGAAAGACGTGCCTGCCATGTGTGAGGCCCTAGACGAGTCCCTAACACCTACCTCCAAAGGGGGGAAAATACAAAGCTGAAGGAAAAAAAGAAGTGAAGCCAAGTCTCAAGGGTCTTTTAAGAATCTGCAAAAGGACTCAAGTCACTTATCGCTACATGTATGGACTGAGAAGATTATGACTCAACATGTGGGGATGGAATGAATAAAGTAACAATGACAGAAATTAGTGGCAAACTTATCAGCACTCAGTTTAGGCTCTGTTCACGCCAGAAGCAACTCCTTCAGATTCTAGTTTTGGCCTCCTATTGAGATATATTAAATCTGGTCTTGCTGGGCATGGTGGCACACAGCTGTAATCCCCACACTCTGGGAGGCAGAGGCAGGCAGATCTCTGTAAGTTCGAGGCCATCCTGGTCTACAAAGAGAGTCTAGGTCAGCCAAGGCTACACAGAGAAACCCTGTCTCGAAAAACCAAACAAAAACAAAAAATCTGCTCTTTCTTTTTTTAATTGTCAGTGCTGGAATTGAACCTATAATCAATGTATTTAAGTTACTAAATGCATGAGGGGCCTTGCTTATACGTTGATCTTCAGAAATTAAAATGGATTCTGGTTTCCAGTCTGTAACGGCTTGTTTAGTGCGGAAACCAGAATCCATTTTAAGTTATGAGGATCAACATTACAGCTCCACGCTTCTTTCAAATAACTGATTATTCTTAGTCTAAAGCAGTGATTCTCAACCTGGAGGGGAGGGGCAGGGTCTAGTGACCCTTTCACAGGGGTTGCCTAATTGTATCAGAAAACATTACAGTTTTAAATTAGCAACAAAAGAAATTTGTAGGTGGGGCTCATTACAAATGAGGATCTATATTAAAGGGTCATAGCATCAGGATGGCTGAGAACCATTGTTCTAAAGACTGAAACTTGAAATTCAAACCATTTATTCTTGTAGCATTCTACATATAAAAGCAGAGAGTAAAGGGGAAGGTCTGTTTTTTTTTTGTTTTTGTTTTTGTTTTTTTTTTTTTACATACACACACGCACACACAATAAATGTTTAAAAACTTTTTTGAGTTGTTTGTTGTTTTTGTTTTGAGACAAGGTCTCAGTATGTAGCTGGCCTGGAACTCGCTTTGTAGACCTCACAGAGATCTGCCTGCCTCTGCCTCCTGAGTGCTGGGATTAAAGGCAAGCGTCACCACATCCAGCTTTAAAACAAAATTAAATAAAATAAAAAGTTTTTTTTTTAAAGAAAGTAAAATGAAAAAGAAAAGCTAAAACTTAAAGAGTCAGTGCTCTCTGCGCTCAGCATGCATTCATTTGTCCACTTGTACAACTACCTGCTGTTTCCTTTTTCTGAATGAGGATATTGTGACACAAAATGGTTAGTAACTCGCCACGATGTATAACTAAGTGTCGCAGTCACAGGAATTGAAACTCAGAGAATCCAGGCTCTGAATAAACTCTTTACAAAACAGAATATCAGTTAAAGGGGGACAAATGACTGTACCCACCAAGTTCTGCTGAGGGGTGGGCACAGCTCCCAGTACCCTCAGAGCACACCACTGGCCTCTGATCAAGGTGATAATGTACCAGGAGGGAGACGCTTGGACCCCAGAAGGCAGTAAACATGTCTGTGTGGAATAGCAAAATGCTAATCCTATGTCAAGGTGGAAAAGACTTTAGGAGTGAGTCCCAGGGAGAGAGGCAGTGGTATTCCGCTTATTTTATGTAAAGAAAGAACTGGCTGTAAGGATGTTCACACCAATGCCACGGGTGTTCACGCAATACAGAAATCCAGAGCGGCCGTGTATCTTTGCAATGGTCAGCTCTTCTAGGAAAGAAGCCGCTTCCCATCCTCCCCATTTCTCCCTCTGCATCTGTGCTTGTGCAATGATAGTTTTAAATTCACGTTTAAAACAAGTAATACGGTAGACTCCCTCAGCCCCAGAAGAAGAGGGAAGCTGATTCCAAGGCAGGTATCCCTCGGAATACATGAAATTTGGTGCTATCAACCATGTTGGAGGGGACGGGGAGAGAGAGAGATTTTGGTTTGTTTTCTGGTACGATCGGCCTCCACATCTCAACCAAGCATGAACGGAAAATACCAGAGAGGGGTTTTTGGAGAGATGGCTCAGTGGTTAAGGGTGCAAAGAGCCCACATTCTTTATGCTGAGCCTCCCTTCTGCAACTCAGAGCAGCCTGTAACATCAGCTCCAGAGGACCCGATGGTGCCCTAGGCTGTCTGTGCGCTGCATTTCCATGCCCCCCACCACACACACACACACACACACACACACACACACACACACTTAAAAGCATATTTTAAATTTAAAAAGAGAAAATACTAGCAAAAAAAAAAAATAATGCATCTGTACGGAACACATACAGCTATATTTTTCCCGGACATTATTTCCTAAGTAAGATCTTTAAGGTGCACTTACACAGCCCTCACGGTGTATCAGGGGTTAGGAATACTCTAGAGATGAGGAGGGATAGGGGAGGAAGCTATGGTAGTTACACAGCCTGTATTCCCAGTTCCTGGAAGGCTGTGACATAAGGAGGATGGCTCCAGGTCAGCCTGGACGATACAGTGGGACTCGAACTATTCATGAAAAACGACACTAATAAAGCACATGGAAAGACCTGGCACAGTGGAAGCTTCACTGACCAGAAATCTGGCCATTCTCTTTAAACTTCAAGAACTTTCTCCTGGTGTATAAATGAACTATTTGTAAAGATGCCCTGGCCAGAAAAATATCCCGAGGACTAATGAATACATTTGTTTTTCAGAACTTTTGTTGGTACAAATTTCATCATAGCTCTGAAGGAAGGAATAAAGTGTTTCCTGACTAGCCTAAAACACACAAAGACTGTAGAAAATCTAGTTGCCATTTCAGTACCAAGATCCATGTGTAGTTACATTTTGAAGGAAAGGGAACAGAACTTGGATTCCATTGAACCAACCATCAATTCTGATAAGATAACCAAATAAAACCAACACAAAAACCAACTTATAATTGTAAAGGTGCCATAGCTATTAGTACCCTTTATTTTATTTTTTTCCACATTAAGCAGTGAACCTAGGGACTGGCACAAGCTAGGCCAACACCCTCTCAATGAGGTCTCAATCTCGGTATGTTAAGAATTAGGTATCTCTGGTTTTGTCACTTACTGACTCTACTGGGGACATTTACTCTGGGGCCTCCGTTTCTCTACCCGTTTAATACAGTCAGCTAGCCTCTCCACTTCCTCCTCCACTGGCTCTTAGGATAAAGGAGACGAACATCCACGAACATGGGAGTCTTTACAATTAAGACACTGAAATCAAAATATTCCCAAAGCTCCAAGACACTCCTAGAGGCATTCGTTTTGATCCCAACTGCCCTCCTGCTTTCCTCAGCTACCAATGCAAACTACTGAAGAAAGTAAAGAAAAGAACGAAGGCCCCAAAACATGAGACACCGGATTCGGACTGAGCCAAAGCTGAGGGACCCAGACCCTGTGGCATAGTTTGGGGGGAGAAACAGGCCTTGCACAACCCCAGCGAGACGCGGAGCGGTGGATAGGGGGTGCGCGGGAGGGATCCGAACACGCAGCGCTTACCTGGTCTCCCCGAGCGCCGCTGGCGGGTGCGGGACGAACACCCCACAGCCGGACGGCAGAGACTGCTTCTTCTTGGAGCGCCAGATGTGGAAGGTGGGGTGCTTCTTGGGGGCCTTGGACGGGCTGGCCTCCCTGGGGTCGCCCTGCGATGGTGGCGACAGCGGCATCTCCCCTCGCGCCTCCTCGGCCGGCTGCTCGGACGCTGTCCTCCCCGGCGCCCAGCCGCGGTGGAAGAACTCACCTGCGCTCCAGCTCGCCCGCCTTTGGCCGCGCGCCGCCGGACCCCGCCCCCTTGTCGCCGGGGCGCGGGGATGGCGGAGGGTTAAAGGATGGGGACCCGGGAGGCGGGCGCTCCGCAGCGCCCCCGCGCGGCCAGGGCGACGAGCTCAGGTGCGGCGGCCTCGGGAGCCTCAGGTGCTCCAGGCCAGCACCTGAGCCGCGGCTGCGGGGCAGCGACCCCTACCGGACATGCCTGGAACAGCGCCCCCGCCGGCCTGGCAGACTTTCTGCGCTACCTGGGGTGCAGCTGCCTTGGGTCACCCCCTGGAGTTGCTGGTCGCCCGTGGCTGGCAGGGTGAGTGGCTGCTAGGCCAACCACACCTGGAGGAGCTTGGGAGAGGCATGTACTCTGGCCGGGCCGCCTGGCAATTAGGACTCCTTCACTCTGGGTGGCTCGGGCTATCACGTGCTGGGCGGTTTCTGATGCTGCTGTCCGTGAGCGTGAGTGCCAACTTCTCCACTCTTCTCAAGAGTCTGAAGAATTAATTTGGACTCGCATCCCATAAAGCATCAAGGGATTAAAACTCACACGGAGAAGGACATTAGCCAAGTTCCGGAAGGGCTCAATATACCACACAGTGAATTAAATGTCAGTCCCACGAGGCACACGTCGCCTATTTTTCTACTAGTAACTTTCTTTACTTAAGCCCCGCTAATGCAACTAAGTAACAAAGGCAGCGATATTAAGTGACAGAGCTACAGTAACAGTTCTCCGGGCGTCATTAGGATATGAAGAGTCTCAAGACACTCACTACTCTAAAACCGAATGCCCCCGCGCTGCCATGCCTCCTTCTCTTCTTTGAAGATGCAGCTTCCGTTCCAGAGAGCGCTCATTAGTTTCCTTACATTTGTATCAAGATACAAACTACGTATGATTAAAACGTACAAATCATGTCGGGCTCTGGTGGCACGCTCCCTCAATCCCAGGACTCGGGAGGCAGAGGCACGTGGATCTCTGTGAGTTTGGGGCCAGCTCCGAAACAGCCAGAGCTACCCAGACCAAAAACCAAACCAAAGCAAACACCGCTACAGGGCTTGGAGCTTGAGTAAGTGCTTGATTAGAAATCTAGAAGCGCTGAATTTGTTCCTGACTGCTGAAGAACAAAACAAAAGCAAACCAGACCGGATAAAATGCAACCATAAAATTGTCTCAACTTCAGAATCTTCAGACAGCAATTGGAATGAATTAATGTTCATCCCGTAAAAATTGCCCCACTAATCCAATCTTTTTGCCTCTTCTGGAACTTCATTTAAAGGACTCATATACGTGTTCTTTTGATTTGAAATTCTCACCCTCTGCTCAGTATTAATCTGCAAAAATCATTCATAGTCTTGCTTGTAGCCATTTAAAAATGCTGTATACAACTACTGCAAGGTATGACTAGCCCACCGTCCACTATGGGTGTGGTCATTTAGATTGTTTCCAAGTGGATTATAATTAAAGCTGATGTGATCCTCAGACATAAGCATTCATTTCCATTGGAGACACACACACACACAGGGTTCAAGCTGAGTAATAGGATGTACGTAGGATATAATGGTGAATTCTACTAGTACTGTGCCAAATGGTTTTGTTGCATTTTTATGATCTTCAACTGTGTTAGAAAATTTCAGTTCTTCAAGATCTTCATCAAAACATGGTATTCTAAGGCAAGAATGCTAGCTCACACTGTAATCCAAACTCTCAGAGGCTAAAGCAGTGGAACTGGATGGAGTCTGAGCCAGCCTAGGCTATGGAGTAAGTTCTAGGCCTGTCTGGACTACTAAATGAGACTCTGTCTCAAGGAAGCGAGCATGTGAGTAAATTAACAATCACTTTTAATCCCAGCTCTGGGGAGGCAGAAGCAGTCAGATCTCTGAGTTTGAGGCTAGCCTGGTCTACAGAGCAAACTCTGGACAAGCCAGCAATATAAAATGAGACCCTGTCTCCGAAGAAGAGAAGAAGAAGGAAACAGAAAAGAAGAAGGAGGGGGAGAAGAAGAGGAAGAAAGCAAGAAAGGAAAAGAGAAGAAACAAGGGGGAAAGCCAACATTTCCCAAGCCAGATCCTGGTTTTGGGGGTGGAGAGGGGCACTGAGAGAGAAGTGGACAACCTACACTGAAAGATAAGAAAAGGCTTATGAGATGTGTGAAAAGTTACAAACCTAGCCTAAACATTAGGGTCAAAGAAAGAGAACAGTTAACAAAGATTTGTAAGACTCTGGCCCTTCAGCTGCTTGAAGGGCAAAGATAAATGTAAGAAAGGAGTGGGAGAAGGGAGGAGAGAAATGGGGAAATAGAAGAAATGAGGAGCGTGGAGAGAGGAAATCCTGTTTACACTGTGCAGTCAGTAAATCAGCTCTTTTGTTTTTCTTTATCTGTAATTTGGTTCTTTATTACCAACTCTTCCAAGCAAGTCTCTCACTTACTTTGTCCCCCTTGCAAATCCCAGTCCTATTTCTATCATCACACTTCACACTGCAGTGAAATTATTAGTGTACAGATCTCTGTCTCCCAATAGCCTAAGAGAAACTAAGGGCATTTCTCACTTCTGTTTCTATTTTCAGGCACAAATAGCCATTAATTGAATATTTTAACCAAAGTCTAATTTTTGCTGCTGACCCTGTTGGACATCTGGAGTGTTTAGGCACAGAGCTTTTAGACTTTATACATCACAGAAAAAAAGTTACGGCTCTCTCCACTATTATGTTCCTAATGACTATAACAGGGCATGGAACAGACTAGGCATTTAACATTCCCTCACAATATCACTTCCGGACATCATGCTACAGGCCTATAACTCTAGCTCCTGGGAGTTTGAAACAGGAGGATCGTGAATTTGAGGCTAGCCTGCACTACACAGGAAAACCTTGTTCAAAAAACTAACCAATCCAGAAGTGATGGTATACCGGCAAAGAACCTCCCCCAGCCCCGAGAATGAGTGATGTGTGTTCCAGGGGAATGAGGCAGGAGACTGACCATCCAGCACTTTGTAATCCTAGCACTGCAGTGAGTAGGGCAGGAAGATTGCTGTAAGTCTGAAACTAGCCTTGGCTACACTAAGAACCAGGCCAGCCTAAGCTATAAATATAATACCATGTCTCAACTCTCTTTCCCTCAAAATGCTAAACCAGAGCTGGCATGGGGGCAGATGCTTACATCCCAGCCTCCGAAGCCAACGGTTTGCCACACGTGTTTGGGTTTGAGTCCAGCTAGGGCTATGCTATCTTTAAAAAGATTTTAAAAGCCAGGCATAATAATGCGTGCTTATAATCTGCACTCTCAGAAAGCTGACACAGAAAGAGTCCCATGAGTTAGACGCTGTCTCAGAAGAAAAACAAAAACAGACAAGACAAAAGAAATTGGAAGCATGCTTCATAGAGCTGAGGTTAATTTAGTACAAACAGATAACATAGTAAAAACTGACACGTATTCTAACCAAGGTATTTCAGACGCTACTTTTTCAGTCCCTGCAAATGCAGACTTAGCCAGACTTGTTTTGAAGAGTTCATTTATCTAGGGGAATTAGGTGTTTTATGAAACATCTGGGAGAGCTGTGAACCTCAAACATCCCCAGCCACCCTGACAAGATGCTCTAGCAAATAAAATCATTATCTCTCAGCACCAGAGGCTACTTACCACCAACTCAGCCACTGGCCACCCCAAGAGTCAAATGCCTGTCTAGACAGACCTTGCTAAATGGTCAGTCTCCTGCCTCACCCCCCTGGAACATGCATTACTCCTTCTGGGGCCTGGGGGAGGTTCTATGTCGGTACGCCTGATTAAAAGAGTCTGGGTTCTTTAGCTGCTTGCTAAGTACAAGGAAATTTGGGCTTCCTAGGTTCCAACTCAGAAAAATGGAATCCCTGTGGTTAAGAAATTGGCCAACAGTGAAGTTATTCAGATAGGCCATGGGGTCAGTTTGTGAACAGTGGCCACTTCCAGAGCAAAGGGCAAAGAGGAATAAGAATTCAGAAGTGACTAACTGTGTCTTGGCGGCTCAAGGAAGTTATCAACAGGGAGGTGACCAGTTTGTGAGCTGTCACTGATGAATAATGAGGAGGAATTTACCAGAGAGAGATCTAGGAAGAATAAACAAGATGGTCAAAGGCAAGGGTTGCAACAAGGGCATGAGAGGAAAGCTGAAGGGAAGGGCATGAGGTGGGAAGAGAGGCAGGAGACAAAATGGGTAAAACCAGGCAGGGCACGTGCTAAGTCAGGCTCTTCCAGCTTTTGGCCTTGGCTTCAAGGGCAATAGCAGTATAGTGTGGGTCTTACGTATTCCCCCAAGGGCACACAGAATGAGGGCTCAGACCCCACCATGGTGCAATTGGAAACTGATGGGCCCTTTAAGGGGGTGTTAGGAGGTTTCCCAGTCATGGGAGGAATGGGGTGTCCTTGAAGGAGATCCTAGACCCTTGCTTTCTATTTTGCTTTGTGGCTGTGAGGTGAGTGATCTCCCTCTGCCATCCTGCTTGCCACGACGGGCAAGCCCAAGAGCAGTGGGCCAACTGAACACAAACTACGACTTCAAAAGAGCGAGCCGAAACAAGCCCAGCGTCTCCATAAACTGATTATTTTACATCTGTGTTATACCGGCAGGAAGGTGACGGGCACGGGACCTAGCTATATTTTCATGCAGAAAAGCGATGTGAACAAAGTTGGGGTTTACAGAGAGGGGCTCAGAGCCGGGAGGAACTCTAAGGTGAAACAGCTAAGACCAGCTTGGAGTTTTCTGCAAGAAGTCAGTTTGATGGGGCCTACATAGAAACGGAAATGGGGAACTGGGGAAACAGCTCGGTCAGTGAAGCGCTTGCATGGGAAAGCAAAGATGAGGAAACCCCTGGTCTTTGCTGGCGGAAGCAGCGATTTCCAGCTTCAGTGAAAGACCCTGTCTCAAAAACTAAGATGGAAATTGACTGAACCGGAGACAGCGACTATGAACCTCAGGTACATGTACATGTTTAGGGTTCAGGAACAGCCGCACACTGACCACTCGAATGCCAGACTCTGATCAAAAGGTTATTGAACGCTGAACAAAAACTGACCAGCCAGGGCCAGGTAGTGACTCTGAACAGTTTTCAAAGTGAGTTTTTAAATGGAAAAACTACAACGGAACAGGAAAAATCTTTTTTTTTTTTTTTTTCAGGTATAGTGTGCTCATCGAGCTGAAAAGAATTAATTTTTACTTCAAGTTCATTGTGTCTACGTTGTTAGACAAAGCACTTTAAACTGATTGGCTGGGACTTAGGGGAGCTTTTGGAGGCTTTCCAGCTTTCCGGAGTAAGGAACATAGCAGGATGCTGCAGTCTTCACTCTAACAGAACATACACTTATCTTTAACTCAAGCAGAACATGCATTCATCATCTATTGTTTTATTCTAAGCAGCAGGTATTAATCTATTGAATTGTAGCCTGGTCTCAGGCACGTAGGGCTTGAAAACCTGAACTTAATTTCGCCTTATGATCAAAATAGACACTTGGAGGCAAAATGGCTTGGGATGTGCTAAAGGCGACAGCGGGTGTTAAGAAAGGAGTTTCAGAACTAAAGTGGTCTCTATGGAGCAGCAATAGTTATGTAAAAAGTTTAATCTGATTACAACAGTACACACACACACACACACACACACACACACACACACTATTTTAAAAGAAGAACCAGAGTTGGCAAGGTGGTTCGGCAAGTAAAATATCTTGCCATACAAGCCTGGTGACCTGAGTTTGACTGCTAGAACTAGAAGGAATGAAATGAATCGTAAAAGCTGTCCCCTGACACACACACACACACACACACACACACACACACACATGTCACAGTATGCATACTCTACAAACACATACAAAGAACTCCTTTGATGGAATATGAGAGATGGGATACAGGATTTGTATCGAGTAAAACAGCATGTGGGAAGGTATCATGGGAGAACCCTTCAGTCTACCCAGTGATCTGACCTATTTCAGAGGCAAGGTCCCTCTAACACTGATTCTTTTTTTTTCTCCATTTAATCTTTGCTCTGAACTTAAACTGACATTCTCACAGACCGTAGAGATGCCCACAATTCTCTACACATCCCACAAATTTTCTTAAATTGGGCCATGAGTCTTCCTGAGGAGCAAATATAATGCAAGCAGAACTAGAATTACCCTTGCACACCAAAACATACTTCGCTGCTTCACTAGGAATTTTTTGCCTCTTCTTTCGTTTTGAGAGAGTCTCAGCCTATCGTTCAGGCTGGCTTGGGACTCCCTACATAGACCAGGTTGGCCTCAAACTCTTAGCAACAACCCTACTTCAGCTTCCTGAGTACTGCATGAGATCATGCATGTAAAGGCATGTTCTATCACACCTGACTTCATTTTTTATTCTGTGTCTAGAGCTGCCCGTGAGTGATAAGAGATGTGTGGGGAATTCACCAGCGTCAGCTCTAGCCAACAGAATGCCAAACGGTATGCATGTGAGTGAGGCCCTCTGAGACCAGTCAGCCTCCGGATAAGACACACACATATGCCTGGTGCAGGTCTATGGAAGACAGCATTAGAGAAAAGCTGCAGCTGTTCCAGGCCAGAACTGTCTGACAGAATCATGAGCTAACTAATGATGCTAATTGAAGGTACTTTTATTTTATAGTTTATAAATATTTTAAAATTAATGACACAACATAAAATGGAAAGCAGATAACTCAATTTTATCTGTTTTAAACCTCCGAAATAAACAATAAATGAGAAGCAATGGAAAACCCTGAACTACTCACGACATAAAAATATAATTATGTTAAACCTGCTAAATAAGAAAATGGAAACATAGCTCAAATTAGTTATGAGTGTTTGCCTAGTTTAGATTAATTACAAATCTTTAAAAAAATAATTTGGGTGGACATAACATGAAAATTTTAAGCATTCATACATTTAAAAAAATGGTATTCATTGAATTTTGAGGTGGTTTGTCTTGAAGTAACAGACAATAGAAAACTGACAGTTACTGAAGGATTAAAATCTATTCTCTTGTGCTGGGTATGGTGGTGCATGCCTGGAATCCCAGCACCAGGAGAAGCAGAGGCAGGTGGATCTCTGTGAGTTCGAGGCCAGCCTGGTCTACAAAGCAAATCCAGGACAGCCAATGTTACACAGAGAAACCCTGTTTTGAAAATATATATATATATTCTCTTACATTGTGAAACTAAAATCTCCAAGGTGCAAATCAGTTGGCCTTTATAAGCAATCCTTTAATGAGGAACATTTATTGTCTCACAGAAACAGATGGAAACAGACATGATTTCTATGATGAGGCATGTTTTGGAATGCATTAAAATGTAGACAGTCTAACCACCTCACTGGTCGGTTCACAAGAGTCTGCACTACACAGTACAGCACCCAAGTAACCCGTCTGCAATGAAAGGCCACAAGTCCTAACTACTTTTCAGTTGGTGGGGTTGCCCCTCAACCTGCCACTAAGAAATTGTTGTTTTAAGAAAATATATCAGGTAGCGATGCGACAAGGCCAAGAAGTTCGCTCATTCTCTGTTAGGCAGAACCAGGACTGAGGTGACTAGAGAAACAAGGACTCTAGAGGACCCAAGTTCACGGACATGCCCTCTTTCCTTGACTTCAGGGTCTCTCCTTAAAGACTGGAATTTTCAGTTATAGGGGTCAGTAATTTATCTATCCCAAGATTTCAAACTTAGAATTCCATCTCTCTGGTCCTTTCTCTTTGGCCACATGATTCTCTACCATATGTTTTGTTTGTTTAATTAATTAATACCTAGAAGTTACAAGAAGGAGATTCTACATCTAGTCAAAATAGAGTAGCTGGAACGGAGTTGACCCTTAATTATAAACAGTTAACAAATAGAGTAAAATAAATGAAAGAAAAAGCCTTTCATTTCTTAGAGCAATGAGCAGCATAGTGATATGACTCATTGTAAAAAGAAAACAAATAATGTACCTTCTGCCTAAAGGCACTTTCTGGAACGTAGCTAGATCTAAATGATTCTAAAGAGAGTAGAGTGGACTTTCATAGTTGATGAGACAGATTTTGGGTTGGTTTGGTTGGTTGGTTTTTTGAGACAAGGTTTCTCTAGGTAGTCCTGCTTGTCCTTGAACTCAGATTTCTGTCTCCCTCTGCCTCCCAAGCACTGGGATTAAAGGTGTGACCCACCATCTGTTTTGCCCAGAGATTAGGTTAAAATATTTTGAAGAAACTGAAACGGCTGAATTTTATGGAGAAGAATTTTTTAAGAGGATGCACAGATTTTCAAAAGGCACAAGAAACATTCACAAAGAAAGCCTTTGCTGAATATCAGTTGATGTACGAGTAAGGTGAAACTCCTCAGGGAGGCCAGGGGTGGAGGTCAGTGAGCTTGGCATTTCTATAGTTCAAATAGGTCCAAAAGATACACAGACTCTGAATAGTCAAGATAGGATTCTCACTGAATGCCAGGAGAACTCAATGAAAATGACTTGAAGGTCAGCCAGCAACAGAAGGGCTAACTGAATTCAGAGCAAATGCTGCTGAGGAATTTGACTTTGGACTGTCCAGATGCAAGCTTAGCAAGCTTAGCAAGGTTAGCAAGCTTAGCATTTGCAGTCATACCGGAAGACCTGAGCTCAGTTCCTGCAACCCACCTGGTGGAAGGCGTTAACAGCTCCCACAGGTTATCCTCTGACCTTCACATGACTGCTGCGGGATGTGTGAGTACATGGGAATGATCACCCAAACACACACAGATAAATAAGTAAATGACTGTAGCTTAAATTGTAAGCTTGCTCTATGGGAGCAAAGTTTAAGATAAGCCTCAAAAGCCTCAAAATGAATCATAAGCAATATGCCAAAATGAGGAAACGCGTCTTTGTTCAAATTAGTTGCAAAAGGCTTGCCTGGATTAGGTGAGTTAGAAAACTGATTGAAAACCTTTTAAACTGGGCATGATGGGATGTTTGGAGCCCGTCCTCTAGTAAGCGATGACTTCCACAGATTTCTAGATTCCATTCTGTAATGCCCAATGGCATCTTGTTTTCACAAATGGTGGGTCTGGAGAAAAACAAAATCATTGTAAAATTTCCTGCTTAACAAAAAAACAAGGCCCACTTGTCCTTCAGATACTTATGGAACAGAGAGAACCAACTCTCAGAAGTTCTCCTCTGAGCTAGGCATGCGCACGATGGCATGTGCATGAACACACACACACACACACACACAGTGCACAAGCACGCGCAGTAAATAAGAAAATAATAATAAAGAACTTCCAAGGCTCTCAGGAGAGTGGGTCCTTCACTGGGAGCTCATTTGCTGCTTTCTTGGAGTACATTGCAATAAATTCTCTATCTCTTCATGTCTTCATTCTTTTGCCACACAGGTCACTAGCTTTCTGAGAGTACACTGTTTTGCATGGTATCTAGTATGGCTCTGGGGTCAAATCTTAGAAACTTGGGGCTCTGTGGGGCTGGAGAGGTGGTTCAGAGAGGAAGAGGGCTAGCTATTCTTCCAGAGAACCCGAGTTTGATTCCCGGCATCTAAGTGATGCCTCACAAATTCCATGACTTCAGTTCCGGAGGATCTGATGCTCTCTTCTGGCCTCTGAGGGTACCAGGCATGTACATGGTACAAAGACATACTTGCAGCAAAATACCCTAAAAAATACATACAATTAAATTTAAAATTTAATATTGAGAAAAGAAATTTTGGAGAAAGAAAATATATAAATACACTCAAATAAAACCTTTAAAGGTAACATATTATATATATGTATATGTATATGTACTATATATATATATATATATATAGTAACTGAAGTGACAAAACTCCTTACAGAATGGGGCCACCAGCAAATTACTGCCAAAGAAACAGCAAACCTACAGAAACAGCAATAGGAACTCCCTAGAGTTTTCTAAATGAAAGAAAAAGCAGAAAAAGCTATTCGAGGTGGCTACTTGGGCTCCATGAAAGCTTGTCTGAATTTCTATAGATGGATTTTATTTTGTGTGTATGCGTGTTTTGTGCACACGTGTGTCTAGGCACCTCATGCAGGCCTGGCGCCAGAGGAGGCGGTCCGTGTAGATGCTAGAAACCCTCTTCCTCCTTTTCCTTCTCCTCCTGTGATTCCTTTTCCTCCAGCATCTCTTTTGTAACTTTTCTTTTTTGATTAAAAAAAAAAAAAAACCCTAAGGGTTGGGGAGTTGGTTCAGTGATGAAGAACACTTGTTCTTGTAAAGGGGAGAGCAGGGAGGAAGGAAAGAAAGGAGGGAGCAGAGAACAGCAGCAGAGAGAAGGGGAGACAAGAGAATGGGGAAGATGAGGAAAAATTTGAGGAAACAATACCAATTTTTTTTCTATATTACTTGTTCACTTACTGCAATGACCCTCACGAGAAATGGAGACATTAACCAAAGGTGTGGTAGCACATTTGTCTTGTGAACAACTACCCTTTGTTGCTCTGCTCCCTCAGTGAAGGACAGCTGTGTGGGGCCTTCTCCCACCGTGGAGGCGTTCAGATGCAAGGACCGAATAACTACCGGGTACCCAGCTCTCAGGTAAGAATCTGATGTTGCTATTTTAAAGCCGACTTAAATTCTCTCACATGCACCTCATTGGGTCCTTTCCTCTAGAGAATCCCGCTTAAAACAATGGTTCAGTACGTAAACGGACTTGCTGACGAGCCTGGAAACCTTAATTCAGTTTCCAATAACCAAAAAGAAGAGAATCTACTTCTGCAAGTTGTTCTCTGGCCTTCATATAAACTTAGGTGCATGTGTTCACATACTATCGTGCAAATAAATAAATAAATGTAACTCTTTAAAAAAAAAAATGGGAGCTGGTCATGGTGGCTCACGCCTTTAATCCCAGAACTGGAGAAGCTGAGGCAGGCAGTGAGTTGAAGGGCAGCTTGGTCTACCTACGACGTTCCAGGACAGCTAGGGCTACAAAGACAGACTTTCTAAAAAAGAAGGCACAGGGGGACTAGATGGTGGCCCCACTGTCAAAAGAACTTCATGTTCTTGCAGAAAACTAGATTTCTTTCCCTAGTAACCACTGCACAGAGAAGCTTCTCTGGCCGAGTTTGAGAAAAGCACTAATCTGTGAGTACAGATATAAATATTTAGAAGAATATTTCTGACGACATATCATTTAGCAAAATACAGTAATACGTTACTAGAGCCTCTGACCTCCCAAGCCATGGGCTTTTGTACAGATTCCTTCCTGTGGAGCAGAAAGGAATCCAAAAGCAATTGGTTATGCCCATAAGCTTTGTGCCATTATTGCTCGGAGTTTTTTGTTGTTTGTTTGTTTGTTCATTTTGTTTTGCTTTTGAGATACTGTTTTGCTCTACAGCCCAAGCTAGTCTTGAAGTCTTCATCTTTCTGCTTCAGTCTTCCAGGTGCTGGGATTGCACGCTCCGTTCTGTTTTAATCTGTGCACAACTGTAAGCGAAGTTCCAGTATAAACCATTCTTGCGATCAAGAAGTTCTAAGTGAGGCTGCGTTCTTTGACTAGATAAAAAGGGTCGATGGGGATATTCTGAGCCAAGCATGGTAGCGGATGCCTGGGATCCCAGCTCTCAGGAAGTCGAGAGCGAGTTCATGGCTAGCCTTGGACACATATGAAATCTTTTCCCAAGCAGTATTTTTAAAAAGTTCTGAGGACATTTACAGCTTGGTGCATCCTAACAGCAGTTTCAGGCATTCTTCTCCCTTTTAGAGCCCTTCCTAGCTGACAGCCTTTGCTAATGAGCAGATCAACCAGCTATCTGCTTGCTTCTGCATTGCTTTTTTTTGTCAGCATTATCTTAACCTCACACTTCGTTTAGAAACCAAGCTGGTGTCCTGTGACTTGCCGCTACTTTTTGCTGTTTATTTCTAGACTAAATAAAATTCTTCTCTTTTACATTTGGACAAGTTTTTCTTGGGTAGGCATGGTGTTGTTAATGATTGTAAGATTTTCGTTTGTTTTAAGACAAGGTCTCATGTACCCCAGGATTAAATTCACTAAGTATCAGATAACTTTGAACTTGTGATCTTCCTGCTAGCGTTCTTGGCTTACTTTTAACGTTTACAAATGGAAGCCTGCCCAATATCTGATACTGTGGGTTTTAATTTAGAATTCTATAATCGGGCAATGGGAGAAGCTATAGTTCAGGTACATTTAATGTATGAAAACAAGTAATGGTATTTTAAAGTTGGACTGAGAATCCACTTAGACAGAATGAGCAGTCTGCTTTCCCAGAGAGTGCTTTAGACAAGAAGCACTGTAGTGAATGAGGGAGGCTATCCCACAGAAAAGTCAGCCACAGTAGCAGCTTAAGCAACGTCTGAATCTGGAGGCTTTAGTGCTGGAGCTACTGTCTTCCCTGTGCTCTCATGACTGTGTATGAGATCACATTCTACGTATCTGGGTAGGGATACCAACCCACATAGCTCACCGCTGATGTGTTATCTGTATTTAACTCACCTGCCTCACGTCCTTTTTCAGGACAAGACAACTATGAGTAAACAATCCAGCACTCTATAATTCACACACCTTAATGAGCATTGCAAATGAGAAGAAAGGCTATTTTCATTTCCTCATGTAATGATTGTGTCCTCTCTTGCAAAACCCTCACTCTTCTGCAAGAATTATGCAAGGCCCCTTATTTACTACAGGCAAGAAACGCTTAGCCTGTGTGGTATGTAGCTGTGTCAGAGCTCAGTACCAGAGCAGAGCCCCACTCAATTTCAAGCCCGGGTGTTGTTTGATTAGTTATTTAGGCCAAGGTAGGAAGGGAGAAGCAATAGTGAACTGAGGTATGACCAAGAAACAACATGAAGATAAAATGTATGATGTGTTTCATGCATTGAATTTGAAAGCCAACGAATGATGACAAAATTCACAATAAAGCAGCTACATCTTTTTTCTTCGTGTGCATGAGCGTTTGCCTAAATATATGTACATGTACTGTGAGAGCCAAAGTTACCTTTTAAGTTTTAATTACTGTGCCTAAGAGATCTATGAAACAAAAATGTCCCTAACATTAAGCCCCTTTCCCAAGGACAGGTACTCTCTGAAATAGCAGAGACTATTGTTTACGGAAGATAAACCAGCCTTCCCTAAACAAATTTGTTTGACCCATCTGTACCAAATGTGCTTCAACCTGTGGATGTAAGATATGCGGGCAGGAAATACATCAGGATGTTTGCTTGTCCCTGGTTAGATGCAGGCAGGAAGTATGTCAGGATATATGCTTGCCCCTGATTTTTTTTTTTTTTAAGAAAGATTTATTTTACATACAGTATTCTGCCTGCATGTCTTCATGCCAGAAGAGAGCACCAGATTCCATTATAGAAGGTTACGAGTCTCCATCTGCTTGCTGGGAATTGAACTCAGAACCTTGGCAAGAGCCGTCAGTGCTCTTAACCTCTGAGTCATCTGTCCCTCTAGCCTCTGCCTGCCCCTGATTGAACGTGATGGAAAATACAGTGGTTCCGTGCTTTTGCCTTTTTAAACCCCTGCAAAATGTGACCCATGGCCATTTCCTGGGAAACTGGGTATGGACCTCGCCAGAGTCCATCCATATGGCCAATAGTTAATTAAAGCTTGCTTCAAGTTTGGCTCCAAGTTGTGGTATTGGTCTTATTCTGGATCAGCGGGATTAAAACTTTCTGGAGGCCCTAGCGAGATTCAGACTACCCATCCAAATTCTAAAGCTGGACCTTCACTGCGGAACTCCAGGGATGAGGCATGTTCCTTGAGACATTTCAAGGCTGCCAGGCTGCCTTCAGTTGGACTATCAGGGGAACTACCATGAATGCAGCAAGCATCTACCGAGGGCTCCTGGTGAGCCAGAGTCTGTTTGGTTCTGTGGGATCCCTGTCTGGCACACGAATGAGGTTGAATGGGACCCGAATATTCTCCAGGGAGAGCTGCAAAACATTTCCTGTCTGCCTGGTTCTGGTTGGTTGGAAAGTTTTGTCTGTCTGTTTTGTGTATGTGGATTGGCCTGTGTTTCTTGGTGTGTGGGTTCCTTTTGTTACAAACGCAGAGCTGAGACAGAAATGGATATTTTTGCTGACTCTGATGCTCCCAGCCACCAGCCACCAGCCACCATGGCTGCCTTTATGGTTGAGGTTCAGAATTTATCTCTGAGCTCTCTGCTCACCGATTTCAGGAGTCTTTTGGTTGTGGGTAAAATTGGAGTTGTTTTATGCTGTTCTATTTTATTGAAAAGCTGGCTCTAAAGTTGGAATGTGGCTCTCTAGACCCAAGAATATTTAAAACTTTCCTCTACATCCTGTTGAGCCACCTCACGATGTGACAGGGAGAAGAAAGCAAAGCAGAACAGCCAAAAAAAAAAAAAAAAAATTAGAGTTGGTTAATGCAAACATTTGGTACCTGAAGGTTTATAAGTTTATTTTATTTGGTATGGTATAAATCTATAATATCTGTGAAAAAAGTTTTTGAAAACTCGTAATATGTTGTTGATAGTTAAAAAAATCTGCCCATTAGAAATCTTAAAAGAACCGTGTGACGTGATTCCATTTTGGGGTATAACTGTTGCCACTATTAGGCAACCATGTGGCTGGTTGCCATCTCTACAAGGTGGATGTCATGTGACTTTGCCCATCTTTGGGCAAACACATGGCTGGCAGCTATTTTTGCTAGGCTTGAAGACGACGGATGTTCACCTCCATCTTGATTAAAGGTGAGCATGTTGGCACGGGCCAACCAAAGAGGCAACAATAAAACTCCAAGATATTTCGGGTTAGGATGGATTTTTCTTTTTTGTATGATAATTCCTGTCCTGCAAACAAGGTTTATAAAAGATAGGATTTTTGAAAATGCTTGTTTAGTATTAAAGCTTCACTCCCATGCAGTCATGTATAACAATATACCTTGCATTGGCAGCCAAACTTTGTAGCATGAGAGTAACTCAGATGGTATTGGTTTTAAAAATATGAAGGGGTCATGGAGAATGACAGAGGCCTGCCAGTGTGTGACAGGTATGGCGTTCCTTAAGAGGGCCCGGTTGCAACTGAGAACCCTCACAGTTTTGTGCCTGTGCCATGTGATAGTCACCAGAAATGCCAGCCACAGTGAAATGGAGCCGGCTGGGATCTAGAGAGCGGGCTATGTGTATGCTGCTGATGGTGGGCCAGAGTGGTGATCCAAGGCCCTCAGGAAAGCCCAGATGATTGTGAATGAATCCCAGATATTGAACATTGAATCGTTTACACTGTTGGAACTTGGTTTTGAGTAGATTGTGGTTATGCCCTGTGTCTTCCCTTTTGAAGCAAAAAGGGTACTTTATTTTTGATATTGCAGGAACACACAATTGAGAGATTTAAAACTTATTTAAGGGGAAAAAATCGAGTTTTACATAAAAAAAATTAAATTAAAAAAAAACTGAATATTTTTTCAAGCAACAGTTTTAAAAGTATTTAAATTCATAAGGCTACTGAAGGCAGCAACCAGGAGGCAGGACCTGGGGCAGAAGCCATGGAGAAGTGCTGCTTCCTGCTCTGCTCCTTAAAGCTTACTCGGTCTGCCTTCTTATACAGCCAAGACCTGTCCAGGCGCTCCCCCTGTGAGATGTGCCCTCCCGTGTCAATCGTGGGTCTAGACAGTTCCCCACAGGCTTGCCTCCACAGCAAGATTATGAAGAAATCCCCTCAACTGTGGCTCCCTCTCCTCGGATATCTCAGCTTGGAGCACGCTGACGTAAAACCAGCCAACAGCCGTGGTGAAAACTCCATATATATGCACAGAGACATGCGGAAAGAGTGGCCGCGCACTGTGTGACGTGAGGGTTAATGTTAGTAATGAAGGTTGGAATAAAGAACTTGTACTCACTTCTGCTGACACCAGGGATTGTACGATAAGTTGCTGACACGGGGGGGGGGTAAACAAATTGCTGCCATTGAAACCCCTGAACTTTGTGACTTTATTGTTACTCAACGCATTCAGACCCTTTATTGTTACTCAACGCATTCTGCATGTTTGTCTGTGTTCCTAGAATACGACACTCATGGCAGCCCCCTTTTTAACATGTTGGGTTTTTGTTTTTGTTTTTTTACATTCATGAGTGTGTGTATTCGTGAGCACAAACACGTGCACATACCTGTCATGCCATGCATGTGGTGGCCTGACGTAACTTAGGTCAGTCTCTGAACCGTCCTGCTGGCCCAACACATTTGAAAGATAGATCCTTATTTCTCAACTGCCATATAGGCTGATTTTGGTTTCTTCCTTTATGCTAATCAGTTTTTCTAACCTTGTCCTGTGACTCGATTCTCCCGACCACTAAGGTTTACCGATAGCCTCTGTCGTCCATACAATGACATCTTCTTATCCTGGAAAAATAGATACGACTAAGGTATCATTCTCTAACCCTCCACTCATCCCAAGGTATTTATAAAATGACCGGTGTCCTCAGAGAACAGGGATTCCATTCATTCAGTAGACTTTTATGCACAGGGTTATACAGGGTACTCGGGATGAGAAATAATAATTTCTGTCCTCAAGTAACTCATTTTCCAACAGGGGAGAGAACTGACGTGCAAACAGACAACCAGATGGTGGCTCACAAGCATCTGTAATGAGGTCTGGTGCCCTTTTCTGACATGCAGGCGTACATATAGGCAGAACACTGTATACTTAATAAATAAATGAATCTTAAGAAAGGGGGGTGGTGATGATTAGGTGGCCAAGGCCCAGGCCACAGCCTAAAGCTTCAGAGGACCAGGGGTCATGAACAAAGACTTGGTCCCTAGTGAGCAGCTACTGAGACATGGTAGCAACTGTAAACATTAAGAGCTGACTGAGGTCCTGCCAGGTGAAGAGACAGTGACATCCCAGCACTCTGGAGGCAGAAGCAGGAAGGTCTCTGTGAGTTCAAGGGTTAGCCTGGTCTACTGAGTGAGTTCTTACATCGAGACCCTGTCTCAAATAAACAAAGCAAACTGAGGCCCTAATGGGGGTCTTCAGGTTCCCGGGCCCTGCCCTCGGATGGCTTTATGGGCTCCCACCCCTTTTCTCCTTCATGGGCTGACAAGTCTAAGTTTGTTAAGGCAAAATAAAACTTTTCTATTTACGAGTTAGTTATCTCAAGTTTTTTGTTGAATCAATAGAAAGTTGGATAGCAGCCAGGTGCTGGCGAGACACATCTTTAAACTGGGCACTTGGGAGACAGAGGCAGGTGATGCCTGTGAGTTCAAGGCCAGCCTGGTCCGACATAGAGAGTTCTGACAGTCAGGGCTCTGTAGAGAGACCCTGTTTTATAAAACAAACCAAAGGAAACCAACCAACAAGCAAGCAAGACCAAACCAAACCTGGAGAGGACCTGAACGAAAAGATGGGGTTGGCAGGAGTAGATGTGAAATAGGAGGGGCTGGGCACAGGAGTAACCGGAATACCTTATGCACCTGTATGAAATTGCCAAAGAACAAATCTAACGCTATGTTTAAAGGCAGGGAGAGGGTGTCTAGTGGGCTGATGACTTACGCTCTTTTAGCTCCGGGACATGGGAGCCTGAGTGAAACCCTAATGCAAGTCTCACGGTGAGGGTGGGGTAGTCCTCAGTGGCCAAGCCCTCATCCAGCAGATGCAAGGCTGTCTATTCGGTCCCTAACACTGAAAACCCAACACTAGCAAAACACCCGCCTCACTCCCTCAGGAGTCACTGAAGGAACTCATGCGGCTGCTGGCAAGGGAAAGAAGCCCATCTAAAAAGCTCCAGTGCACTTTCAGCCTCATTTACTCTTTATGCAACTGGAGTGGCAGGCACAGGCCATTGCACAAGTCAGAACCTACAGAATCCACACCCACGGTGACTCGTACCGTAAAGTCTGGACGCTGTGTGTTAACTACGAAGCTCACTGTCATGCGCGAGCCTCCAATGCAGCTTCACTGTTGGCAATGTAAGTACCAGAGTGGTACAGGGTGCCAGTAGTGAGGGCAGCCGGGTGGGAAACGCCCACGTACGTTTCCAACTCCAATACAAGGAATAAGGTAGCTCATTCTAGATCAGGCACAGTGGCACATCCTTGCACTCTCGGGACTCGGGACAACAGGATTGTAAGTTCGATGGCAGCCTGAGCTGCATAGGTGAGCTCTGCTTCAAAGGAAAAAGAAAGTAGTTTATTCTGAGTCAAATCTGAGTGACCGTGGCCTGAGACACGGATTCAAGCCCTGAATGACACGCCTCACTTTGGGAAAGATTATGTGAACTTTTATAGTCACAGAAAAGAAAGTCATGATTAAATGTGTTGAAAATATACACAGGTGGGCTTATCAGATAGAGCGGCTACATGAAGGTAATGGAGAAAATCCATAGCTGTTTCTTTGTTTAAGACTTGTCTCTCGGGGCTGGAGAGATGGCTTATCAGTAAAAGGCGCATGCTTTTACTGAATCCAAAATTGTGTTACCTCACCCATGCCGCACAGCTTAAAACTGCCTGCTGCTGCAGTTCCAGGCGATCCAATGCTCTCCTCTGGACCCTATGGAAACCTACAGGCACACATGCACACACCTCCCCAGCCCCTGCCCCTGTACAAACACAAATACACAGGATTAAAGTAAAAATTTTAAATAGCATTGAGAAGGGTAATAATAGAATGTATAAAGGCTTATCGCTTTGTAGCTCAGTCTAGCCAGAAACTCACTATGTAGAGCAGGCTGGCTTTACCCAGCAAAGCTTTTAGAACACTGGGGCTCAAACCTGGGACCTTCCATAGGCCAGAAAACATTATCGTGGAGCCATAACCCTGCTGAGCTATACCGTTAGCCCTAAAGTTTTCCTTATTAATACGTGTCTGTGCGTGTACCTATGTGTGTGTCTTCATGTGTGCGGTTACGCACGAGTGTATATGGAGGCTAGAGGACAAGTCTGGGTTTTGAGAGGTCTAATAACTCCAAAGCCCCTCCCCTCCCCCAGAAGGACCCAATCTATTTGACTAATCGGACTCCATGCTTGGAACATAGAAAAACCAGTTTCTGGGAAAACTGGAGCTGGCAGGCAGCCAATCAGCTTAAAAGGCAATACGTGGGCTTGAGCTAAGTATAATGACTTAGCAAACCTGGGAAAAAAATTCTTAGCAACTCCGGCAAGTTCCTAAATGTTGAGCCAATCCTAAATCCCCCATGCCTCCTGAGTCAACCTATCAAATGAAAGGTTACCTCACTCCTTCTGGAAATCTCCCTACTTGCCATTCAATTGAGTCTTCGTGCTCACTTGGCGGGCCCCATCCTAAGGAATGGTGGCCCCAGCATGCTGGAAACTTTCTGCAGAATAAACGCTCCTTGCGTTTGCATGCTGCTTGAGTCTGTGCTCTTTCTTCGGTGGTTCCTGGACCCAAACAGTTTCATCTTCAGTACTGCCATCTACCTCCTTCAAGCTTTCGTCTCATTGACCTAAAACTCATTAATTATGCTCGTCTGTCTGTGCAGCAGCCCTGGGATCCATCGTCACCTTGCAGCACTGGTGTGACAGGTGCCTGTCTCTATTGGCATTTTGATGTGTGTTCTGGGGATTAAAGCCATGTCCTCAAGCAAATCAAGCACTCTACAGACTCCTCCTCTCTACAGATGCCTCCTCCAGTCTTTTGAGGTGATCATCCTGAAGACATCTGGCCAAATCAGGTTGTTTGACCAAGACTGAGGTTATTATTCTGACATTCTTAGCTTAGGGTTGATAGAGGATAGAGGCACGCACAGCTTCGCAATACATTCCAAGAGCTTTTTGACTGTGATGGGGACACTGGAGCTATCAGGGGCTTTCATCCCACTTTCAGCAGCTGAGTTCTGGAATAAAGAGTTTTATCTCAAGGTCAGGAAAATGTGAGGTGAGAAATAGAGGTTGATAGTAAATGACTATAAAAAAAGGGCAGTGAAGGCTAGGGCTGTAGCTCAGTTGGTAGAGTGTCTAGCATGCAAAAGGCACTGGTGTTGTTTTTAATAAAATCTCAACCGTTCAGTTTTACCAATAAAGACTCTGGAGCAAGACACTGGGGTGAAAGCCTGCTAGCTCAGAGAGGCAGAGGATGTACCCAGCTTACCTTCGTATTCAGCTGACATCCCCCCAAAAAAAGGAATGCTCCATCCCCACTTTATCTCAAAAACCCTCAAAATGACTGTCTCTACATTCTACTTCCTATGCATCTCTCTAACCGTTCTCCTGACTTCCACTTACTCTCTATGTTTTTGTTTTTTTTCCCTGTATTCACTCCCTGTCAACTGGTTGCTATGCTCCACCTCTTGACCTAGGGTTAACTTTATTTAACCCTGTTTACAATACTCAAAGAGAAAGATCTTGGATTAAAGCTATGTGCTAGGGCTGAGCCACACCAGCACTAGAAACAGGTTTTTCCAATAAGCAAACTAATCTCAAGGCTCTCACAGTGTGATCAAATATCCTGCAACACATCGAGTTCACTCTGAATTCAAGTCCCAATACCCATAAACCAGGCACATGTCTGTAACCCCAGAACCCCAGAGGTGGAGATAGGACCATTTAGAGCTCAGGCTCATCTTTATCTCTATATTAAGTTAAAAACCAGGGAGAAGGGGAAGCTAAAGATAGCCCTAGATCAGTTTAGCTTTGGAGTCACAACAGGCTATTACTCTCCACTCACACTGTTTCCCTCTGCCAGAGTGAACCTGTCTGTGAGATCTTTAATCCTGTGTGGTTTCTTCAGAAAACTTCAGCTCTCAGCAGCACAGAAAGATGTGCAAACTACTTTCCACTCAATTTTGCTGTGAACCGAAAAACTGCTCTTAAAAATAAAGCCTGATAAACCTTTAAAGAGCACATTATCCCCTGTGCATGGCAGTGTATGCCTGTCATTCAGCACAGTGTGTGTGTGTGTGTGTGTGTGTGTGTGTGTGTGTGTGTGTGTGTG
>NW_026592890.1:21751177-21807428 GCF_907164565.1 Psammomys obesus | reverse complement strand
TGTGTGTGTGTGTGTGTGTGTGTGTGTGTGTGTGTGTGTGTGTGTGTAAGTGATGAAGTGATCAAGGCAAGGAGCCAGAGTGGGAGGAAACCAGGAGCTCATGCATAGGAGGAGGCTTGTAGTTAAATTTCTGTCTGGTGCCTGTGTCTTGGGCCATGTCTCAAAACAATTAGGATTTGTTGGTGGAACATGGATGCCGAATGTTTGGGGACGTGATAGTGTTCAGGTAGCACCAGCTGCTGTGTTCATGAAAGCAATCTCACAGCGTTCCTCCCCAATTCTCCAGCTCTTACCTCCTCTCTGCCCTCTGTTTTTGTTTTTTTTTTCCTTCCTTTCTTCTTGTTGCTGTTTGTTTGTTATTATTTTGTTTTTGAATCAGGATCTCATGTAGCTCAAGGTGTTTACAAACTTGGTGTTTACAAACTTACAAACAAGGTGTTTACAAAGCCAAGGATGGCTTTGAACTCTTGAGGGGCCTGCCTCTCTCCCTAATGGTAAGATTATAGGTCTGAAGATCTTTGTCCTGTTCAGAATTGAAAGGAACAAATGTAAGACAGATGTGTGACTTGGATTCATTCACCTGTATCCCAAGCAGATCTTGAACTTCCAACCTTCCTCATCTGGAGTTGCAAGGCTGTGCCCCTCGGCCTGGCAACTGTAGTTATTCCCCTGTCTTTGCAGTGTTAGCCTCAGGCTATCCGAGCACTCTAACACCAGCTCCACAGTTCCCTACATTGCTGAAGAATTGGGTATTTCCAGGAGAACAGGACAGCCTGAGAGAGGCCACGGAGTCAGAAGGGCAATGGGAACCAGAAAAGTATATTACAGTCAAATGAAGAAACCTGCATTTGTCCTTAAGGCAACAAGGATGTGGGTGTTGTAAAACCAGACCATAAGGAGAACTGAGCCAAAGAACATTGTTCTAGGGTGCTGAGCATGGTGGCTCACGTTTCCCTCCCCTGAGACAGGGTTTCTCTGTGCAGCCTTGGCTGTCCTGGGCTTTGTAGGCAAGGCTGGCCTCAAACTCTCAGAGATCCACCTGCCTCTGTCTCCCTGAGTGCTGGGATCAAAGGCGTGTGCCACCATACCTGGCTGTGGCTATCACCTTTAACCCCAGCACTTGTGAGGCAGAAGCAGGCAGTGGGTTCGGGGCCAGACTGGTCTACAAAGCAAGTCCAGGACAGCCAAGGCTGCATTGAGAGACCCTGTCTTGAAAAAAAACAACAAATAAACAAATATACAAACAAACAAAAAAGAATGCCTATTCCTCTTGCAAAGGACCAGAGTTCAATTCCAAACACAGCAAGTGGTTCAGAACCATTCATAACTCCAGTTCCAGAGCTTCTGGCCTTCTTCAGAAACCTCTCTCTCCTTTCTCTTCTCTCTCTTTCTCTCTCTCACACACAACTCTCTCTCTCAGAAATGCCTCCTCTCTCTCTCTTTCTCTCTCACACATGTTATACATAAAAATAAATCCTTAAAACAAGAGTCTGTATCCTCAAACACTGTGCTATGCCATAGTAGCTCACTATTTAAAAATAAACCCATAATAAAAGGAAATTTGTTTTCTCTACTTTCTGAGTCCGAAAGCTCACACTCAGGTTGTCAGGCTTGGGGACAAGTGCCTTAAAACCTGTTGGACCATCTTCCAGCTCAGAAAAGAAATAGATCTGAAAAAAAAATTATAATTAGTAATAACAAGGTTTAGAAGGACTTTTTAATCTCTTTTTCCAAATTAAAGTAGTTACATTATTACTATTACTGAGTCAGGACAGTAGCTGAGGATGACCATATCATGTGCCGTGACCTTTGACACTCCACCTCCCGAGTGCTGGGATTGAAGGCCTGCACCACTACACCCAGGTACAGACTGGTGTGAGAACTTGTTAGAACTTCACAGCCATTCTTACAATAACCAGAGGTTTCCTCCTGTGAATGTCTTAGAGGGTTGAAGAGCCTTGCTGGCCAGGGAACCTGTGACACCTAGTGGCAGTAATATATTACTTCAAGGACAATTTTGAACTTTTTCTATTTACACACGTGCTCACATGCACTAGTCCATACATGTACAAAATGCACAACATGGTGAAAATGGAGGCTAACTTCACCTTTAAGTAATTTTGTTATTTCATAGGAATGGCTACACTGGGGAACTTAGTCTTTCAGCAAATGCTGTTGGGGGGGGGGGCTAGGGGAGAGAATAGTGCTCAGAAAAAGGCGCAGTTCCTGTTGGCCAGGTCGGCTAGCCATTGCTTAGGTTTGCATTTCAGCTAATGTTGCCAGGTATTAGAGGGTAAGTCCCAGTGCCCAAAGGATGTCAGAAGTAGCAAAACACTCTAAATACCCTGCTAGCCTTTTGAGCAGGCTGTCTTCTGGGCATGGCCTCTGTTAATCCCCTCACCACTTCCAGAGGATGGTTTGCAGCTGAACCTAGGGGTCCATATGTGCATTTCTGGTAAAATACGTGTGTTTATTGTAAGTATCCTAAAGGATAGCACATGGTTAAAAGTATGGTTAAAATTGACAGAAAAGGTTCCTCTTGAACACAGAATTGTTAAGCCATGTCTGGAGAGTGTGAGTTGATTCATATTGCTAGGCTGACTGGAGGGGCAGAGGGAGGCTCATGGGGTGAGAGCTGCAATTCCGTGTTGAGACTGGCATCCTGAGAGCCCCTGCCATAGGTCTTCAGCTGCTACATAGGAATACATGTATTGATGGGGAACACCTCTTCCTCGTATGGTAATGTAGATCTGATGATGAATTAGGAACGCTGAACTTAGTGTGGTCTGTTGCTTTGTGTTTCCTTGTATACTGAGCACTGAGGGAATGCAGAATTTAATTGTAACTTCGCCAGTACATCTATCTAAAGGCCTGCTGCCATTTTTGTCGCCTATGAATTTTTTTGTAGCCAAGGATTACAATTTTGTCTGACAGATTGAGATGGCATGGTGAATTCTTGGTTATCAAAATGCTCATGTAGCGTGGGGTTTTAGTTGGTTAACATTCACGATGTGGGGGAAGCACGGTACTTCCTGTATAATCTTAATTACCTAAGTGTATGTACACTTGCAGGATCTAGAAGGACACACTGAGCTGAGCTGAGCTGCTTGTGACTGGATGACTTAGCTCTTGGATTCTTGTGTTTTGCTTCCTGTAATGCACATATTAAAAAATAAAAGATTCTTTTAAAAGCTTTAAAAAAATAGAAAATATCTCTGTGATTTTGAGGACAGCCAGAGATAAGCAGAGAAATCTTATCTCAAAAAACCAAAAGACCTCATAAAACTGAAAAGTTTCTGTAAAGCAAAAGACACTGTCATCAAAACAAAATGACAGCCTACAGACTGGGAAAGGATCTTCACCAATCTACATCTGACAGAGGGCTAATATCCAGTATATATAAAGAACTCAAGAAGTTAAAAAGCAACAAATCAAGGAATCCAATTAAAAAATAGGACACGGAGTTAAACAGAGAATTCTCTGTAGAGGATTGTAGAATGACAGAAAAACACTTAATTATCAACACAATTCTTTACAGACCATGAAAGAAAAATTCTCAACTTCATATGGAATAACAAAAAACTCAGAATCGCTAAAACAATCCTCTACAATAAAAGATCTTCTGGAGGTATCGCCATCCCTGATCTCAAGCTGTACTATAGAGCAACAGTGGTAGATCAAAGAAATCGAATAGAAGACCCAGAAATAAACCCACACACTTATGGACAACTGATCTTTGACAAAGATGCCAAACCCATACAATGCAAAAAAAAAAGACAGCATTTTCAACAAATGGTGCTGGTCTAACTGGATATCCACATGTAGAAAAATGCAAATAGATCCATACTTATCGCCCTGCACAAAACTGAAGACCAAGTGGATCAAAGACCTCAATATAAAACAAGACACACTAAATCTGTTAGAAGAAAATGTGGGGAAGAGCCTTAAACTCATTGATACAGGAAACAACTTCCTGAACAGAACACCAACAGCACAGGCTCTAAGATCAACAATCAATAAATGGGACCTCAGGAAACTGAAAAGCTTCTCTAAAGCAAAGGACACTGTCATCAGAACAAAACAACAGTCTATAGATTGGGAAAGGATCTTCACCAACCCTATATCTGACAGAAGGCTAATATCCAGAATATATATCAAGTAAGCCAATTAAAAATGGGGTACAGAGCTAAACAGAAAATTCTCAATAGAGGAAAATCAAATGACAGAGAAACACTTAAAGAAATGCTCAACATCCTTAGCTATCAGGGAAATGCAAATCAAAACAACTCCAAGATTTCACCTTACACCCGTCAGAATGGCTAAGATCAAAAACTCAAGTGACAATACATGCTGGAGAGGATGTGGAGAAAGAGGAACCCTTCTCCACTGCTGGTGGGAATGTAAACTTGTGCAACCACTTTGGAACTCAATCTGACATTTTCTCAGACAATTAGGAATAGTGCTACCTCAAGATCCAGCTACACCACTCCTGTGCATATATCCAAAAGATGCTCAAGTATACAACAAGGACTTTTGCTCACCTCTGTTTGGCTATGAATCTCAGCATCTGCTTTGATACCTTGATGGGTAAAGTCTTTCAGAGGCCCTCTGTGGTAGGCTTCTGTCCTGTTCCCTGTTTTCTCCCTCTTCCAATGTCCATCCCCTTTGCCTTTCTGAATGAGGATTGAGCATCTTACCCAAGGTCCTCCTTGATTAGCTTCTTTAGGTGTACAGATTTTAATATGATTATCCTATATTATATGACAACACATGCTGGAGAGGATGTGGAGAAAGAGGAACCCTCCTCCATTGCTGGTGGGGATGTAAACTTGTACAACCACTTTGGAAATCAATCTGGCGCTTTCTCAGACAATTAGGAATAGTGCTTCCTCCAGATCCAGCTATAGCACTCCTAAGCATATATCCAAAAGATGCTCAAGTATTCAACAAGGACATTTGCTCAACCATGTTCATAGCAGCTTCATTTGTAATAGCCAGAAGCTGGAAACAACCCAGATGTCCCTCAGTTGAGGAATGGCTGCAGAAATTGTGGTACATTTACACAATGGAATACTACTCAGCAATTAAAAATGAGAAAATCATGAAATTTGCAGGCAAATGGTGGGAACTAGAAAAGATCATCCTGAGTGAGGTAACTCAGAAACAGAAAGACACACAGGGTATATACTCACTTATAAGTGGATATTAGACATAAAATATAGGATAAACATACTAACATATGTACACCTAAAGAAGATAATCAAGAAGGAGGACCCTGGGTAAGATGCTCAATCTTCATTCAAAAAGGCAATTGGGATGAACATAGGAAGAGGGAGAAAACAGGGAACAGGACAGAAGCCTACCACAGAGGGCCTCTGAAAGACTCTACCCAGCAGGGTATCAAAGCAGATGCTGAGATTCATAGCCAAACTTTGGGCAGAGTGCAGGGAATCTTATGAAAGAAGAGGGAGATAGAAAGACCTGGAGGGAACAGGAGCTCCACAAGGAGAGCAACAGAAACAAATCTTGGCACAGGGGTCTTTTGTAAGACTGATATTCTAGCCAAGGACTATGCATGGAAATAACCTGGAACCCCTGCACAGAAGTAGCCCATGGCAGCTCAGTGTCCAAGAGGGTTCCCTAGTAATAGGAACAGGGACCACCTCTAACATGAACTCAGGGGCTGGCTCTTTGATCACCTTCCCCTGATTGGGGAGCAGCCTTACCAGGCCACTGAGGAAGACAATGCAGCCAGTCCTGATGAGACCTGATAGACTAGGGTAAGAGGGAAAGGGAGGAAGAGGACCTCTCCTATCAGTGGACTGGGGGAGGGTCATAGGAGAAGAAGAGGGAGTGACAGTGGGGTTGGGAGGGGACGAGGGAGGAGGCTACAAGTTTAAAAGTGAATAAACTGTAATTAATAAAAAATAAATCAATTAAAAAAACAAACTTTAGTTTTGTACAGGGTGATAAATATGGATCTATTTTCATTTTTCTGCATATAGACATCCAGTTGGATCAGCACCATTTGTTGTAGATGCTGTCTTTTTTCCATTGAATGGTTTTGGCTTCTTTGTCAAAAATCAAGTATTCGTAGATGTGTGGGTTTATTTCTGGGTCTTCTATTCAGTTCCATTAATCCTTCTTTCTGTTTCTATGCCAACACCATACAGTTTTTATTGCTATTGCTCTGTAGTACAGCTTGAGATCAGGGATGGAGATACCTCCAGATGATCTGTTGTTGTACAGGATCATTTTAGAAATTCTGGGTTTTTTGTTTCTCCATATGAAGTTGAGAATTTTTCTTTCAAGATCTGTAAAGAATTGTGTTGGTATTTTGATAAGAATTGCATTGAATCTGTAGACTGCTTTTGGCAGAATGGCCATTTTTACTATGTTAATCCTACCATCCATGAGCACAAGAGATCTTTCCATCTTCTGATTTCTTCTTCAATTTCTTTCTTCAGAGACTGGAAGTTTTTCCATGCAAGTTCGAGTTACACCAAGGTACTTTATGTCCTTTGTGGCTATTGTGAAGGGTGTTGTTTCCCTAATTTCTGTCTCAATCCATTTGTCTTTTGTATACAGGAGGGCTACTGATTTTTTTGAGTTAATTTTGTATCCAGCCACTTGGCTGAAGGTGTTTATCAGCTGTGGGAGTTCCCTGGTAGAATTTTTAGGGCCACTCAGGTATAGTATCATATCATCTGCAAATAGTGATATTTTGACTTCTTCCTTTCCAAACTGAATCTCCTTGATCTCCTTTAATCAGGGGACAAAACAAGGCCACCCGCTCTCTCCATATCTCTTTAATATAGTTCTGAAGTCCTTGCTAGAGCAATGAGCCTGTTTGTTCTTTAAAGAGAAAGAAAGAAAGCATATTGTTGAGTGGGTGAGGAGGTGGGGAAGATCCAGGTGAAGATGAGGGAGAGGAAACGAATGAGAATATATTAGATGGAAAAATTTTATTAAAAAAAAAAAAAGATTACTTGTTGAAAACATGAAGGGGAAAAAGATATTGGGAGATCACTTACCATGACCAAGCCTGCTTCATCCCAGAATGCAAGGAGATATCAATGTATATAAATCAATAAATATTACCCATCCCATAAATAAAATGAAAGAAATTACATGATCATCTCAATATATGCAGAAAAGATCACAAACAGAATTCAACACCTGCATCTTCATGGTAGAAGTGATGCAGAGGCTAGGGACTGAGGGGCATCCCTCAACATTATAAAGCCTGTATAAAATGGGCCTATGAGCAACATCCTGGTAAATTGAGAAAAAAACTCAAAATGTTCTCATTAATATGAGAAACAGAACAAGGGCCTTTGCTTTATCCATATCTATCAAGAAAGAGCTGAAGAGTTAACTAGAGCAATAAGACAAGAAGGAAATTAATGGCTACAAATAACAAAAGAATTCAGAGTTTCTTATTTATACATATGGTTTTACAAATTGTAAAAATTCTTTCAAAAACCCTATAGCTTATAAACACTTCATGAAACTATCAAAATACAAAATGAACACAGAAAAATCAATAGTGGCCTTATATACCAAGGAAAATCAAATCAAGGAAACAATCCCATACACAAATACCTGAGAATAAAACAACTGACAGATCCATCACGTGATGAACGAATAAGGTAAATGTAGCATGTATACAAAAGAGAGCATCACTCAGCTGTGAAGAAAATGGAATCATGAAATTTGCAAGTAAATGGATGGCACTAGAAAATATGGTACTTGCTGAGGCCAGCCAGACTCAGAAAAACAAATGACTTGTATTGTCCATACATATGGATCCTAACTTTGAGACTTTGTTTAACTTGGGGTACATGTAGAATCCACATAATTAAAATGAACCATTGTGATGGACCTATTAAGGGAGAAAGATAATAAAATACAGGCAAAATCAAGGCAGAGAAGGGGAACAGTAGGTGCTGAAAGGTTCAAATATGAAGGGGTTGGAGGATGGGTAAATGGGGGAGTGTTCTTAGCAAAATTGAGGGGCCATGAAAAAGCCAAATGTAAACCTCTGACCTTGCAACCCAAGTAAAATATAGTTAGAAGGGCAGCAGAAGAAAAGTGACAAGAAATAACACTGGAAGAAAACTCTGGGTTAGAGATTTAAGCAGCAAGGCAGGTAGGAAGTTAAAGGAGAGCATGGGGAACGGTCCAGGGTAACCCAAGCTAAGGATGTATGAAGATGCCTTGTGGGATCTACCGATTTGTGCACTAGTTTATAACATGTACACTCAATACAGTTTCCTCAGATGGACCAGGGAAGGGTTGACAGCACTGCTTCCAGAAGACATGTTTGTTTGCTTGCTTGTTTCTGGGGAATCTCCAAGAACCAGGCATGGGATACCTCCTTCTGAGGACTCAGTGGCTTTAAAACAACACAGGCTAATGCCGCTGCTGCGGAAAGCCCTCCACAGCTAAATGGGAAAATCCTACCTCTGTCTTTACCACACACTTTGGTATTGATTTCTATAATGGCCGCAACCAATCTGACCAGGAAACTCCCTACTAATGGGCTTTCATGGTGTTAGAAGGCAGGATGGGGTCCGTAGGTGGCACACAGGCATCAGTGATTTTATCTACTTCTGGACCTTGCATGCTCCAAGATGACAGTCCAGTCATGTTAGCTCAACAATGGCTGTAGGGGCATGAAAGTCGTGTAACTAAGCACATTCAGACTGGCTGTGAGACCTGTGCCACAGGAAGGACTTAATGTTTGATACTGTAAACCTTGTAAAAAGCTGATGTCTGAGGAAGTCATAGGCCAGAGAGGGGATCATCATCTGGGAAGTCATGGCACAAACTCAGCAAAGAAACTAATGATTGAAACTTTTGAAACTAGTGATCTGGGCTGGTGTCTGTGGTCTTTTGTAGTATGTAGCACATGTGTTCAGGTTCTTGTGGCTTTTAGAGTCTCTGTTATCAGGCTTAGTGTTTTGAATATTATGTACTGAGGGGACTTCTTTTTCTGATCCAGTCTATTTGGTGTTCTGTATGTTTCTTGTACCTTCATAAGTATCTACTTCTTTAGGTTTGGGAACTTTTCTTCTATGATTTTGTTGAAAATATTTTGTGTGCCTTTTACCTGTGTTTCTTCTCCTTGCTCTATTCCTATTACTTGTAGATTTGATCTTTTCACAGTCTCCCAGATTATCTGAATGCTTTTGTTCCAGAAGTTTTTTGGATTTAACATGATTTTTGACCATGGTATCCATTTCTTCTATCATATCTTTCTTGAATTAGAGTCTCTCTTTTTAATCTCTTGCGTTCTGTTGTTGAGGCTTTATTAAACTTGAGATTCTCCAGAGAAAGATCACTTCTATAATTCTGAGCTGAATTTGAAGCAAGCTTTACTTAAATACTGACTGGGACAGATCCATTTCCGGTTTCCCAGGAAATGCCATGAGTCACAGTTAGCAGAGGCTTAACAAGGCAAACAACAGGGCCATTGTAATTCCCATCAGGTCCAATCAGGGACAAACATATATCCTGTCGTACCTCTTGGCTACATCCAATCAAACTTGTCCAATGTAGCTTGTGGCACTGTAATGGGGCAGGTAACCCTGGCCCACAAAGGGAGGAAGAGCCAAGGGAGCTTCAAGCCTACATACCTCAAACATGAGGTTGGCAGAGGGCTGGTATCCAAAATATATAAATAACTCAATAAACTAAACACCAACAAACTAAATAATCTAATTTAAAAAATCAACTGGAGAACTAAATGAAGAATTGTCAACATAGGAATCTCTATTGGCTGAGAAGCACTTAAAGAAATGTTCAACGTCCTTAGCCATCAGGAAAATGCAAATCAAAATGACTCTGAGAGTCCATCTTACAGTGGTCAGAGTGGCTAAGAACAAAAACTCAAGTGACAGCACATGCTGGCAAGGTTGTGGAGCAAGAGGGAAACCTCCTCCATTGCTGGTGGGAGTGCAAACTTGTACAATCACTTTAGAAATTAATCTGGTGCTTTCTCAGAAAATTGGGAATAGTTTTACCTCAAGACCCACTCCTGGGCATATACACAAAAGACAATGCACCATACCACAATGATACCTGCTCAGGTATGTTCATAGAAGCCTTATTCACAATAGCTAGAAACTGGAAACACCTAGATGTCCGTCAAGTGAAGAATGGATAAAGAAAATATGCTACATTTACACAATGGAATGGTACTCAGCTTTTGAAAACAAAGACATCTTGAAATTTGCAGGCAAATGGATGGAACTAGAAAATATTATCCTGTGTGAGGTAACCCAGACTCAGTATGTACTCACTTATAAGAAGATATTAGCCATATAGTACAGAATAACCATACTACAATTCACAGACCCAAAGAAGCTAAGTAATAAGGAGGGCCTAAGGGAGGATTCTTGAATTTCCCTCAGAAGTAAAAATAAAATAGATATTGGAAGTGAATGAAGAGAGTGAACTAGGGGGGTGAGAAGAGGAACAAGGGTGGGGATCAGGTGCGGGGAAGGCAAGGATGGGAGATCTGAGGTCTGGGAGAGGAAAGGGAAACCAAAGTGGGGGAGGGAAGATGGGGGGGTGACAGGAATCTCTAAGACAAGTTGGAAACCCTCGATGGGGTAGGCTCCTGGGAGGATATGGGAGTGACTCTAGCGGAGACTCCCAGCAGCCCGGGATATGGAGACTGAAGTAGCCACATCCTGTAGTCAGGGAGGACTTGCCGGGGAGGGGGGGGGGGAGACAGACATAACCCACCCACAAAATCTTCAACCCAAAATTTACCCGGCAAACAAGGTGTACAGGGATAAAAATGGAGGAGAGACTGCGGGAAGGGCTAAACAATGATGATGCTCTGCTATGCTTGCAGACTGGAGCCTAGCATAGGTGTCTTCTGAGAGGCTCCACCCAGCAGGGGTTCAAAACAGATGCTGAGACCCACAGCCAAACCTTAGGTGGAGCTTGAGGAGTCTTGTGGAAGAGCTGGGGGAAGGACAGAAGGAGACAAGAACTGCACAAGATGACCAACAGAGGCAACTAACCAAGGACCATGGGGGCTCACAGAGCCTGAACCAACCAAAGAGCATGCATGGACTGGACCAAGGTCCCCTACACATATATAGCTGATGGACAGTTTGGTCTTCTTGAGGGCCCACCAGCAATTAGGGGGTGAGTGGGAAATGTCTCTGACATGGACTCTGTTGTCTGCTCTTGGATCATTTTTCCTTAGCTAGGCTACCTTTTCTGGCCTCGGTGGAAGAGGAAGTGCTTAGTCCTGATGTGATTTGATGTTCCCTGGGCAGGCTGGTAGGTGGAAGGGTTCCCCTTTTCTGAGGAGAAGGGGAGGTGGGAGGGGAAGGTAGAGAGGGTGGGAGAGCAGGACTGGAAAGAGAGGAGGGAGGGGGCTTCGATAGGGATGTAAAGTGAATTTTTAAGAGGTGTGATACTACACACACATTTAAGTGAGGTCTACTCTCTTAATGGTAATACAACATACTCATGTGTTGTATGAGTAATAGCAACTGCCACGAAAGTTAGCACAAACTGGTGACCTCTAGCAAGAAATCTAAGGAAAAGTCTGTGCCAGAGTTGACAGTAAGAAAATGGCTTTCCACATGGGACACTCAATGTACTCAGAGAAGCAAGAGGATGCACGGGCTGACATTTAAGCTATTAACGGGCTACTTGTCAACTATAGGACCATGGAATTCATCGAATTCTCTGGATGACAGTTGCTAAATTAGTAGGACACTAAATTACAATGATATAAGCAGTTAAAACTGTTATGATTTCATTGAGACATAATGTACACCTAGGGAATCATATGGAATCTAACTCAGAGTAGAACATTCAACAATCACTAGCTTCCTTTCAAATTATCAGTTAACATTCGTATTTAAAATCTCTAAAATCCTACCCTGCAAAGAAATGTCTTCTGGATGATGATTTCCCGTGAATGAAGAAAAAGTAAAAATATTTTATTACATGATGTTAATCTATAAAATGAAGAAGCACTTCCACCTGAAGAAGCTTTTTGGTTAAGTAATAACTATGCTCCTGGCAAGTAATTAATGCATTAAGAAACTGTCACCTTCTTTAAATTTATGAATAAAAGAATTTTAGAAATTATCCGTATTTGATATCTAAAATAAAGTGGCTATTTACAACAACCGTGTTCCTGACTCAAGTACAAGACTTGTGGAAAATACTGTCATTACCAGAATTGGTCACTATCACAACAAGCAAAAAGGGGAATTTGTCTGGAATTACGGCACTAGGAGCAATTTGAAGACAGTATACATATTTTGTAATGACACAACAAAACTTTTCCAGACCGTTAGTTGCTTCTGTCCAATTAAGGATGAAACATCTTCTCACAGAGAATCAGAGCCAATGGTATTGTGCTTTTCACGGTCCCAAATGACAGAAACTGAGCAGGGCAATGTTATTCACAAAGACTTGCCAGGTATCAGAGAAGAAAGCTAAGGTGAAATCAGTGCTCAGCCTTTCTCAGTCTCCTCAGGTTAGGTTGGGATGAGCTCTTTTAGTTCTGGCTGTAACTCTCTTTCTTGTCTGTGGTGCAAACAAGGTAGAAACTCAGTTGCTATTTTTGCCACCCTTGGAAATGATCACCACCTTGAGAACATATTCACTCCGTACACTGCTCATCTATGGAAGAGTTTGAAAGTATGCACTGCAAGGTCAGGGGCAGAGAACGTTGCTTTGGTGAATGAATTTTTGGTTCTGAAATTATATACATATATGTAGATATATGCATATGACAAGTGCATGTAAATCACTTCTTAATTCACTGAAATTTTCAGAATGTGCCAACAGTTTTCTTTCCATAATAAGATAGGAAATTGTTTTTTCATTTCATATAAAACTGTGACTCTATTGGTATTACCCTAAGAAAGAATATTCCCATTGAAAATGAAGACTGGAAATGTACCCCCGTGGTAGACAACCTGTCTTGCAAAATAGGATAAAAGATAAGCTGGGATTGTGGGCAATTAAGCATTCTCTATTTAAAATAGTGGTTTCATGTTCATCGCTTGCACCACAGATATCAATCACAGTTCAAAAACGGAATTTTATATCAGGCATGGATAGACTGGTTTCACTGTTTTCCTCCAAAGAAGAGGGTCTTTTTCATTCACCCATTGTATTTAATTTTACTGCATGTGGCAAAAATCCTACAGACTTGGCTATGGGTTTGAAGTATAACCTCTTGGTTCCTCTGTATGGAATCACAGAGCAGGACAATTCAGTCCATGGTGTGTAGTAAAACACACTGCCTTTTCTCTCTACACTTCTCCTTAAGACGCAGATACCCCAAGACACCGTGATTTTATGACATGAAAATCATTTGCCTTATCATTGCTGATGAACAAAAGCAAAAGGAAAAATAGGGTTGGAGGCGTAGCAAATTAGCAGAGTACCTTCCTCATAAGCATGAAACCTTGGATTCAGTCACTCAAACTGTTAAAAACACATTATTAATTTCTAGTTATATACTTAGGAACCCTACTACTACCATATAGTTAGAGGAAGAATCACAGTGAAAGTAAAAATCTTATTAACACTATATGACTGTAGTGCCCTAAATGAAAGAGTTTGAAAATATAAAAAGAAAATTATGTAAATTACTTACTTCAGAAATGAAACCATAAAATAGTTGAATAGCGTATCTAGTTGTACTGATACAAGTCATGTTTTCATTGACATCTATAGAGAAAGTATTCATATTTCTTTATTGCAATACAGTGGTTGTAAATGTGAAATCAAAATGAGTATTTTGAAAAAGTTCAATGTCAGAAGTTGTAGAGATGGCTTAGCAGTTAAGGGTATGCGTTAGTACAGGAGACAGTTTCCTGAACAGAACACCAACAGCTCAGGCACTAAGATCAACAGTTAACAAATGGGACCTCATGAAACTGAAAAGCTTCTGCAAGGCAGAGGACACTGTCAAAAGGACAAAATGGCAGCTTAAAGAATAGGAAAAGATCTTCACTAACCTGACATCTGACAGAGGGCTGATATCCAAAATATATAAAGAACTCAAGAATTAGACATCAACAAACCAAATAACCCAATTAATAAATGGGGTTCAGAGCTAAACATAGAATTCTCTAGTGGTTGAGAAGCACTTAAAAATGTTCAACATGTTTAGTGATTGGAGAAATAAAAATCAAAACGACTCTGAAATTCCACCTTACACCAATCAGAATGGCTAAAATAAAAAAACTCAAGCAACCGCTTATGCTGGTGAGGTTCTGGAGCAAGGGGAACACTTTTCCATTGCTGGTAGGAGGAAAACTTGAACAACTACTTTGGAAATCAATTTGGCAGTTTCTCAGAAAATTGGAAATATTTCTACCTCAAGGCCCAGCTACACCACTCCTAGGTATGTACCCAAAAGATGCCACAAAGACACTTGCTCAACCATGTTCATAGCAGCTTCATTCGTAATAGCAGAATCTGGAAACAACCTAGATGTCCCTCAAGTGAAGAATGGATAAAGAAAATATGATATATTTACACTCAGATATTAAGAAACAACATCATAAAATTTGCAGGCAAATAGAACTAGAAAATATCGTCCCTAGTAAGGCAACCCAGACCCAGAGAGACACCCATGGTATGTACTCACTTATAAATGTATATTAGCCATAAAATACAGGATAACCTGCTGCAATCCACAGACCCAAAGAAGCTAAGTAACAAGGAGGGCCCAATGGGGGACTCTTGAATCTCACTGAGTAGGGGAGATAGAATAGGTATCAGGGGTGAATGGATGGAGGGAACTGGGTAGGGAACAAGTTGGGAGGGGAGTCAGAGGGATCTGCTTGGGAGAGGATGGAGGGAGAAAGTCCTGGGAAAGACAACTGGAATCTGTAGGGGGTGTGACATCCCTGGGAGGAGCTAGAAATCTAGGACAGTAGAAACTCCCACTCCTAGCAGCGGAGGAGATAGAACCTGAAACGGCCATCTCCAGTAACCGGAAGAGTTCAAATGGAGGAATGGGAACATCAGCTCAATCACAAAACCTTCAACCCACAATTTGTCCTGCCTGCAAGAGATGCAGGGGTAAACATGGAGCAGAAATTGAAGGAATGGCCAACCAATGACTGGCCCAGCTTGAGACTCATGCCATGAGAGCCCACTCCTGACACTATCCTTGATATTTTGCTATACTTGTAGACAGGAACCTGGCTTAACTGTCATCTGAGAGACTTCACCCAGCAACTAATGGAAACAGATGTAGAAGCCCACAGCCAAACATTAGGCAGAGCTTGGGGAATCCTGTGGAAGATTAGGAGAAAGAATCGAAGGCACCAGAGAGGTCAAGAACACAACAAAAAAAAATCTACAGAATCAAGTAATCTGAGCAGGAGCAGGGGCTGTCTCTGACCCTTTTGCCTGCCTTTTGATCCAGGTACCCTAACTAGGCTGCCTTGTCTAGCCACAATAGGAGAAGATGCATCTAGCCTTACTGCAACTTGATATGTCAAGGTGGGTTGATATCCATGGGAGGCCTCTCCTTTTCTGAGGAGAAAGAGCGGACTGGAGAATGGGGGCAGATGAGGTGAGAGGGAGGAACTGGGAAGAGAAGAAGGAGGAGAAGCTGAAGTTGGGATGTAAAGTAAATAAATAAAATTAGATTTTTAAAAGAGAAGAAAAATAAATTAATAAACAGTTTGTAATGTCAAAAGAAGAAGAGTACTCATTGCTCTCACAGAGGAAAGGAGTAGAGAAGCCAGTACCCACACGTATGTTCACAACCATCTATAACTCCAGTTCCAGGACCTGCCATGTGTCCTTCTGAGCTCCATGAGCATCAGGCGAACACATAGTACACATGCATAAAGGCAGGCAAGACACTCATACGTATAAAAATATAGTTTACCGTGGCATGATGTGACAAGTTAAGAAATATATAACATGGTATGTTTTTAAGAAAATCCTTTTCAATACACTAAAATATAAAGTATGCAGGACAGGGGCAGAAGACTTGTCATCAAACATACTGATTAGAAATTATATATGCCCCCTACCCACAGCTCAGCCTCCATCCCTGGAGGCTGTGGCCATCCAGGACAGACAGATGAGACCTCTACATGCCAGCCCCCTGCCTTCAAGTCTTTGAAGAAAGAAATTGAAGAAGATATTAGAAGATGGAAAGATCTCCCATGCTCACGGATCAGTAGGATAAACATAGTAAAAATGGCCATTTAAGCCAAAGAAATCTACAGATTCAAAGCAATTCCCATCAAAATTCCAACACAAGTATTTACAGACATTGAAAGAGCAACCATCAACTTCATATAGAAAAATAAAAGACCCAGAATAGCTAAACCAATTCTGTAAAATAAAATAAAAGAACTTCTGGAGGTGTCACCATTTCTGATTTCAAACCGTACTGCAGAACAATAGTAATAAAAACCACATAGTGACAGTTTCATCAAGGAATAAAATCGAAGACCCAGAAATAAACCCACAAACCTGTGGACACCTGATTTTTGACAAATAAGTCAAAACCATACAATGCAAAAAAAAAAAAAAAAAAAAAGAAAACATCTTCAACAAATGGTGCATGAAAAGGCCCAGATGAAGAATATAAGCAAGTACCATGGGATTATGGATGGAAGGTAGACCTGATGAGGAGGATTAAGATGGATGGCATTGGATGGGGGCTGGAAGATGGATAGTGAGGGTTATCTAGCCAGCGTAGGTGAAATATCTGCCTGGCCAAAGTAAATGGGGCAATTATAAAATCTAACAGGTGTCTGTGTTTTATTATTTGTGATACTGGGTTAAATAATAAAACAGGTGTCCAGGAGCCCAGAGGAGGATATTTAGATCTATACAATCTTGTTTTGATTTCAACATGATAATGATTGTATGTTCAATAATAATGGTAACTTATATTGCTGATCCTGCTATGCGAGAAAAGCTCTAAAACTGACTGAGACATGGATGTCTATGCGTAGCCAATAATTCTTTTTGGCTACACAATTCCCATGACATGTACATGTCATCTTTCCATAGGGCATAGATAAAGACTTAGAGATGTCTTTCTTCTGTCCACACAAAGAGCAGAGAGACATTCTTAATTGATATGTGAGATGTGATCCTGCATGTCTCATGCATTTACAATTTTAGAAGTGTACAGTGCTTGCGAGAAATTATATATTTTCTTTTTTTAATTCTTTATTAACTACACTTTATTCACTTTGTATCCCCCCTGTGGTTCCCTCCCTCCCTCCTCCTGTCCCAATTCTTCCCTTCCTTCACCCTCTGCATGCATCCCCCTCCCCAAGTCCACTGATAGGGGAGGTCTTCTTTTCCTTCCTTCTGATTCTACTCAATTAGGTCTCATCAGGAGTGGCTGCATTGTCTTCTTCTGTGGCCTGGTAATGCTGCTTCCCCCTCAGGGGGAGGTAATTAAAGAGCAGGCCAATCAGTTCATGTCAGAGACAGTCCCTATTCCTATTACAATGGAACCCACTTGGATACTGAACTGCCATGGGCTACATCTGTGCAGGGGTCTTAGGTTATCTCCATGCATAGTCCTTGGTTGGAGTTATCAGTCTCAGGAAAGACCCCTGTGCTCAGATTTTTTGGTTCTGTTGCTCTCCTTGTGGAGTTCCTGTCCTCTCCAGATCTTATTGTTTTCTTCTTTCCTAAGAGTCCCTCCCTGCACTCTGCCTATAAGTCTCAGCATCTGCAATGATAGTCCGCAGGGTAGAGCCTTTCAGAGGTCCTCTGTGTCAGGTTCCTGACTTGTTTCCTCTTTTCTCCTTCTTCTGATGTCCATCCTCTTTGCCTTTCTGGATGGGAATTGAGCATTTTAGCAAGAGTTCTACCTCTTGATTAGTTTATTTAGGTATACAGATTTTAGTAGGTTTATCCTATATTATATGTCTATATGAGTGAGTATATACCATGTGTATCTTTCTGCTTCTGGGACAGCTCACTCAGGATGATCTAAGATTTCACATTACACCCATCAGAATGGCTAAGATAAAAAACTCAAGAGACAACATATGCTGGAGAGGTTTTGTAGAATTCCCCCCTCCATTGCTGGTGGGAATGTAAACTTGTACAATCACTCTGGAAAGCAATCTGTCACTTCCTCAGACAACTAGGAATAATGCTTCCTCAAGACCCAGCTATACCACTCCTAGGAATATACCCAAAAGAGGCTCAAGTACATAATAAGGACATTTTCTCACCCATGTTTGTAGCAGCCTTACTTATAATAGCCAGAAGCTGGAAACAGCCCAGATGCCCCTCAGTGGAGGAATGGATACAGAAATTGTGGTACATCTACACAATGGAATATTACTCAGCGATAAAAAACAAGGAAATCATGAAATTTGCAGGTAAATGGTGAAATTATATATTTTCAGAAAAAAGAACCAGACACCATTGATGTTGGATCAAACCTGACAGGACTCATCCTTTCAGCATGCTGAGATGATGACACCTCTGTTCCAGGCATTTTGATTGTTTCAGCCTCAACTGCTTCAGTTGCTGTTTCTCATCAAAGCCTGCTCCCAAAAGAGCTTTGAAGAAAGCTGCTAAGCTCAATTGGTCCAGCATTTTAGACTGTTCCAAACAGTTCTATTAAACCTGGAATTTCTCGACATTCAAAGTGTGGATCACAAATGTTAATGCTTGCTTAATTAACCATTTTTCCCAATTTCCTTTGGGTTCCCAAACAGCATTTCTTCATGTCCAAAAAACCAGCTAAAAAAATCCATGAGAATCATGCCCCATTTCCCTTAATGGAGGTTGGGTAGGTTTTTGTTTTTGTTTTTTTGTTTTGTTTTGTTTTTCCGAGGCTATGAATGTTTACTGTCATTGGGAGTTGGTTTTAAGTTATTAATGATCTTATTCAGAGAGAAAATAAGGTTAGACTCAGCTATTTCTCTCTTTTCTCTATATATTTTTTCTTTCTTAGATAAGGAGAAAGGGTGTTGAAAATAAAGGAGAATACAGGGATATATATTATAGGAATAATAAGACAAAAGGCTGACTATTGAATCCACTCAACTTACAGCTTTATTTGTTATTCTCAAATAAGGTTATTTTTAACTCATTGGTATAGGATTTTGTGTATTGATGCAAAAATAAGTTTATTTTTGATAAATTGATGCAAATTTTGGTATACTGATACAAACTTAAGGCTTACTTCCAAAACTTTTGAAACTGCTATTACAAACTGTTTAGGTGGGTTATTTAGGTAGGTTATAGGTTATTGAGCCAGTGTAAGTGAAATATCTGCTGGCCCAAGGTAAATAAGGCAATTATAAAATATAACAGGTGTCTGTGTTTTATTATTTGTGACAGTGGGTTAAATAATACCGCTGTGATAATCTTAGGGTTAATAATAAACATTATGTAGCCCAACATTTCTTTTCTTTTACAACAACAATGGTACTTGCTGTTTGGAAGTTTGTGAAAATCACACTGAATAATAGTGTGATTATTCTCTAGAATTAAACAAGTAATAAAAATAAAATCTGCTTCAAATGGACTTTGAGTACTTGAACATATCACCATAGATTCAGCTTATGTAAAAATTCAGGTTTTTTTAATGACTATCCTTAATAACATTTTATATTACTTGAAAAAAAAAGGCATAGCTTTTTTTTAGTAAAAATACCAGCCCAAAGTTGGACAATCACAGTTTTGTTTTGTTTTGTTTTACTTTGTACTGAAGGGTTAGCATCTTTTTTAAAAAAAGATTTATCATTTATTGTTTATTATTTATACAGCATTCTACCTGCTCACCAGAAGACAGTACCAGATCTCACTGTAGATGGTTATGAGCCACCATGTGATTGCTGGGAATTGAACTCAGGACCTTTGGAAGAACAACCAGTGCTCTTAACCTCTGAGCCATCTCTCCAGCTCCCCAAGTCACAGTTCTTGTCTATTCCACCTACTCAAACAAATCCCTACTAGATTAAACTCAAGAATCAGTGACTAGCTGATGGTGTGTGTCAAACAGTGACACAGGCATTTAGAAGATGCTTTCTGTCCAGCCTGATTTTCACCTTTTATACACATGACACATGCTGACATTTTCTATTTTATTTCATCAAACAAACAAAAAGCGTCAATTTCCTCGGATAGATAAATCTGCTCCCAGAAGACCTGGTTGTAAAATGGAAGTCTAGTGCCAAGAATTGGCTACATTCTTAGAGGTTCTTGGCTAGGGGTGCCTCTGAGTCCTGCAAAGCAGCACAAGAAACTTCCAGTGCTGTTGGTTGCCTATAACAAATAGATAAAATGCCTCTATTGCTAAAGACACAATATACGCTGGGCACAAGACTTAGAGAGGTCATGCCAGGACTGGACTGGGAGTTTCCTTTCTGCTGGTTCAGCTTCCATAGTACTGGAAGACGCCATCTAGGATCATGCATAACCTCAATCAGCTGTGGATCCTCCCTGCAACACTACTGCTGTGATAGCAACAAGTCTGTTATGGAGGCAACCGACAGTTTTCTGTTTGCTCTTGAGGTGCACTCCACAGGAGAGACCCACCCCTGGAATTATAAACCTAGTCCGAATCCATGACTGGGTGGGTAGGTCATAGGCCCAGGTAAGGAATCTACTGATCTTGTTTTGGCAAAGGGTCATAATATATGCACATCATTTTTTTCTAAATAACTATGCTTATGTCCATGATCACTGCTAATGCCACCTCTGGTTAATGAACATTTTTTTAAATGGACAGACAGTGGTTATTGCAGAGACTCATAACTGGTTTAAGCACTGAGAATAAGTGACTGTTGTATACTCAGCCAATAAAACGGACATCATCTCTCCCAAGGCTCAAGGAACCTCACAAGAAAAGGATGTTAATCCCACAGCAAATTCTGAGCCACATTTGAAGCAAGCTTTATTAAATTCTGGTCAGAACAATGGACAATGGTATCAGGTCCCTACCTAAGATTTTCAGAGGATGGCCCCTATTTACATTAGCCAGAGGCTTACAAAGGCAAAACCCCACCTATCTCCATCCATTCAGGGGCAAAGGATATATCCTGACATATTTCCTGTCTATGTACCTTCAACCTACATGTGATCAAACACATCCTGTGCAGCTGGGGCATCAAAGCTTCTTTACAGAAGCAAAACCAAGTGGCTTGTTATTTTAGAAGAAAAACAGCACCAAGCATTCTAGGAAGTTATCTGTACTCAGGCAAGTAGGACTTGGAGGTTAGAGGCATTTCTGTTTCACAGATCTAAGCACAGTACTCTAAACTTAAAACACAACTTTAGCCACCACAAGGAACATATAAGAGATTACAGAATAGGGGAATAGGCGGAACATTCAAAGAAGGATCTAGCCCACTCTTGATTCACAGATGTAACATCTCCGTAACCTCGTCAACATCCTGTCATGGAGGGGAGAGGGCTCCTGAGGCTTCATCCCTCCCTTAAATGCAGTTAATGATTGATGGGGGAGGGAGAGACATTTTCTTCAGCGGTGTAGCAGTTGGTGTGGTGTCCATGCTCCTGTAAATAACCCTTCACCCATGCCCTTGAAACAACCTTAGTGGAAGTCATTGAGTCATAAAAGGAAACGACACGAAAGTAGAAAAGTACTGAGTAGAGAAAATCATTGTACAACTCAACCTCCAAGAAGATTCTTCTTGTAAAAATAATCCAGGGCAGCCAGTGCTACAGAAAAAAATCATGTCTCAACAAACGAAAGACCCTATGGAGTGAAGGCAGAATAAAAAACCAGGGGAAATCACAGTAAGAGGCTCTAGAAAGAGAAAGATCCCTCATACCAAAGTCTAGTAGAAGTCTCCTGTACAGTCAAGAATTCTGACAAAATTAGACTGCCTATGTGGTAACAATTTCTTTGTATATAGATAAAGTTTAAATAAGAAATTAAAATAGCAATAAGCTCTACCTAAATCCTAAGGGTATATGATCTCTTCAAGTAAGGCTTTACTCTCTTATCTGTGAGTTTATCCTGTAGCCCCTATGTACCATGGTTTTACCTTATCAGCTATAACCATATCAAAGTGTCCCAGGAACCACCCTATGATCCTATCTCTGGAAAAAAAAAAAAAAAAAAGAGTGGGGAGGGGTCCCTTAGAAACCTCTTGAACAGTGTAATTCCAGAAGTCACCAAAAATCATATATAGGAACACACACACACACACACAGACTCCACAAACACCACTCTGACAGTTTATTGTGGACTGTTCTCTCCTTAAGTGCTTTTTCTCTTAGCTCTATCTTTAAAACTATGCTAAAATTTCTTCTTAAAATTCTAACTCTGCTTCATACCGAATTCTTCTAAAACCCTCTGTGGTGTAGTCAAAAATTCCAGCTTCGCCTGAATAGAAAACTGCCAAGAATTCGTAGGGCTACTTCAGGCAACACTGCTTCTAGATCTATGGCTCTGGCTATGTTCTGCTGCTGCCGCTGACAGAGCAAGGTGTAGTGGTCAGAAATTCCATCACTAGAGAAGCCGAAGCAGAAGGATGGTAAATTTAAGGTCAGATGGAAGGATCAGGAGTTAAAGTTTATCCATGCCTGTATAAAGAGATCGAGGTCAGCCAGAACCACCTAAGAGCTTGTCTCAAACGAGAACAAAAATTAGCTGGGGGGGGGGGGGGGGGCACGGGACACAAGCTGTAGAAATGGCTATACACCAATGCAGTTGTTAAGAGTTAAGAGCACTCTCGTGTCTTGCAGAAGACTAAGATCAGTTCCCGCGTGGGCGCCTCATAACTGCCTGTAACTCCAGCTCCAGGGGTTCCAATACCCACCCTCTCCTGATCTCTGCTTGGACACCCCCTGTCCATACCCCCGGGGGGGGGGGGGGAAGGAAAACTTCAAATGCTTGGTAAGACTTTCGTACAGACCCAGCTCAAGTAGTCAATATAAGCTTATAGTTTATTTTTAAAGCAAGAAGAGTAGGTTCGGTAGGGGAGGCTTCCACACTTTTAGCATCTGGGGTTAAACACTGCCACTAATGCCTACTGTGTTTCCACAAGAGTGGAGAGGATCTACTGAGCAAATGGATGTGGTTTACCATGAAAGCCAGGTGTGGTGGCTCACGCTTGCAAATCTAGCACTCGAGAGGCTCAGGAGCTCCAAATACCTAAGTCCCAGACCCCTCTGCAGCCGCAGTTTGAGACCCCTGTCCTGTCTCTAGCTCAACAAAACCACCCCAATCGCTCTTAAAAGCAATGTTTCTACGATAGTGCTTTGTGAGGAGGAGAAAAATGCTGCTTAAACGGCAGCCGATGTCTCAGGAGTCCTTACTGCCCTGTTCTTCTACACATTAACAACCGGGAACCCCAACCAGCGCGTTGTGATGCAGGCAGAAAAACCAGAGAACTCGGAAGTCAGGCGCTTGCTGCGTCTGCGCATGCTCAGGAGCGGCTCCGGCTTAGCCCGGTTGGGCCGAACTCCGAGGGCGGAGTGCGGGCCACGTGGGGCTGCGTGACGTCATCTCCGGGCGCCGAGGGTGACTGGACTCGCGGCGCGCTCCCGGCGCTGAGGGCTGGGCTCGCTTTGGTTCGGAGGGCGGAAGTGCCCGCGGGGCTGTGCTCTGACCCCGGCGGCGGCGCCCTGTGCGGCTGCGCGCGCTCGGAGACTTCTGCTCCTGCGCCTCTGCAGGACAGTGAGAGCCCCGCAGGCAGGCAGGACCCGATTGAGCGTCTTCCCCGCTGCTGCGGCGAGCCGGAGCAGAGCCGGCACCTCGGGTAGGGATCCCGTGCGTCCGGGGCGCGGGAGTGTGTGGCGGAGGGTAGCCGGGCGAGCAGCGGGCGCAGGGAGCGCGCCCGGCGGCGATGGCGGGGGAGGCGGTGCCGCTGGGCGGAGGTGGGGTTGGCGAGACACTGCCCCCGGAGCCCTTGGGCCAGCCTGGCTGTCCCTTTGGGAAGTATGTCAGTTCCTTACTAAGGGCAGGAAATGTGGCATAGAGTCCGAAGCTCAAGTTAGGGGCTTGCACTTTCCGTGAGAGGTATTTAAATCGTAATTATTTCGGTGCATGTCGATTCTATCCAAACTCCGTGTTTACTCCACGCTATCTTCAGTGCCATTCTTTGAGTCTCAGTAATAATGCTCAATACTAACAAAGGCATTTTCTGTCAGTAAAACACTTTCATTTATTTAGTTACTTTCTTCGGATTGCTCTCAAAGAATACTCAAACTTGAGGAACCTAAGAAAGCCGTGTGGCTTGTACATTTTTCCCCCCTCTGAGGAAGCATAACGTGTCTTCACTAATCAGAACCCCGGGATTTATCAGGCAGCAGCTGTCCAAAGCCTTCTAGATAAGACCCTTGGGTTTTTGATACTGAATGCTTGGGTCTGATGGAAATATTCTGATTTCATTAGACTTTGAATTGAATTTGAGAACAAGGATATTGTCTTTACGGTAGTAGTTGTGAGAGGTGAGACTTGTTAACACTAAGTTTAAATGTACTTTGAGCCCAATTTTGTGGCCCACACCTTTAATTCCAGCACTGGGGAGGTGGAGGCAGGAGAATCCGGAGGTTAAGGCCAGCCTTGGCTACTTAGTTTGTTGCCATCCTGAAGGGCATGAGACTCTTTAAAACACACAGACGCCATCCCTACAGATCCCAAAACAACTTAGCATGCAACAAGGCCCTGGATTGGATCCTGAGCAGCACAAAACCAAACCCGAAAACAAAATGAAACTCAGCTGTGGTGGCTCAAGTTTATAATCCTTGTGTTTGAGAACCTGAGGTAGGAAAGTTACCTTGGAAGCTAGCCTTGACTACAGAGGAAGACCCTTTCTCAAAGAAGAACACACACACACACACACACACACACACACACACACACACACGGAATGCTTGCCTTTAATCCCAGGACTTGGGATCCTAGCCTGATCTACATAGTGAGTTCTAGACCAGCCAGGGTGACACAATGAGCTCTTGTGGGGAGGAGAGAGTATGCCAGGTGATGGAAAGTTCTAGAAAAAGGATAAATGAAATGGAATGGATAGGGTTGCTGGTGTACACGGGAGGTCATAATGCTGGCCACAGAAAAGGTAGACTTGAGTGAAGGTTAAGGCGAGGAAGGTGCCAAATGGAAAGGTCATACTAGCCAGTTCCATTGGCAAAGAATGATTAGGGTGAAGAAGAGTACACAAATAGAGATGAGGCAAGGTCCTCGTGGGCTTTGTAAAAACTTGCATTTTTCTTTTTAATCTTAATGTGTATGTGTGTTTTGCCTGCATATATGTATGCCCATTATTTTTATGCCTTGTGCCCACGAAGGAACTCCCTAGAACTGGAGTTATGAAGGATGTGAGTCACCATGTGGGACTGGGAGCCAAACCCATGTCCTCTGTAAGAGCAGCCGATGCTCGTGACCACGGAGCCATCTCGCCAAACCCTACTTTTTATTTTTTACTTTTTTATTTTATTTTTCTTTATTTTTTGAGACAGGATCTCACTCTGACCCTGACAGGACCAGAACATTTTTGTACATCAGGCTGGACTTGAACTCACAGAGATCCACCTGCCTCTGCCTTCTGAGGGCTAGGATTAAAGGATTCTTCTCTTCCCTCCTCCCTTATTTTCCCCCCTTCTTTCTCTCTTTCCCCTTTTCTCCTTTTTCCTTCCTCCCCCCCCCCCCCCTTATTTTTCTTTGTAGAGGGTTTCTCTGTATATCCCTAGTTGTTCTGGAACTTACTCTGTAGACCATGCTGGCCCTCGAGCTCAGAGATCCACTCTCAGAGCTGGGATTAAAGGCATACACCACCACCACTGGCTCTCATTTTTACTTTTGTTTGTTTGTTTGTTGTTAAATAGGTTTTCTGAGACAGGGTTTCTCTGTGTAAAGAGGCCTGGCTGCCTTGGAACATGCTGTGTAGACCGGGCTGGCCTGAACTCACGTAGATTGTCTCAAGCAAGAAGTCGATACACATAGTGTAGCAAAAGTTATATTTTATTATGTTGAGGATCATCATACAATATTCACACTCTAAATTCCTAAGCATCTTCCTAAGCCTATTTCTCCAAGGCTGCTCACCTGTTCCCCTTATCTTCGCTAAAGGTCAGGTGTTTAACAGAAGTCTGTGCTTCAAGCTCAGGTCAGGCTCCTGGGGGAGACTCTCCAGCCACAGGGCAGGTCAAGGTGATAGCTCTCCAGATGTGTAGAGCAGAACATTGCTCTTGGTTTCTGCTTATATACTGTCCAGTGGGCATCATGGTGAGTGATGTCGCTGGGTTCTGATTATCAAATGTAGCCGTGGTTATAGTGGGGTTCCTGACTAAGTTGATTTTACATGTCTAAAAGGTGTTTGTTTTGTTTTGTTTTTTAACTATGCTCATTACAAAGATCAACCTGCCTCTTTTCTCCTGGGTGCTGGGATTAAAGGGGTACGCCATCACTACCTGACTTCTAATTTTTACTTTTAATGAGATGAATTTGAACCAGGAGCAAATTGATCTAAGTTGAATCTTGAAGTGATCTGATGGTCACGTTGGCTGGAGAAATAAAGGTCAGAGTGGCTTAGGTCTGTTCTGCTTGAGAATGATTGTAGTTTGGCTTCTAGATTGGAGTAGTTGAGTATGAAAACATGGTTAGGAATGATCGCACGGTGTGGGGGCAGAGGACGGTTGAGTGGAGTTTATGCTTACTGTAGTGGAGGAGAACGCAGTATCAGGAGAGAAGCAGCATCTGAAGTCATTTTCATTTGTGCATGTGTTAAACTTCCCAGCGTGCCAGTATGTGGTAAATACTTGTGAAACAAGTTCAGAAGTCTAAGCTGAAGATATAAATGTAAGTTTTAAGAAATGTATTTGGTATTTAAAGTCAGTTGAAAGATGCCCGGGGTATGTTTCCTTTGGAGGGAGGGAGACACAAAGAGATAAAGAGGGAGCATAAAATTCTCTCCCTCTCCCCACCCCAGGGCGGAGCCATTTAGTAAATTCCTGCTGAAAATGACTGAACCCAGGGGTTAAGAGGAGATAGAAATAGGGTCTTGAGCCAGGTGTGGTGTGGTGCAGCAACGCCTTTAATCCCAGAACTCAGGAGGCAGAGGCAGACACATTTCGGAGTTTGAGCCCAGCATAGTCTGCAAATTGAGTTCCTGGACAGCCAGAGCTAGACACATAGAAACCCTGTCTCGAAAAAACAAACAAAAAAATAGGGTCATGAGACAGCAAGGGGAAAAGGAAGGAAATGGTGAAACTTTATGGAGACCATCTGGGTTGTTGATACAGGAAAGTGGGGGAGATAGATGGGCTGGAGGAATGTAGGGATACTAGACATTCCCTAAGACCCATGTTTGAAGCTGTTTGTAAATTTAAGGAGAGACTAGCCACTGTCCATTACTGTCATTCTTCCTTGGGTAGGTATATGTCTGTCTCCTTCCAGCCCACTCTAAACATTCTAGGTCCAGTACTCATGTTCTTATTCATCAGTTGCTAAATTGCCTCCCATTTCACCTCTTTACCTCCAGGCTTGGCCTCCATGCACAGCTTTGAGATTCTTGTCTCATTTCACCTTTCTCAAACCTCACAGGTTCTCTGTGGCCACTGGATGGAATTGATACCGTAACTGCTTTTCATGTGACATGCTTCATGAGCTTCCACAGGTTTGACAGTAAAGGAATTGCTAGCATTTGCCGCATGTCTCTTAGTGTATCAAATACCTTGCAGGTTTTCCCTCTGGAACAACCTTGTGACTTAATGTTAATTTCATCCCATAGGAAAAGGAAATTGGGGCTTAGTGGAGTGCCTCATCTGGGCTCACATGTAATACTGAAGCCTTTATAGCATTAACTCTCATGTAATATTCCCAGGCAAAAGTTTGCTAAAAAGTTGGCACATGTTGTTTCTGCATACTTAGCTTTATTGATGGGCTTTCCTCTGTTTGGATACATAGAGTTCTTAATGTGATGCATCAGAGGTGTTTCCAAGCTTTTTGATAAACAGGAGCAAGGCACAGTTAGCTGCTACTTTTCGTCTTTTTGAAATAGGGTCTTGCCATGTAGTCTGGGCTGGTCCCTTACTCTTGTTTGTAGGGTATCTTTAGCCTTATCCTACTGCATGTTACAACACCATGGCCAAGAGCAACTTGGGGAGGAAAGGATTTATTTCAGCTTTGTGTTCTGAAATCACAGTCCATCTTGAAGGGAAGTCAGGGCAGGAACATGGAGTCAGGAGCTGAAGCAGAGGCCTTGGAGGAATGGTGCATACCTGCTTGCTCCATTGTTTGCTCAGCCCGCTTTCTTATCCCAGGCAGACACATTGGCCCAGGTGTGGCATTGCCAGTCCTCAGTGGAATGGGTCCTTCCACATCAATCATTAATCAAGAAAATGTCTTATAGACTTTCCTGTAGGGCAGTCTTATGGAGACATTTTTCTAAAGATTTCTTCTTCCTAGATATGTCTGGCTTTGTGTCTAGTTGGAAAAAACAAAACAAAACAAAACAAAAAAACACAGCTCAATAGTTTTGGCTGACCTAACACTAGCGATGTTTCTGTCTCAGACTCCAATGAACTGTTTGTCACAGTAATGGCAAATAACGTGATTTTCCCTCCCCTCTCCCCCTTTTTCTTCAGGGCTAGGAATTGAACCCAGGGTCTCATACATGCTAGATAGGCACTCTACTGCTAAGCCGTGCCCCACACTTGGAGTGTGGAATGCTGACCTTCAAGCCTGGTAGCCAGATGTGTTCAGATGTTCACTCTTGTGCCTGGCAGCTGCAGTAAGTTGTAGGCTCACAAGGATAAACAGTCCGCTCTCCATTTATCATGTTGCTCAGCTGTGACATAAATTAGTTAGATATTAAATGCACTTTTAACTTACGTTATTTTCCTTTTGGATTTTTGAGACAGGGTCTGTAACCCGGGCTGGCCTTGAACTTAGGAGATAGCCAAAGCCAACTGTGAATTGCCAATCCTCCTGCCTCCACATCCCAAGTACTGGGATTATAGGCATTCCCCACCACACTCCATTTATGATGATTTCAACTTAAATTCTTTTCTGAGGAATCATAAAGAGGACGACTACATACATTCTTTCTCTGTCCATTTGTTGCCATCCTTTAAGTACCACATATATTATTTGTGTTTACTTATTTATTGTGGGATGGTGTGGTGTATGAGTGTGCTTGCACACACTGTAGGGGAGGCATGAGTGTGTAGAGGTTGGTAGGGCATCCAGCTGTACTCCCCCTGTTCTTTGAGGTGGTCTCACTGACGTGTCTCCATCATTACAGCGCTGGGGTTACAGATGCTACCACACCTGACTGGACATCTGAACTTCCCCAGCAAGCACTTTACCAACAGCCTTTCTCAGTTCTTTGAATGCTACAGATCCTCTAATATTTAACTCCTCTTCCTCCTTATAAAAACTGATAGAGAGCCAGAGGAAGTGAACTTCTGCAGCAAAACAGTTTCGTCCTGTTGGACAGGACAGGACCTTTGCACACATGATATCACAGCTGCTAAGACTACATGCACAAGACCTGTGCAAGAGCAAGGCAGCCAACATCCCAGTGTGGGTGGGGTGGGGGTGGGGAGCTCATGCAGTTTCTGGAGCTGAGGAGCTATGGCTGCTGGGAGAGGGAGAGTCAGTTTTCTTAACATTGCCAAGAGAAGTGCTCATGTCCCAGTAGATTGTCCTATACCCATGTAAATATAGATGAACTCTGAGAAAAAGCACAGGGAGCTGGGAAGGAGTGGGGTGAGGTTGGAGAGGTGGTAGATTTGATCAAACTATATGCATGTATGAAATTCTCAAATGTTTAAAAAAGACTGACAAGGTAACATTTATTTGACTATTTACCATGGACAAAGGAGTATTTGGGGCTAAAGGGGATGTTAGCAAACTGCAGTAAAATGGAAAGAATGGGACTAGGAGACCTTGAGTGTGGCTTCTGGTACTGACTCAGCTCCTTTTTTGGCTATAGGATTTTAGAAAATAATTAACTATTCCATCTCAGATTTATCCTTTATATTATAGAATGAGAACATAGAGGCTTGTGTATATCAAGTGTGAGGTGGTATAAATATATAGTATTTCTAGAGATTTAAAACTGTTATCTGAGGCCAAGCAATGCAAGCGTATAATCCCAGCACTTGGGAGTGAAGCAGAAGAATCAGAAATTCAAGGGAAGTCTATATTACATAATAAGTTTGAGTCGTTCCCCCACACCCCCTCCCCGGGCTACAGAGACCCTGTTTTTACCCCCCCCCCCCCACACACAATCATTTGAGTTTTGTGTAATCTCATTCTTTCACATCATTTTGGAGGCTCATGTACTCTTTCAAAAAAAAAAAAAAGCTTAAAAGATCTGGACAATGTATTTGGGTACCTACTACGTTCCAGATAGCGTACCAAATGTCAGAAGTAAAATGGTGTGTGAACTATAGTCCTTTTCCCTAAGGAAATGCATGACTGTCTACTGAAGGTGACACATACACAGATAAACCCCTTGAATAGAAGCTTGTCAGTTCTGTAGAAGAGGAGAAGTAAAGGTGGTTATATATTTTAAGCTTATTATTCATTATATGTGAACTTTTTTCTCTTAGTAGTAGTAGCTCTTTGTTTGTCTGCATGTGGGTATGTGCACCTGTATTCCAGTATCAGTGGAGTTCATAGGTGTCAGATATCTTGGTGCTCGTGTTGTAGATAGTAGTGTTCTGCCTGATGATGTGCTGGGAATCAAACCTGGATCTTCTGGAAGAGCGTCAGTGCTCTTAACCACTGAACCATCCACAGCCCCTAGATGAGCATTTAATATTGAATGTATAATTTGAAGTAATAAATAGCCTTACTTACATTCCACTAATCTCTTAGGCAGTTTGGTTTGCAAAATGTATGTCCACAGTACCATGTTCTTCTTTCCTGACCTACCTTGGCTCACTTGGCTTCACTTCTCCTGAAGTCCATGTATATATTTGGCCAAATGTGGCCAGCAATGGGGAGGCATCAGGTGTTCTGTCTGGGCCACAGTTTTAAACTCTGTCTCAAAAACTAAAAACGAAAGGAAGAATTGCAAATTGGATATAAACTCCTGGTTTATTTATTGGAGTGTGTACCAACTGCAGAATGCTCATAAACATGGCTGGATTACAAGATGTTAAAGCCCATTTCTCCCTGGGCATGGTGGTTCTTGTCTTTAATCCTACCACTCTGGAGGCAGAGGTAGGTGGAGCTCTGTGAATTCAAGGCCAGCCTGGTTTACATACTGAGTTCTAGGACAGCCAGGGTTACAGAGTGAGACTGTTTCTTTCTTTCTTTCTTTCTTTCTTTCTTTCTTTCTTTCTTTCTTTCTTTCTTTCTTTCTTTCTTTCTTTCTTCTTTCTTTCTTTCTTTCTTCTTTCTTTCTTTCTTTCTCTCTCTCTCTCTCTCTTTCTTTCTTTCTCTCTCTTATTTTTAGATTTATTTATTTATTTTAGTCTTATTTATTCAGCCTGTGCACCAGAAATGGGCACCAGATCTCACTATAGATGGTTATGAGCCACTGTGTGGTTGCTGGGAATTGAACGCAGGACCTTTGGAAGAACAGCCAGTGTTCTTAACTTCTGTGCCTGCTCGCCAGTCCATGAGACCCTTTCTTCAGGGGAAGAAAACAAACAAACAAAACCCTAAAAAAACCTGAGAAACCAAAACCAAAAAAGGGCCATGCCTCTAGTTGAGTTTTGAGGTGTTTTCCATTCTTCCAAGTCTGTCCTTGTATCTCTTTTGAGGAGAGACCTAGAAATTAAGAGAGTGTTGCTCATTTCTTTGTTCTGATATAGGAAGGAGAAGAGCAGAAGAGAATGACATGGAATGAGCAAGATGTTCAGTTTCTGGCAGCCTAGATAGGAAGAAAGTCACATCTAGGCATGGTGTTGCGGTTTATGGTGATTGTGTATCTAGAATAGTGTTTTGGACTCCTACCAATTGGGTCTTTATTTCTTGGGAAGGAGAAGAGCCTTCCCAATGTGGCTTTGCCATTTTAAGTTTCATTTGTTGCCAGTTATTTTCTGCCTGCATTTTCTGAGAAGAAAGGTCGTCTGGTGTGACAATATTGAGAGTGACTTGTGTGTGTGTGGTAATGGGGATTGAACCCAAGATCTGAAATTTAGTGTTTGTGAGTTTAAGGAGAGATCGTTCTAGGTGCATTGAATTGTCACTAGGGTACACCTTAAGTCTGTTAATGAAGGAAGTCTTTGTTTTCTCTGAGGAGAGGTGTAGCTGCCCATTGACTGGATGTATCAGAGTTACAGAAGTCCGTGCTTCCTACTTTGTGCAGGCCATCACTTTTGCTAGGCAACACTCAGTCACTGAGCTCTAACTCTAAAGCTCATTTTCTTTTTGCAACAGGGTTTTACTAAGTTGTCCAGGCTGGCCTTGACTTTAATCTACAGTCCAGGCCTTGAATTTAATGATCCTCCTGCCCTGGCTTCTTGAGTAGCTATAATTGCAGACCTCCTCCATGATGCCTAGTTGATAGTGACTCTTGAGCATTTAAATTGCAAATCAAATGGGTTAGCAATACAGCTCAATGGTAGAGTACTTGCCTACTATGTCTAGAGCACTGCTTTTGACTGCAATACTACAAGAAGAAATGAAACAAGCAAGGAGGAAAAAAAACCAACCTAAAACTATATGAAGTTTTCTTCAAATCTTTTTGTTCAGAAACTTTTTCATTGTTTTCTCTTGAGGGAGAGTCATAGCTGACAGTTGATTGGATGTATCAAGGTTCCAAACACCAGTGCTCACTAGTTTATGTCATTCAACTTTAGATTTGTCTGTTAGTGTGTCTTAGTTAGGTTTTCTTAGGTTATAATAAAATATGATGAACAAAAGCAACTTGGGAAGAAACAGTGTATTTCCTATTATGTGTCCAAGTAACAGTTGATCAGAAAGAGGAAGTCAGGACAGGACCCTGGAGGGAGGAACTGAAGCAGGGACCATGGAGGAATGCTGCTTACTGGCTTGCTTCTTCTGGCTTTCTTAGTTTGCTTTCTTAGGACGGGTTCTCTCTGTAACCCTGGCTGTCCTGGAACTCACTCTGTAGACCAGGCTGGCCTCGAACTCAGAGATCCCCTTGCCTCCTCCTAAATCCTGGGACTAAAGGCCTGTGCCACCAACCACCAGGTCTCAGTTTTCTTTCTTATACACCCCAGGACCACCTGCCCATAAATGACGCTCCCACAGTGGGCCAACCCCTTCCGCATCATAAATCAAGAAAATGCTTTACCAGCTTGCTCACAGCCAAGCTGATGGAGGCGTTTCAGATTGTTTGTTTGTTTATACATACATTACGTGCAGTATTCTGCCTGCATGTGTGCCAACAGGCCAGAAGAGGGCATCAGATAATCATAGATGGTTTTGAGCCACAATGTGGCTGCAAGGAACTGAACTCCGGACCTTGCTCTTGACCTCTGAGCCATCTCTCCAGCACCCTGATGGAGGTTTTTTTTTTTTTTTTTTTAATGAAGTTCTCTCTTTCAAATGACTAGCTTGTGTCAGGTTGATAAGGAAAAAACCTAACAATAAGAACCCAAACATCTTAGGTGGGTAGGTACACATACATGTATAATCAATCCCAGCAGAGATAGGCTGAGCTCTGTGAGTTCCAGGCCACCCTGGTCTGCATACTGAGCCCTGATCTCAAAACATAATAAACCCAATCAGAAAATAACCAAAACCTGATTATTTTTTTAATTAAAAAACATTTAAAACTTATTTTAAACTTTTCATATTAAAAAATTTCACCCAAAGACTATGCAATTCAGTGAACTTCTATATAGAGTAGCCATTTGAAACAGAAGCTGTATATCTTCACATTGGATTTTATTTATTTGTTTTATTTTTGGTTTTCTAGCACAGGATTTCTCTGTGTAGCCCTGGCTGTTCTGGAACTTGCCCCGTAGACCAGACTGGCCTCAAACTCACAGAGGCCCATCTGCCTCTGTCTCCCTATAGGTGTGATTAAAGGTGTACACCACCACCGCTCCACCACATTGGATTTTATATTTCCACTATTTTATGCACTTAACCACCACCAAAAAACAAACAAACAAGACAGAGTTAGAACTAAAAAAAAGTTATCGTTATATATGTAGATAAAACATTCATAAACATAAAATAATAAATCTTACAAGAATTTTGAAGTGATACTTGCCTAGGCCCATAATTTTGGAGGGAACCGTATAGTTATTTAGGATTTTTTTCATTATACATTATAATAAGTAATGAATTAAGTGCCCATGGGGCAAAGGGGAACACTTTTATGGTAATATGTTGAACCTTAATGACCAGGTAGTACTTCTTTGGATTGTTGTAAGCATTATCAGCAGTGTGTATCTCATCACGTATGCAGGTGGCATGGAGTATGAGCACCGGAAGACACTGGGTAGAGGTCATGAGAATTGTCCTTCCTGATAATGAGACTTTCCTTGTGTGCAGAATTAGTACAAGATTGTAGAGTAGGGAATATTTTGAGTTGTAGAAGTAGTTCACTGGGATAGAGGACTGTTGATTCACTTTACAAAGTGAGCAAAAGTTGGAGGAAAAACAACAGCATAAATCCTAGGCTGGGGGAGTAGGAACACAGAAGTAGGTGTTCAGGCGCCAGATCCTACTAGGGTTATAAAAAGAAGTGTGATAATTACAGGTGGAAATATGGGCTTCAAATTATGGATCTGATGGAACTTAGAATAGGAAATAGGCTTAATAAAGGTTGTTTTGTTTTGGTTTTCAGGCAGGGGCTGTGTGGCTCAGATTGAATTCATGAGGCTTATAGGCATGCGCCACCAAACCCAGTTCTTGGTTGGTGCACACTGAGCTCATTTGTAGCCTGAAGTAAATCTTTTATTTTTGGGGAGGAATAATATGCAGGGTAGGAGAGGTTAAAGATATTGGATGTAATTTTGTGAATGATCTTTTCAAATTGGATTAAGAGCATAGGTACAAGGTTTTCTTTTAGGTGAGTGGTAAGAGTCTACAGGACTTGGAAGAATAACAGAAGTATAGTTACTATTTTGAGATGGTTCTTATATATTACTTGAATATGTAATTAACATTACATGTACGTGCACACACACATTTTTTTGAGACTGTCTTACTGAGTAGCTCAGTCCTGCTTCAGACTCTTCTGTCTCAGCCTCTCTAGTATACCAGTTACCACTCCTGACTTCTTTCTGGTTCTTGTTGTTGTTTGTTTTGTTTTGAGACATAGCTTTGGCTGTTCTAGAACTCATGCAGAGTAGGCTTCTGTAGACCAGGCTGGCATCGTACTCCGAGAAATCACCTGTCCTTGCCTCTTGAGTACTGGGATTAAAGCTCACTGTGTATCAGTGAGGCCTGTGAGTATGTCTATGTAATATTTTTATTAATTCTTGTAAGAATCGGACTAATGCTGTTTATTTTGTTTCTAGTTTGGCTTTGGTTGAAGAAAGATTAGCCTATATGTACTGCTTTACCCACTGGAAGAATGACAGATGACAAAGATGTGCTTCGAGATGTGTGGTTTGGACGAATTCCAACTTGCTTTACTCTCTATCAGGATGAGATAACTGAAAGAGAAGCAGAGCCATACTATGTAAGTGTATTGGTGCTTGCCAACGAGATCTTTGTCTATTATAAATAAGAGTTTTAGAATCTGGAGGACTTCACTGATTGATTGATTGATTGATTGATTGATTGATTGATTTGCTTTATGCCTCAATCACAGCTTCCCCTCCCTCCTTTCCTTTCAGTCCCTCCCCCATGTCATGTCCCCATCCCTTTCCCCTCTGAAACAGGGAGGAAGCCTTCACTTTTCAATGTTGTTTTTCGTTTCCTTTTTGTTCTGTGCCATGCAGTGCATCCCGACTGCAGTTTCCCCTCACTCGGCTCCTCCCAGTCCCTCTCCTCACCTGTGTGTAACTACTCCATGCTGTTGGCAAGGTTAGGAGACTGGCTGATCACTTGGCAGGCCATGTGCTTACTGTGTGAGTGTGAGGGCCTGAGTCTGGTACCCCAGGAACCACAAAAACCTGCTGGATGCCTGTCGTGTCAGCGCTGGGAAGGCAGACAAGGAAGGGTCCCTAGAGCGGGCAGCCAGTCAAGCCAAACCAGTGAGCTCCTGATCTAGTGGTGTTTCAGGAAGGTGGAGAGTGGGTGGAGAATGGCTCAGTGGTTTAGAACACTTGCTGCCCTTATAGAGGACCCTGGTTCAGTTCTGAACACCTATGTGGCGCCTCACAGCCATCTGTAACATGGGTACCAGGGCATCTTGACACCCTGCTGGCCGCCTTGGATACCAGGCATTCTTGTGCTGCACATACATACATGCAGGCAAGAGACTCATACAAAAGAGTGATGGAAGAAGACACCCGACATTGATCTTGGGTTTCTACATGTATGTGCACATACACCTGACATACGATAAATGAATGAATGAATGAATGAATGAATGAATGAATGAATAGGTAAATAGATAAATAAATAGATAAGTAAGTAAGCAAGCAAGCAAGCAAATAAATAAATAAATACAAATAAATAGGGGCCCAGAGAGACAGCTAAGCAGAGAAGTTCACGTACTGTTCTGCAGAAGACCCGATTTTACTTCCCAGTACCCACGGTGGTAGCTTACAGCCCCCTGTAAAGCCTAGCTCTGCCCTTCAGAGACACCTGCACAAACACACAGACATAGAGTAGACACATATAATTTAAAATAATAACAAATCTTTAAGATAAATGCATCCCCTCTACTCATGCTGTACACAGACACACACACTCATTGTAGACCTACTGATACACGTTCTTTTTGTGTGTACATTCATTCAGCTATGTAAGAGCAGAGTCAGGCCAGGGCTATCTCGATGATAGAGCACGGGCTTAGCATGCCGGTACTTACCACACACAGGCATGTACTGTCACACATGGTAGTGGAATCATAAGCAGTGTGCTGTGTTTTAGTAGGAAGCTATTTTTTAATAATAGGTTCACATTGGATTTTGTTTGTCTTTTTATGTTTACAGACACGGTTTCTTGCTGTATCTGTGGCTGTCCTAGAACTCACTCTGCAGATCAGGCTGATCTCAAACTCACAGAGATGCTCCTGCCTCTGCCTGCCAAGTGCTGGTATTAAAGGCGTGCACCACAACTACCTGGCCAGGTTGGCTTTTTTTTAAGTTTTATTTTAGGTGTATTTGTATTTTCCCTCATGCACTGCAATGCTACATGATTCAGTACCTGAGGAAGCCAGAAGAGGTTGCCAGATCCTCTCGTACTGGAGTTACACTCTCAATTGTGGTGTGTCATGTGGGTGCTGGGAACTGAACCCAGGTCCTCTGCAAGAGTAACCAGTGCTTTTAACCCCAGATTGGATTTTTAAAGTATTTAGATAATTCCAGGCAGCTAATCCGTCAAATATGTTTATGAATGAACTCACGAATACATGCACACTAGTAAAACAACTACACATGTTCATTGATCTAATGTTATTAATGACCTAATTTACGATCATATGTTATAACCCAACATGTTTAATAAAATATGGGGCTTGGAGTGTAGTAGAGTGGTAGACTGTCTTCCCTGCGTTTAGAGGAGAGGCCCTGGGTTCAGTCCCCAGCCTCCAAGTATCTAAGTGAAAAATATTATATATGTGTATGTGTGTGTAAGTATATGTGTATATATGTATATGTATGTATACATGTGTGTGTATATATATATGTATGTATGTATGTATGTATGTATGTATACATGTGTATATGTGTGCGTGTGGTAGGAGAGAAGTATGTGGGTGTGGGGGGAGAAATAAAGGTATATGTGTGTACCTGGTCTGTCGACCAGGCTAGCTTGAACTCACAGAGACTGCCTAGCTCAGTCTCTGCCTACTGCCTAGCTCAGTCTCTGTGAGTTCTGGGATTAAAAGCATATGCTACCACATCAACCCTGCATTATTTGTTTAAAAACAAATTTCACGTCTCCTCTGATTTTACTGTGCTTTTCTTTATCCACACTTACGTGTCTGTCAATCAGATGGCATTTTGTCTGTTTACTGAGTAGCCCCAAAGGCAAAACCACATAACCGTACAGACATACAGATCATAGATGTACACATACCACACACACACCACAGACACAGACCATAGACATACACACACACAGAGACACTACAGACAAATGTACCACAGACACACATACCACATACACACCATAGACACACATACACCATAGACACATACCCTGACAGAAGCAGCTTAGGAAGAAAGGGTTTGTTTTTAAACGAGTAATGCGCAGGTAGGTGTTGATGTAATTCCAGGTTGCAGTCCATTCTTGCTGAGAAGCAGAGGCAGCAGAAGTTGCAGCATCTAGTTACCCCACATCCTCAGTCAGGAGGAGACAGAAGCGAATGCATGCTTACTACTCACTTCCCCCAGAGCTGCTGTCTCCCACAGGGAGCCGGCTTTCCCGCATGACGTAACACAGTCAGGGCGCTCTCCCACAGGCCAGCTCTATGTAGACAGTTCCGCATTGAGACTCCTGTGCCAAGTGAATCTAGATTGTGTCGAATTGACAATTGAAGCCAACCATTACACAAATGTATTTTATACCAAATAGATTAAAAATAGCTAGTTTACTATGCCCTTTTGATTTTTGTAAATCCCTCAGTGTACCACCTGTATTGGTTTTATAATTTTTGAAAGAGTCTAATGTATTTTTGCCATTTATTAACTATATTATTCAAATATTATAAATATATTTTAGTATCATGTTAAGCATTTAAGTTCTGTGTAAAAGAGGTGATAATGCTCATGTGAATCATTCAATATTTAAGATAAATTTAATAGAACTACCTAATATCTTAATTAGTATAATGTATAATTATGTATTATATAAAGTGGTAAGGAAAAATTGTAGATTTGTGTTAATTAAAAGCATATATGCCCTAAGCTGTACTTAGAAGTTATAATCCAATTAGAAACATTTACTAATTAAACTCTAGCTTTTCATTTTCTCTAAGAAGCAGATGACTTTGGATTAAGTAGTCAAAGTAATGCAGAGAACACGACTGTTTCTCTGAAAATTAAAAGGCTTACTTGATACATCTTTGTTTTGAAACCATAATGAGTAAGTAAATATGGCTTTACAAATTTTCATTTCAGTTGCTTTTGCCAAGAGTCAGTTATTTGACATTGGTAACTGACAAAGTGAAAAAGCACTTTCAGAAGGTTATGAGGCAAGAAGATGTCAGTGAGATATGGTTTGAATATGAAGGCACACCCCTGAAATGGTAAGTGAGTTATTTTCGTTGTTAAGCATTTAGTATATGCTAGCTGTAAGAAGGTATAGTGTCCTGGAACAACTGTAAAAAGTTCTACAAAGAAAGAAAGCCAAGCGTGGTAGCTGTAGTCCCAACGTTCAAGAAGCTGAAGCAGCAGATTGCCAGTTCTGCTGCCCTGGTCAGTATATCATATCGAGTACCGGGGAAGCCAGGGCCGTACAGCAGAACCCTCTCTCAAACAAAAGAGAGAAGAAATGACTCGCCTAGCTTATAAATAAAGGTTAAGCATTACGCAGTGCTTTGCGGACAGTGCTCTGCCTTGTCTGGCATGCTCCAAGCCCCGGGTTCAGTTTAACGCTTCAAAAACCAGGCATGGTGAGGCACGTCTGTAAAGTCCCCGCACTCAGAGGTGGGGGCCAGAGGATCAGAACTTTGTCACCCGTGGCTGCATGAAGAGTTTAGCCTGAGCCATATGAGACCCTGTCTTTGTCCCCCACACTCCCTATCTCACCTCCCCCCAATTCTGCCTTCCCAAACAGTGCCGTTACAGATAAGGACCCAATGTTCAGATACTGAGCCTTCGGTGACATTTCTCTTTAAACCATCACAGGAAAAAAATCTGCCTACTGTTTGGATGATGGATAATTGTATAATAGACTAACATATTTGCTTTCTTTGTTAACTTTTTAAAATTATGTGTATTCATGTTTGTCTATTTGCATGTATAAGTGAGTGCAGGTGCCCATGGAGGACACAGAGGCCCCCAGACACTCTGGGGCAGGAGTTACAGGTGGTTATGAGGCACACCATATGGACGCTGAGAAGTGAACTTGTTCTCTGCAAGATCAGGATGTGTTTTGTATTGCTAATGTGCATGCCTGATGTCCCATAAAGGTCAGAAGGGGGTATTGGGTCCCATGGAACTAGAGTTACAGGTGGTTTTGAGACACCACGTAGGTGCTAGGAATTGAGCCTCAGTCCTCTACAAGAGCAGCAAGTGCTTTATACTGCTGAGCCATCTTTCCAGCCCTTAGTATGTATTCTTAACTGCCAAGATTCTCTCTCCAGCCTCACACTCTGGCTACTATGCTATTTTTAAGATTCTGTAAAACAACCCTAAATTTGGGCTTGTCCATATGCAGATGAGGTTTTGGTATTTTCTGTTCCTGAGAGTTTTACTTATTGTGCTTCCAAAATATTTAGAGTAGAGAAGTTACAAAGAGAAGGCTGTAGATTCGGTCAGGCTTCTATACTGGGAATCCTGTATTCAGATGTTTCTGTTTGCATACATTTGGTTGCAGAAAGATATTGATGACTATGATTTAAGTGGAATTTGAAAAATACAAATAAGTTAAAATACTTTATTCCACTCCGGGGCATTAACATGAAGAGGCATTGAAAGAGACTTAGGAAATAAAAGGTACTTAGGTGTAAATAACCTTATTGTGCAGCTGTCTAGGACAATTTGGAAGGAGCGCACTTCTGGAATTCTTTAAGGTTTTGTCTGCTAGACACCACATCAATAATGTTAGAAACAATTTAGTCTTTTTATTGCATAAGAGTGATTTGGTGTAAGTATATCATCTTCCTACATCCTTTGAGAAAGCACCCTGCCTCCACTCATCACTGTGGATTGAGCTAGGGGTCTTGAGCAGTCTTGGCAATTGCTCTTCCACGGAACTTCATTCTCAGCCTTCTGGAAAATCTTTTTTCCCCCTCCAAGACAGGATCTTTGTCTGTTGTCCAGGCTGGTGGGAGGAAGGTTCACTTTGTAATCCAGGCTTGTGTCAAATCACGGCTGTTTCCAGCTGCAGCCTGTCAGCTGTTGGGAATAGGGTATGCTCCAGAATGCTTGGCAGGTCCTGGACTGTAAGAGGTTCAACTCGGCCCTTTGTGCCATGACTGCTGACAGTCTACTTAATATTTTCCCCCCTCTTCTATTCTTTAATTTTCTAGTTGCCTATTTTAATTTGTCCAAACTATAACAGAAAGCTATTTAAATAACAGCACTAGGCATAACAGCACTAGGCATACAGAATGCCCAAATAAGTTAAAGATACAAGCCTGGCATGATGGTGCAATCCTTTAATCCCAGCACTCGGAGGCAGAGGCTGGTGGATCTCTGTGAGTTTGAGGACAGACAGCCTGGTCTACATAGTGAGTTCCAGGACAGCCAGCATAGAGAGACCCTGTCTCAAAAATAACTGTTACTGATGCATAGGTAGCTTCTAAAACATAGTCTCTTGTAGGCTACAAGTGCCTTATTTGGGCCCATCCCTAGCCCTCATATATTTACATTGATAACTTTAAAGTTATCTGAGAAACAGAAGTGTTGATCCATCTGAAAACCTGGGTCTTTTTGGAATGATTTGATTAGACAGCAGAGGGTGCTCTAACACTGCATTTTAAGGAGTGACAGTTCTTGTTACTACAACTTTAGTAGTCATTTATATTTGACACTTTCATATGGTAAAACACCTTAAGAAAACAGTTTTAGATTCTCTGAAGACTACTTTGGCAGTAAACCCTGTTAATGGTAAAATCTGGTTGAGTTTGTTGCTCCCTAGGAGAAATTGCCTAGCCTATATAAGGCCCTGGGTTTGATTACTTTCTACTGTAGAAAAAGAGTGGGGAGGAGAAAGAAAATTAGTTAGATCTTCAACTTTTGAGTACAAAATTAAGAAAGTTCTTTTGTTAACTGTAAAATAAGTATTTCTAATGGGATTTTTAAATGTTTAAACTATTTTCAGAATGGACTGTGGAAGTAAGAAGTTAAAACTGGCTTCTGGGAAATACTGCTGGTCTTAAACTTAGCTGGAATACAATGACTTGAATAGTGTGTGCAATTTCAAGAGCACATTCCAGCGAGACAGTTAATGCAGACTTGCATATAATTCTCTTTACAACATAGGATCTTCTTCACAGTTTGTAAATGCTGTGTAGATTATTCCCTATCTCCAGTCTGTGTGTGTGTGTGTGTGTGTACTAGCTTTTCCATTCATTTTTCTAAGGTTGTAAATTTTTGGAATTTTAAAAATTATTTTGTAAAGTGGACCTTTGTGGGGGTAAGGCCTTTAGGGCATCAGATTCAGGCCTTTTTAACTAGGCAAGTGAATTAAATTACTTGGGCTTGCAATTGGAGTTGCTCCTTGTTTACTCAGTAAAAAAATAAACTTGTGAATCTTCAGTGTGATGATTTTTTGGGGGGTAAGAAGGAAGCATTTATTTCTATGAAATGACCTGAGGCAGTAGTACTGTAAAGTATGGATCATCCTTTTTTGTTTTACCTGTGTGTATGTGTGTGTGTGTGTGTGTGTGTGTGTGTGTCTGTCTGTCTGTCTGTCTGTCTGTGGAGTAGAGCTTGTAGAGGTAAGAGGACAACTTTTGGAAGTCTGTTCTCCACCTTAATTTAGGATTGGGAGGTTGAATTCAATAGGCAGGCTTTTTTGAACCTTCCTCCAGCCTATTTATCCATCCATCCATCCATCCATCCATCCATCCATCCATCCATCCATCCATCGATTGAATGCAGGGTTTCACATAGCCCAGACTGGTGTTAAACTTGCTATGTTGCTGTGATTAACTGAATTCTGCATCCTGCCTCCACTTCCTGAATAATGGGGTTATATGCCTGGAGGATTTTGTAACTACATAATTGAAAGTCTGGATATTTGCATACATACATAATATTAAGAGAAATAATCACAGACTGGGGATTTGCATTTTCGTTAGGTGAATGTCTGTACACTTACAAATTTCTAAATTTTGAAAATAGAAAGTAGGGGCTGGAGAGATGGCTTATTGGTTAGGAGCTCTGGCTGTTCTTCTAGAGGGCCTAGGATCGATTCTGAGCATCCCCATGGTGGCTCACAACTGTCTATAATTTCAGTCCCAGGGGATCTGATGTTCTCTTCTGGCCTCTGAGGACAATACATGCATGTAATCCACAGACATACTTGAAAAAAAAATCCATACAATGTAAAAATAAATAAAAGTTAATTTTAAAAAGAAAAGCATAAGCTGCCTTTACCACCACAGCTCTCAAGGCAGTTGGTCTAAGAGTTGAAGGCCAGCCTGAACTATATGAGATACCATCTCTAAAACAAGCAAACAAACAAAACTAGTTGTTGTAAAGCGGCAGATGTGGTTGAGCACATCTGTAATCCCAGCATTTAGGTTGTAGAGGTAGAAGGATGATTGATATGTGTTTGAGGCCAATCTGGCTAAGATAGTAGCAGGCCAGCCAGAGCTGCATAGTGGCATCATCTCTCAAAAGTAAACAAGATATTTTTGTGTTTAAATAAACTTAGAGTGAATGGTTTCATCTTGTAAGTACCAGGATGATAATTTAACACTACAACAGCTCATAAGAATCCAGTATACTCATAGAAGGAGTACATTGAAACTCCTCTTGGGAATGAAGAATTTAGAAGAAAAACACCTAGCAGCTGGGGGGAGTGCATGTATTGACGCAGGCATGTAGCTGTGTGAAGTTACTGTTCAGTAAAGCCTATGAAAGTGGGGTTAAATGTTTGGGGGGTTTAGTTATAAATTTATGTATTTTTCCTCTAAGATATACCTTTCCTTTTTAGGCATTATCCAATTGGTTTACTATTTGATCTTCTTGCATCAAGTTCAGCTCTTCCTTGGAACATCACAGTACATTTCAAGGTATAGTTTAAATAGCAGTTCCCGTTTGTTTTATTTGTGCTTCTTAATAGTGTAGAAATTTTTTTCAAATAATTTATTATTTCTCCTTTTCTGTTTGTTTTTAAGACATGGTCTCACTCTGTAGTCCATGCTGGCCGGGCACTTAGTGTGTGGTCTAGGTTAGCCTTAAAGTGATTGTCCTGCTTAGCCATCGCAGTGCTGGGGTTGCAGCATTGCTTCCACACCTGACGAATGGCTTGATCCAGGATAGTCATTCCTTCTAACTTCTCACGGCTGCTCTTTCTGCCCTAAGATATTCTCCAATTTTTGATAAAACCATTTAATGTATAAATATCTTTTCTTTTTTAGGGCCAAGTAATCCATGTTTTAGGCTTATAACAAGTTGTTATATCTAATCTGTATATAATATATAGAGTTATATTTAGAAAATAATAAAATTCCCAGGTGTAGATGTGGGCATGAGAGTAGAGATTCGAATAACTAGTAATGTTGATAGAAGTTCAAAGATTTGTGAGTCTCTGTTTTCAGACACAATTCCTGTAGATTTGAAACCAGGTAACTTTAATGTTGGGTAATTTTGTCCTAATAAATTGTAAAGTACTGGTCATACCTGGGCATAGTGCGCTGAGTGGTCATGGTGCTCAGGAGGCAGAGTCAGAGAGGTTCTGAGGTCAAGTGCACCTAGGGCCTGGGCTGCATTAGGAGTTCGAGTCCAGCCTGGGCTACATAATGAAATCTAACTCAAGAAGAAGTAAAAATAAAAAGTAATTTACTGGTCTCCTCCCTCTTTACTTGTGCTCCACCCTTCCTACTTCCCATTTCATGAACATCCCTCCAGCCTCCAGGTTGGTTTCAGTGTTAGCAAACTGACCTGGCCTACCCAACAATCAGTTTAGCACACATGGCACCAGCTTTCACGGCCATCGTAGGGTTTTGTCGTTGCTGTGATGGTGGTGGTTGGTTGTTTCTTTTCCTTCCAATATGTTTTTCTAAGTTTTACATTGTCTCCATAGGCACTTCAGTAGTTTTCCATCAGCTGCACAGTTGCTGCGGCTGTCCCCACATATGGATGTTCCCACATATCTCCGCAGTCCCTGATATAGGGGCCTCTGTCTTCTCTCTTCCCTCCATCCCCATCTGCCTGCTCACATGGGTTTTTCAGCAATGAGAGAAAAGCTTTAGTGGTGTCATGTAGGTTGTTTATTAATTCAGTAAATACTGAATCCTGCTATGTGCTAGCCCAACACTCTTCTAGGAGTTTGGGATATAGGATTGAAGGACACAAAGACACTCAAATATTGAAGACATTCCCAGCCTATTTTAAAGGCCGAATAACTGACCCTAATACTATTAAAGAAAGTGGAAATACATTGCAAATCAGTATCTTTTATGAACATGCATATAAAAGTGTTCGGTAAAAATTTGTAAACTGAACCCAGCAGTACCTAGAAAAGAATACAAACAATTGCTGAGTTTATCTCATGAGTACAAGATTGATTCAACACTCAGTCATCAATCATTGTAATTTCTTACATTGGCAAAATTAAGTAGAAAAGCCACAACAACAAAACTAGTAGACATAGAACATATATGGACAGAGTTCAATAACCATTGTCAATAAAACCCTTAGCAAGCTTAGGAATAAAAGATAATTTACTCATTTTGACCAAGGGCATAGCAAAAATCTTCCTAAATGATATTTAAAAATGCTTTTTAGATTTATTGTATGTGTGTAAATATTTTACCTGAATGAATGTGTATGCCTGTTACCTGTAGCTGCTAGAAGAGGTGTCATATCTTTTGGAACTAGACTTACAGATGGTTGTGAGCTGCCCTTTGGGTGCTGGGAACCCAGCCTGGGAGCTCTGCAAGAGCAGCAGGTGCTCTTACCCACTGAGATGTCTCTGCGGACCCTCCATGATGGATGTGCATCAGGAAGAAGACAAGGATAGCTGACCGTGCCATTCATAGAAGCAGTTCTGCTGGAATCCAGCATGTTTACTTAAAGCAAGACAAAAACAAAAGCACTGCTTTTCAAGATTGTGCAGTTTCAGGGACAAGTCCAAAACCTTTCCACAGCGTAGTTTTACACAGGCAGTAGCTAAGAGGTACGTAAATACTGAAATAAGGATGGCATTTCAAGTTTAAAAAGACTCAGAGTTTGCTTCTGGAGATAGGTGTCGTGAGCACGTCCAGTCTGAAACTGTGGGAAGGCTGTTTGGGATGAGAGGCTGCAGTGGGTGGTTGGCGAGTGTGGCTGCTGACGGGAAGTGTTTCTCTCATGGAGGCTTTAGACTTCGGGCACTTCTACTCAGATCTGCCTAGCTGGCTACAGAATGCGGTGTGCACCTGCTGTTGCTCGTGGACAATATTTGCATAAGTACACACAGAATTCACATTATGCTCAGCCACTTACCTCATGTGTCGCTTGCTTTGGAACAAATGCAAAAGATTTGAACAGAAAGCTTGCAGAACCTATGAATTACCGACAAAATACTTGAAAAGATGCCTACCCTCTTTAGTCATCAGGGAAATGTAAATGAAAACCAGAGCCAGAGATTACTTTACACTTACTAGAATGACTAAAATGAAAAAGACTAATAAATTTTACATTGAGTACCCAGAACTGTGAAATATTGCATCTGAGAGTTTAAAATTGTTCTGTCAATTTGAGAAAATGCTGCAGTTTTAAATGGCATTAAACATAAACCTAGACCTGTGTGGCCAACGTTGCTGAGTTTAGCTGTGTGTTCAGAAAGACAAACGATGTCTGCCAGGACACTTCCATGTTACTGTCCACAGTGGCTTTCTTAACCAGGGAAAAGTTGGAAATAATCATGCCAGCAACAGGTTTTACGATTAAACACAATATCACATATTCAGTGACAACTCAGTGACAGAAAAAAGCCTCTTTCTGATGAGTGCAGTCACATGAGTAAATCTCAAGAGTAAGCTAAGTCAGTGACACTATTTCATATATGATTTTATCATAGGCAAGACTGCTGCAGCATATTATTTCAGTGATTGGTGGAGACAGGAAGGAGGGAGCCTGCTCAGGGTACAGAGTAACTTATGGCAAACTTTTGGTGGAGAATGAGGGTGATGGTAGTGGTTGTGGCTAACTTTTGGTGAGGAATGAAGGCATATGGTTATTATAATCTTTGTTTTGTTTGGTTCATAGCTATTCAGTCAGGATTTATCTAAAGCTTCCTATATTGTATATGGATCATATCTCAATAATATGACTTATTTAAGAAAGATTTACTGAGAAGTGAGGCCCTTACCTCTGCTGAGTTAGACTTTCAGAGTGCTTTCACCTGTGGCTATGTTAGCAGGCATTGTAGTACTAACTAACAATGCTGTATAATTACTACTGCGGAGTCCAGTGTAGGGACAGTGTGAACTTAACCTTGACTTGGCGGGTGAAAGGGAAAGTTTCATGGATGGTATGCCATAGAAGCTAAACCTAAAGCTGAGGATTCTTTGGCTACACTCTAAGTGGTTAGACACGGAGAAAAGAATGTTCTAGGTGGAAGAAAGCAGTGTTCAAATAGTTGGTGTGAAAGCAGAAATGAGAGAGTATTGCTGGAAGAACTAAAAGAATGTTGAAGATGGAAGCTACTCAAGTGTTTGCATGCGTGCAAGGAATAGGGTGGGAGGTTTAGGTGGGCAACTTAGTAGACCTTGAAGTAACGTAGCATCTTGATGGCTTTGATATATTGTAAAAGGAAAAGTGGAGGGAGAAGGTTAGGTCTTAAGTTAGGTCTTTTTGGAAGGTCACTATGACTCTCAGTGCAAAAGCATTAAGGGTATAAAATTATAGGCATGTGCCCTTGTTAGCTTAAACTGTTAATTTGACAGAACCTAGAATCACCAGAGAAGGAGTCTCTATTGAAAGCCTGCTCAGATCAGAAAGGCCTGTGCACAGAATGTTGGGGATGACCTTGATTGTTAGCTGACACACGAGGTCCAGCCTCCCATGGATAGCATCGTAACCTGGGCAGGTAGAACTGGACTGTATTAGAAAGCTGGCTGAGAATAAACTTCCCAGTTAGAGAGCTAACAAACAGCATTCCTCCATGGCTGCAACTTCAAGCCTTGAGTCCCTGCCCTGACTTCCCTCATTGATGGGCTATGAACCGGATGTGTAAAACAGATAAATCCTTTTCTCCCATATAAGCTGCCTTTGGTCAGAGTGTTTTATCACAGCAATAAAACAAACTGCATGAGTGCTGTTGCAAGGGTTTTAGAACTAAATAGGTCTTAGCCTGGTGTTGAAAGTTGGGAAATTCCAGATCTACTTAGGATATAAAGCAGCAGACTATTTGCTATGGAAATGTGGAGGAGGTGTGGTGGCATTATTTTATCATTGGATTTGTTGAGTTGCTTGTACATCTGGGACATTTGCTAGATGATTGTGGGTCTGAAAGTCCTAAGAAGGATTCTGACAGGAAATAATACTGATAATCTTTAGTTCATACATAATATGGAAGTAGGTAATCTCACTCAAGGTGAGGATATGGAATGAAAAAGAAAAGAGGTCCTAGGTTACATACTTGAAACAGATCACACGAATTTAAGAATAGCTTTGGAAAAGGCAAGCGAGGCAGAGACTAGATGAAAGGAAAGTGGGAAGTGTTGATAGCAGAAACTTGAGCATGACTAGAGAACAGTCACATGTATTAGACTCTTGGTGAGAACTTAAAACAGCCAGTTGAAAGGTGTTTCTGTGACTAATCATGGTGGCTACCTGATTGCAATATTGATAAGAATGAAAAGGCTTATGTGAATGTGTGGTGACAAATCTTGAGAGTTGTAGCCAAAAAAAAGTTGAGTTTAAGGTTTGTGTTTGGCTTTGGATAGATGTTTTCAGTGGGAAGAATGTAGTGAAACAGTATTAGGAAAATGAGTAAAGTTGCTCCTATCGGAGAGTCTAAAGATTGAACAAATAGGATCCAGGAAACATGATGAGAAATAAATACCCTCTAGATTGTAGCAAGGAATGATGATTCCTTATAGCCATGCTTGTACACTACACCTTGGCAGAACCGGTCTCTTAAGAGAAGTGAGAAATGTTAACGTTACTTGGTATCTGGTGCATTTATCTTTGCATTACTTCATCTACCTTTTTTTTTTTTCTTTCTTTCTCTTTTCTATTTTAAGACAGGATATTGTAGTTTTTGCTGCCCCCAAACTACACAACCAGAGGTAACTTTGAATTCATGGTCCTCAAATGCTGATGTTACAAGCATGTGCCATGTCTGGTTAACTTCTGTTAGCTTTTGGGTTGTGGGTGGGAAGAGCATAGAAGGAGGTGGGTTGTAAGTCTTCATGACCCATGCAGGCCTTGAATCTGTGTCTCTCTTGCTTTTATCTCCTGAAACTGGGATTAAAACAGGCATCAAATTGCTTTTCCCAATGAAAAATAATACATTAGAAGGAATATTTGGGGGGGATGCCCCCCCCAACCCTTTGTGTTTTTGCACTAAAATAATCTTGGGAAACTTTTTTAAATGATTTTTATTAAAGTAAACTTATAAACTATAACTTTATATTTTTTATTCTAAATGCTGAATCAACTACTAGAGAAGACTATAATAAAACAGTGAGAGCTCATGTTTAATGAGATATTTGGTTCTTTACATGTGACATGAAAATTTATTTTTGGTGTTGCTTCATTGCTTTAACAAAGTACCCTCACTTTGGTGATATTTCTAATGGATTGAATTTTTTTCACTTACTTGTAAATAGTGCTTTGATTTAATGTTGTTCAGTTACTTCTAGTTAGTTCTATTTAGATGATACATTGCAGAAAGTTGGTGATTGTTCTTTAATTAGAATCTCTAGAAGTTATAATCTCAAGAAGGAGGGTCTGAGAATTTAGCTCAGAGGTCCTTAGAATGTGGTGGGGAGTGTGTGTATAAAATATTAAAAAGACATTCCTCAAACCTCAAGCGAACTGATTCCTAAAGGGAATCTTTCAGAGTACTCCTGTAAAAGTGAAATTAAATTTAGTTTGTCATGCTTCTAGTGAGTGAACATGTCATCACACTCTGTGAGAATTTGTTTGGATCAGAAAGATAAGCATGTGTACACAATAGCTAATGCACGTTAGGAAAGATTGAAATGTAAAGAATCAAGGATCTGTTTGTAATTTCACTGTTATCTTTGGGAAAGAGCCTTTTTTCACTTGGATAGATGTGAAAGAAAGGCACTCATGGTGAAAGGGGCCTATGGAGGAGCTTTTGTCATTCTTTACAGCACTCCCTTCAGCTGTTTTGGCTACACAAGCAGCTTGGCTCTGTTTCTCTGAGTTCCTATCATGGAGGATTTCAAAGCCTTCCTAGAGTTGGGCCTTTTGAAGGTAGATATAGAGGAATGTCAATGCCTCTTGTAGATATCGCTCTGGCTCCAAAGGCCACACATTTGTAATTGCTGGTGTCAGTTGTAGGTATCATATGTGTGATACAGTTAGGAACTTGCAAAAGATAACCTCACAGATGAGGATTTGTGACAGTACAGATTGTGTCAAATAGGTAAGGCTCATTAAGTTAATTTTAAGTCCTTACACTTATTGTGATAATAAAATACAGTGTGCGGGGATCACTAGTGAACGGGGAAATGTAGTTCTCTTAGAAGCTAATTCATGTCTGCATGTGTTGTGTGTGTGTTTCCTTTGACAGAGTTTTCCAGAAAAGGACCTTCTCCACTGCCCATCCAAGGATGTGGTTGAGGCTCACTTTATGTCGTGTATGAAAGAAGCTGATGCATTAAAGCATAAGAGTCAAGTGATCAATGAAATGCAGAAAAAAGATCACAAGCAGCTCTGGATGGGACTGCAGAATGGTAAGTGCTCAGCGCCTGACCTCTGAGTCCACCTAACACAGCCAGAAACACAGCCGTGAGCAGTTCCTACCTTAGGAGTGTCAGTCAGCTCCAGCCGCAGGCCCAAACCTGCAAAGTAGCTTTGTTAGTCATCTGTTCGTTTGCCAGTATTGCTGTGGTCCTGGATTCTCTCACAATTTGAGACAGAATAAACCTTTTAGTCTAGCTTCTGAAGGAAAAGTGTGGTCCTCATTCCTTAAGCATGGCCCTTTTGTATCCTAGTTGGAAACTGAATGCATCCTGAAGGGTCTCTACTCAAACCAGGAGTCCAGCTTTGTCCCTCCTCTTGCTCACAGTAATATGCTTGCTTTGTGCTTGGCTTTTCTTTTGCCTTGCTGTGATTTAGAGACTGCTCTCAACTTAGTACTTGCCAGGCATTCAGAAGTCCTGGCTTGATCCTCAGTATTACACATGCAGGCATGGCAGTGCGTGTGCTTAGGAGGTGGAGGCAAGGGAACAGAAGTTGAGGGGTCATCAACTGCATAGCAAGTTCAAAGCCAGTCAGTGGTACATGGGGCGGGGTGGAGCAGCTGGGAGGAAAAGGGGGGAGAAAGAAAGAGCCAGTGAGCAAGTGGAGAGAGAAAATACTCCTGATAGAATGAGTTCTTCTGCATTGATTGGTGTTAAGAGTCCTGACTTGACCTTTTCCAGTATGCGTGGTTAAGTACAACCAGTTCGTTAGTTATAGTGTTCAAATTTTAGCTATTGTGGCATATTAACCATAAGTAATTATGTAAAATACAATTGTATTGCTAAAGGATGTGTGTATATGTATTGTGCACATGCCATACCTATGCATATTTGTGGAGTCCAAAAGAGGGTGTCAGCTCCCTGGAACTGAACTTCCCAGCCATTGTGAGCTGCTAGGGACTGAGTTGTGGGTGCTGGGGGATGAACTTGGGTCCTTTGGAAGATCTTTTAACCACTGAACCATCTCTCCAGCCTCTATTGCTAGTATTTTAGCGTGGGCATCATTACATAATGACAGATGTGCTCAAGATGGGTGACAAACCACATTACATGTTAGCGTCTATTGATTAATGCTCTGCATTTGTCATTCAGAACATGAACAGCAAGGCAGGTGGTGCTGTAGCTTCCTTGTGTACTTTGAGTTGCTTGAGTCCACTTAACATTTATGGGCGGGCTAAAAGGGAATGGCCCAGAAACCGAAAGTGCAGCACTGACGTTGCCCTGAACAGAGAACAGTAAGAACTCTTCACATGCCAGCAGGGGAAACCTGCTGGTGAGTTCACTAACATACAAGGGGATGGCAGACAAGGTCCCAGATTAAATAAGACTGTTGGTGTTCATAGTAAAGCAACTCTCAAAGATAATGCAGTAAGTAAACGTTGCAGGTATAGACGGTATTTAACCTGATTAGAACAAAGATTTGGGTTCAGGTGGGCAGAGCAAAAATGTTTTCTCATAATTTTTTTACATTTTACAAAGAAATAACACTGCACGTGTGGGGTGTGCACAGGGGGCGGCTACTCGCTTGGGTGTGGTTCTGCGGAGGTCATCTGCCTCCATTGCTTCTCACACCACTTGCTCACATAGGGCCTCACTGGAGTTAGCGCTCCCCAGTTTAGACACGCTGACCAGCCGGCAGGCATTGGGACCTGCCTGTTTGTGTGGAGCTGCAAGCATACATATCACTCCTGGCTTTCATGTGAGAATAGGGTTCAGAAATTAGGTCCTTATTTTCCATTAGCAAGCAGTGTCCCAGAGAGCCTTTTGTTTTGTTTTGTTTTTCTTTCTGTTTTTGTTTTTCGAGACAGGGTTTCTCTGTGTAGCCTAAATCATCCTGGACGTGCTTTGTAGACCAGGCTGACCTTGAACTCACAGCAATCCTCCTGCATCTGGCTCTCCGAGTGCTGGGATTAAAGGTGTGTGCCCCTATGCTTGTTTCTTTATTTCTTTTCTTTTCCTTCCTTTCATCCATCCTTCCTTCCTTCCTTTAAATTATTTTATTCAGTCTTTTAACTTTATATATGAAATAGTAACAGACTTTTCTATTTTTTTGATAAGAAAGTTATACAAATCATGGAATGATGCCATTGTGCCCCACCACTGTCCAAGGTTGAATGTGGCCCAGGTTGACCTCAGGCTCAGGCTTTCCTGCTTCCACCTTGTAAACGGCCAGCTTACAGGTGCAGTGCTGTGCCAGCCTTCCCTGCTGCTAAGATCACTTTCACAGTATGCGCGGGTAGTTGGGACAGTCCTATGTCTTGTATCTTTGTGTTTGCCATTGCCGAGACAAAAGTCCAGTGTAAGCTCTTTGCAGTGACACCGCAGTGTTGTGCAATCACAGCGTGGCTAGTTGCTATTCACTAAACTTTCTGCAAAATGCAGAGTGTTGTGACCTCAACAGAAGGCACATATTTTATGATGTACGCACTAATCCCATTTCTCATTCTTCTGTTAGGTTTATATTTGATCTGCGTGACTTGGAATTGTTACATAGTTTCATATTTATACATCTGGATTTTTTCAAAACCTGCCAAGCACCACACTTTTTCCCCTAAAAAATTGTTACCAAATAATTAAAATGATTTATAACCTAAAGAAAGTATACTGGCTACTCAGTTGTGGTAGTGCATGTTGGTAAACACAACACCTAGAAGGTAGAGGCCAGCTATAAGAGACCTGTCACAAACATAGAAGCTGGGGCTCATACAGAAGGGATCTAAGAAAAAGCTGACCTCAAGCAGTTGCAGAACTTGTGGGTGGAAACAGTGGACCAGGAGTTCACGGCCATCCTGAACATAGCCAAGTTTCAAGTGAGGTTGGACTATGTGAGGTCTTATTTCAGTATCACTTCCTGCTCCCTTACAAACGTGCGTGAGCATTCACAGGTACGCATAGGCACTCGAGAACACACACACACACACACACATTCGTTCACAGGCACACACAGGCAAGTTGTGAAGTAGAGCTGGCCGTATCGATAGGTGGGTAAAGGCATTGCTAGCATGCCTGACAGCCGGACCTCTGTCCCTGGCACACATGTAGTGGAAGGACAGAGCCGACTCCTGTAGTTATTCTTTGCCCTCCGCGTGCATGCCGCAGTGTGCAGAGATAGTAGGTGGGCACTGTGGAGTAGAGTGCTGGAGGTTCACTACAGAGGGCTTGTGAGGGCACTTGGCTGTCCTCTCTCTGCAGTACTGCTCTCTCCTTTTCTGACTCTTTAGCTTGTCTGTCTTTCTACTTCCTCTGACGTCACCTTTGTGTGAAGCCTTCTGTTTGTAGAGCCAAGATGAGTGCCAGGAGGTGTGGCCCTCTACACCTGGAGATACAAGCAGCTTCCTGGAGCTGCAGACAGGAGGCAGGGCTCTCACGCTGTGCGCTCTGAGGGCCTGCCAGTTATATCCACTTTTGTTCTCTAGTGTTCCTGCACTGCTCTATTTTCTACCTTGCACTATATGTACTCATGGCTGGTGCATGTCTTTTATTTTTATCCCCAAAACATGATACTGTCTTAGAGTGTAAAAAAAATAGAAGTTTGATTTACTCTTTTTATCTCTTTCCTCACATGACCAGGAAGTACTATTAGAGTGTTTCATAAATAGTGTAATATTCTTGGTTTAAATTTTTATGGAAATGGGTTTTTATATTTAAGATTTGTTTTTTTAAAACCCCAAGATAAGGTCCTCATTATTTTTGAGGTCATAGAACCGTTGCTACCTTTTTTCGATGCAGTTGTAAATTTGTTCAAATTCAGACAAAGCGGGTGGTCCATTTTTTTCCATTCAGAGCTGCACCTGGACAGCACCAAAGCTAACGCACAAGTTTCAATAATTTTTGAATACTTTCAAATGCTAATTTTAATTTTGGAGCTCTCTGAAGGAGAAATAAGAAAAGCTTATGAAACCAAGAAAACTCATTTAGGGCATAATCTGCCTTTCAGTTTTTTATCGGCTTTCATTTTAGATACAAGAATATGGCACCTCTCTGAAACAGAGCTAATGTCATAAACAGAAGACAAAGGAGCATTTGTGTTGGGCACAATGAGGCACACCTGTAATCCCAGCACTTGGGAGGCAGAGGCGGGCACATGTCTGTGAGTTTGAGGCCAGCCTGGTCTACAGAGTGAGTCCAGGGCAGCCAAGGTTACCCAAAGAAACCCTGTCTCAAAAAAGAAAAAAGAAGAGGCATTTTTATTTATGAGACAGTTGTCAATCCATGCACAGGTTTTCTGTTTCAGTGTCACATTGTGTGGGGAGATTTGAGGAAATCAGTAAAAGATAACAAGAATAATACAAGGCTCAGCTTTCAGCTAGTCTTCTCAGAGTATACTTACTTTTTTTTTTTTTTCTATTTGGGTTTTTGGGACCAGCTTTAGTTTAGGATAACAAACTTAATTCCCCTGCCTCAGCTCCCAAATGATGGGATTTTGGATGTGCATTACCACACCCAGACTGAGTCAACACTTTTAAAAAAGAAAATGATACAAAGTTCCATATACTTGCAGATGAAACAGTAAGGCATTTTTAAATGATTGAGATGTGACGTTACTAAGACTAAGATGGTTGTAATAGAATTATAAAAGTTAAGTTCTAGACATCATAGAAACTATTGAGTATGGTTTTCTAGTAAATACTTTTACTTTTGAAATGGTCTTTGCTGGATATTGAAGACGGGCCTGCCAGGTAATAAAATGAGCTAAGTTTTCAGTCAAAGCACTTGTTTATCTTATGACCTCAGTCACCTCACCACTGTTCATTATTTCATAAAACTTCTGACATCGATTTCATTATCCTACATTTAAGTTCTTAAGTGGCTTTTTTAAATATATATTTTAATTGGTGTAGGTATGTGTGTTGGCACGTGTATATGTCAGGAGTATAGGTGCCTTGGAGGCCAGAGATACTGGATATTCTGGAGCTAAGATTATAGGTGCTGTTGAATGGCCTGACATGCTTGCTGGAAACCCAGAAACTCATGTTCTGGAGGAGCAGGAATTTTTTTGTTTTTAATATTTATTTTAGTTTTACTGAATGGGTGAGTATCTGTATAAGGGTTTGTGCACCAGAGTAGGGGTGCCTACAGTCGAGAGGAGGGTATCAGATCACCAGGAGCTGGAAATATAAGCATCTGTGAGAACTAGAAATTGAACTCTGAGCCTCCAGAAAAAGCAGTGAAGAAGCTTAACTGCTGAGCCATCTGTCCATCTTCCTCTCTTTGTGGGTCTTTGTTGTCTTAACTACATACTTTTATTTTAAGTGTCTGTGAGTGTGTCTATATGAGGGTATGTGCACACACGTGGATGCTGTTACCCTTGGAGGCCACGGTTTCCAGATCCCCTGGGAGTTTTAACAGTTGTGGGTGCTGGGAATGAACTTGGATCCTCTGGAGAGCAGTATGCAGTCTTATTTACGGAGCCATTTCCCCAGCTCTTCTTTTAGAGTGAGTGAGTGAGTGAGTGAGTGAGTGAGTGAGTGAGTGAGTGAGTGAGT
>NW_026592890.1:21741981-21751167 GCF_907164565.1 Psammomys obesus | reverse complement strand
AGTGAGTGAGTGAGTGAGTGAGTGAGTGAGTGAGTGAGTGAGTGAGTTAGTTACATTGTGTGTGTGTGTGTGTGTGTGTGTGTGTGTGTGTGTGTGTGTGTGTGTGAGTACAGTGGACACTGTGCATGCTGCAGTCTGCATGTTCAAGTCAGAGGAGAACTCTGGGGAGTTGTCCCTCTCCTTCTACCATGGGACCCAGGGTTTGAACATCAGTTGTCAGGTTTGCATGGCAAGTGGCTTCACCCTTGAGCTGTCTCACTGACACTCATTTAGTCTCTTAAATTCTTTTAGTTTTCGCCTTTCTTTAATGAGATTCTTGCTTACCTGAAAATTTACACAAATTTAAAGCACCATATGTACCAATGCAGGGTATGTACCAATGTCTCTGACTCAGTGAAGGATTGTTTTCATTTGATCTTTTCCTCCTATAAAAGGAATTTTCTTTTCTATCCTGTGACAATGTCTTCTCAGTAATGTTGCCTGTGTTCCTTTATTCACTGCCAAGTGTTGTTTGTACGGTTTGTTTTGTTTGCCATGTTTCTTTTTTGCAAGCTCTTCTTGGTTTTGGCCTTCCTGAAACTCTGCTCCTCTCTATAATCTGCTTCATCTTTCATGGGCATTATTAATGTGAATTACTCAAACAAACAGTTATTGATTGCATACTGTGTGGTTTGTGCTCTAGAAGCTGGAAATGCCCAGGGAGTAAACCAAGCAGGCATTGCTATCCTTGTGAAGTTTGGACTCCTTGGATGACGCAGACATCACCAGGCACACAGGTCATATACACAAGCACACACTGGCTCACAGACCTTCACCAGTGGGGTGGCGTTCAGTGAAGACTGGACCAGTTCAGCAGATTAGCGTTTATCTGGGGTTAAGAGTGTCCTAGTCAGGTGGGGACGTCAGGAGTAAGGACACTGAGATTGGAGTATTTTAGACACTTCCAGAGAACATAATCCCAAGGGCAGCAAGGGATTGGTGTTGTCTTTACAAATCCTTCTCTTTCAGTATAGCTGTGTTTTCCTTGATTGCTGAGGCATTCACCCTCAACACCATTTTTAACATTAGGAACAAAGTCATTGCTCACAGTTCTGTTAGCACTGCCCCAATCACAGATGGTCCAGGGTCAAAGTACCAGCAGATTTGGTGTCTAGTGAGTGCTTGTTCTGCTTCAAAGGTGGTACCTTGCTTCTGTGTCCTAACGGCAGGAGGCAGGCCTAGAGTTCCTGCCCTCCGTCCCTCCCTTCTTTGTAGTTGTTCCCCTCCCCATCCCACTGCACACACAGGACTTTGGAAATGCTGAGTGAGGGGCTGAGAACTGCGCCAGTGGACCTGCGCTCTTCCATTGCTTAGAGAAGACCTCTGAGAAGAAACAAGGTGAACTGTAAAGGACGGTACAGCCAGCTGTAACAGGGAGCCATGTCTCAAAAAACCAGCCAGAAAAGCTGGATGTGCCTATCAGATGTGTACAACGAGAGTACCATAGACCCAAAACAGTAAACACTGACTTTATCCATTGCTGGAGGCTGGGGTAGGTACAGTCAGGACACCTGCAGAGGACACCTAATACCATACAGCTTTTCAAGCATGACTGTGACGGTTAGGGCATGGTGGGTTAGTTCACAGCAGGTGGGTTTCAAAAAACTGGAGGAAGACTATGATGTCTTGGATGTAGTGACCAGAGAGGAAAGGGTGAGCTAATGCGTTTGGAGGAGTGGGAAAGAATTGAATTTATGGGTTCTTGTAGGCCAGGGTTAAAGTTTTATGGTTTCAGAGTGGTGGGAGGGGACTTTGACCAGCCAGTGCTGAAGTAGCGTGTAGTGCTGCGCCTGGCTGCCGCATGTCAGGTGGAATGGAGGGATGGGAGCAGAAGTGGAGGGTGTGATGGCCACGGGCGATGGAAAAACCAGTGCAGTTGAGGTTTCTTTGAAGGTAGGTTTATTTTGACAAAACCTATTACTAGATTGAACTTAGTGAGGAGATAACTTATTTCTGGGATTTGAGTTGGATCCTGATGATGCTGTATGTACTGAATTGTGAAATGTGAGATGGACAGAGCATAGTTCTGGTGTGGGCAGCAAAGCTGCCTGGAGAGGTCATCTTTGTGGCTGGAAGTTTGAGCTGTCTGAGGCATCCACATGGAAATAGACTACAGTGTTGCTAGGAATGCCTATCTTGTCTGTGTGGCAGTAGAGAGAGGATGCCATAGACTAGGATATAGTGATACAGCGTGTGAATTCACACACTGTTGGACTTCACCAGGACTTCTTACTTTATATTTCTCTTTTGCCTATAATAGTTTCTGGTTGCGGAGCTGTGAGTAAGAGCCATGCATATAGCACATATATGCACATATGCATATGGTGAATAAGAGCTATACGTATAGCATATATGAATAAGAGCTGTGCATATAGGATGTATATGCTATGTATATAGTGAATAAAAGCCATGTGTACAGCATTGACAAATCTACAGCACAGTGAAAAAACATTGTTTAAAGTAAAATTTTAGCCTCCTAGAATATTCAGTTAAGTTTCATTACAGAATAAACAAGCAGTTTATTATGCAGTCTCTTTATATGTTTTAAATTTTTTTAATTAATTTTTTAAGTTGATTAAATTTTGAGACAGTGTCTCAAAAAATTATTTCGCTCTGACTGGCCTGTAGCTCTCGATAGATTGCTATCTATCTGTGGCCTCAGACTCACAGAGATCCACCTGCCTGTCTGCCTGGCAATTGTACAGTTAAAGACATGTGCCACCATGTCTAGCACTCTCTATATATGTTTTTTTTTTTAATTTATTTAAAATTAGTTTTACTTGTGTATGGGTGTTTTGTCTGCATGTTTATTTGTACTAGATGTGTGCCTTGTACTCCTGGAGGCCAGAAAAGGGTGATGGGTCCCCTATGACTGGAGTTAAAGATGGTTGTGTGGAAACTGGGAACCAAACCTGGGTCCTCAGCAAGAATAGTGCTCTTACTGCTGAGCCGTCTCTTACCCCTCTCTTTGTACAGGTCACAGGATAAGTACTTGCTGAATGTTAGGGCTGGGGTTGTAGTGGCTTGTCTGTAATCTCAGCACTCAGGACTTGAGAAGCAGAGACAGTGGATCTCCTGTGCTACCTAGATTAACTAAATGGGAGAGTAAATAAAATGAAGAGGGATTGAGAATCACCCAACGTGGCCTCTGTCTGACCTCAGTACAGATCTACATATGAATACATGTGCATATGAACATACATACATGCAGAAAAGGGTGATGTAAATTTTTGTTTTGTTTTCTTAGACAAGGTTTCTCTGTGTAGCTTTGGCTTGACTGTCTGGCGATGTAAAATTTTAAAGTTAATGCATTTGTGTTTTAATGGGAAGATAGTTTGCTAGGCTTCTGAAGAAAGATTGCTCATGAATTTAAATGAATATGTGGATCATAGCCTTCTAGACTTCAGACATCATAGGTAAACAACTTGGGAAACTATTTAGACAGTTACTTTAGAATACCCAACAGCATATTGATAGCCATGAAAGTCTATCCTAGAGGTTTTCTTTGCACTTTTGTTACATGAGATCTAGTCAACGTGTATAAAAGTTTTAGGCTCAAGCCTGGCTCGGTGGCACACACCTGTTATTCCAGCACTCTGGGAGGCAGAGGCAGGCAGATCTCTGTGAGTTTGAGACCAGCTTGGGCTACAAAGTAAGTCCAGAACAGCCAAAGCTACACAGAGAGAAACCCTGTCTCGAAAAAACAAACAACAACAAAAAAATAGTTTTGGGCTCATACTCTAGTTACTACTTGAAGATATATTTAGGGACTATTTTATTTCGTGGAAATAAAAAAGGTTAATTATATAGGCATTTAAAGGTTTAATTTTTGCCATAATCCCTTTGAAATCTAATTTCATATTTATTAAGCCTTTATCTTAAATTTTATCTGTTCAAAAAATTCTTAAATTGTTTTGTAAGTTCTAAGATTAATGTCTTTCAATTTTTTCTATTTGAGAAGGTCTCTGAAGCATTTTCTTATAAATATATTGATAAATCCATTATGCAAAAAGGAAATCTGAACACATCTTTTTGTTTTGTCTTGTGGTTTTGTCTTTTCCTTCCCCTTCCTTCATCTTTCCTCTCCTCCCCTTCGCTCCTCCCTCCTTCCCTCTCCCCTCTTCTCTTCTTTCTTCTCCATGACACAGGGTTTTGCTGTCTCCAGATGTACCCTAGACTGGCCTATAACTCACTGTGTAGCCCAGCTAACCTTGAACTTTCGGTGCAGTTCCTGCCTTAGTCTCCTGAGCTCTGGGGTGATAGGCTTGAACCATCTGAATACATGGTCATGAGTTTAACATACTTTCAAGTGAATGTTTGTATTGGAATGTAAATTAATTCACGATTCTCTTTAAGAGAGCAAAAATGGATAATACCACTTTTAGAGTAGCAGGGACTACTTATTAAATGCCACAGGGCCATTCCCTGTTCTGTGCTGCATACTCCAGCATTTCTGTGAACCACCGCTGCTGTCATACCAAGTATACAAAGTTTCCGCCATCACATTTATAAATCCTCATCTATTTTACTAGCTCAGCACTTCGATCTTCGTGTGCACCGCACCCTGCCGTGACTCCTGTGTAAGGTCAGAGGACAACCTTGAGTGTCATTCTTTACATTCCACTCTGTCTGAGACAAAGTCTCTCTTGTTCACTGCTGTGTCCGCCAGGCCAGCTGAATGTACACCCATGTGGCCAACCAGTGAGCTCCCCACCATTCTCTTGTCATCCCATCTCTCCTTGGGTGGCTGGGATTCCATATTTCTGTGCTGCTGCTTTTACATGGGTCTGAGGATCTGAACTCAGGTGGTCCAGGCAGGGCAGCATCCACTGAGCCATCTCCCCAGCCTACTACTTACATTTAAAAAGCAAATGTTTGTTTGTTCATGACAGGGTCTCCACTCTGCAGCCCTGGCTTTCCCAGAATCCACTGTCCTTCCTCTGCCTCCTGAGTACTGAGATCAAAGGCATGTGCTTTCCTGCCTGGCCCTTTAAATTACTCTCATTTGCATGTACTTGTGTGTATTTGCATGTGAGTAGCCTCAGGAGCCAGAGGTGACAGAGCTGGAATTACAGGCGGTTGTCATTCGTTGTTGTGGGGGCTATGAGCAGCATGGGTCTCTTAAATGAACTAGCTGTGTGTGCTTAGAACTGCTGAGCCGTCTGTACTTCCTGCCTGAACTTTTGAAACAACTTATCTTGTGCACATTTCATTTCAATTCTTTTCATTCTCTTCTCTAGTTCTCTCCTTCCTCTTACTTAATCTAGTTGTGCAGATCTTTTTTGAGGGGTAGTGGAGGTGGGGTTTTTTAGACAATAGTTATACTATATAGCTCTGGCTGTCCTGAAACTCACTATGATGCCCAAGCCGGCCTCAAACTCATAGACATCTGCGTGCCTGTGATTCCCATTAAATTCATGTGCCTCCATACCCAGCTTTGGTTCTGTCTGTTTCTCTCTCTCTCTCTTTCTTCCCTCCTTTCTTTTACCTTATTTCCTTCCTCCTTCCTTTCTTTTTCTTTCTCTTTCTTTCTCTCTCTTTCTAATTTTTCTTTTCTTCCTCTCTTTTTCTTTTCCTCTTTCTTTTTCTTTCTCTCTTTTTCTCTTTCTTTCTGGAAGACGAGGAGGGGGCCAGAAAAGGGCATCAGATCCATTGGGACTGGAATTACAGGTGGTTGTTAACTACCATGTGAGTGTGGAGAATCAAACCTTGGACCCACCTCCCCTCTCTCTGGTTTCCTCACACTGCATGCCATAAAACTTTCCTCTCAAATATTTGAGTTCAGTTTACTGGCTGCTGCCCCCTCCATCTCTCATCTCTGAGATCTATTGGTCCGATAACATTTTTACTCAACATTCAGCAGATAATGCTGTTTAATGTATTACCTAATTTTAGGTGTCACATGCTTTTAAACAAAAATAAGTTATTTGTACTGAGAATTTCATGAGTCCTTGGCCTTTGTAAATGAGTCTCCATTAGTTCCTGTGGTGACAGTGATTTCTCAGTTCTACATATTAAAAATGTTTCTTAAACTGAAGAAATGAATACTAGTTTCTTGTATCTCATTTTAGGACTTTTCTCCTTTTTTATTACTTTAGAAACTATAGAAAATTTATAAATCTTTTTCTGTATATATTATACCTAACTATTATAAAACTATCTATGACAGTATTTTTTTAACTAGGACTCAAAGAATTGCTAGATTTCTAAATACTAGAAATGATGAACATCCCAATTATAAAAGTGAATAAATTTGTGAATTTGAGATGCAGCAGTTTTTTGTGTACTTGTTTTATAGGTTTTAAATTTTTTTTTTTCTGCAACTGCTGCTACAAACTAAGTGCATAATAATTTGAGAGATTATACTCAGCACACTGAGTACAAATTGAACAGTTGAGCCTGCTGGTCCTGCTGTCTCTTATTTCTAATTTTCTGCAGTGTCTGTCAGACCCTGGCCCCACCGAGTCCTGACGGCTGTCTTCCCTGTGACGTTATATTCAGACAGCAGTTTCGATCAGTCCTCTGGGACCCAGGCTACTAGTAACTCTTGGGCTCTTTCTGTTTAGCTCGTTCTTGTCATCTCTACGGTGTCAAAGTATCCCACCATGTGTTTAATTGAAGTAAATTTCTGCAGGTCAGATTCTAAATTTCAGTAACATTGTCATGTTCAAACCTTGAAGATTCTGTGGGAATTCTTAGACCATCTTGTTTTTATCTTGTTCTACAGAATACTTGCCTGTGTTTACTTTTCATGCATTTTAAAGTGGTAAAGTATGAAAAGTGTTAAGTACCTTATAATCTTTCACACACTTTGTGAAGCATAAACAGTAATTGTCCACCTTCAATAAGGAGCAGACAAAAATAGAGTTGAAACATAAGAAATGGGAAGAGAAAGACAATAAGAGGGCTGAATTAAAGGATAAAGATCTTAGTGCCATCTCTGCCTATAGTTTTAGTGTTTATTTTCATGTGCTATGCGCAAAAAATACGAGATTTACATGTTTTATTGTAAGTGAATAATATGGGCAATAATAGGTTTGTTTCAGATTTTAATAACCTCGTGTTTGCCATTAGAATTCTTAGTTCTGATTAAACTTTCCTTCTTTTTAGGGTTTCTTTTTAAGTATATGACTTGCTATTAAATTTTACTGAATAAGGGGCTGGAGCGATGTCTTGTGGTTTAGAGCACTTTCAGAGGACCTATGTTCAACTCCCAGCACCCACATGGTTGCTCTTAACCATCTGTAACTCGTTTCAGGGGATTCATTGCCCTCTTCTGACCTCCCTGGATACCAAGCATGCACATGCTGTACATATATACATGTAAAATGAAGCAGTTTTACACATGAAATTACTAAATAAATTTTAAGAGAGAGCGCACAGAGAGCACTTGCCTGTTTGCATGTGTATCACATAGGTGCGGGTGCCTATCTGTGGAGGCCAGAGGATGCTGGACTCCTCTGGAGTACAGGTGGGCAGCTCTGAGTCACGCCATCTGCTGTGTGTCTCTCCAGGCCCCCTCTGACCTTCACTCTGATGCTATTTGGTGGTTCTGTTTGATGCTGCTTTCCACCATTTGGTGTGCTTTTTTGGTCCAGGAGCACTTGGCTAGCCTTCTCTTCCATTTGAGGCAATGGGTGGGCAGAGAGGCTTGAGCCACCAAGGACTACTGGTGCAGATAAAAGGGCTGATGACACACTCAGAAGTTGTGATTTTATGCTGGTTTGAGTTCTCCAGTTATATACGAAATGAAGGAGAAAGCCTATTGTGTACTTGTTTTACGTTCTTTTGTTTTTAATTTTAGTAGGTGCAGAATAGTTTGAGCAACTCTACTCTCCACACTGTACAGGCTGAGAAGTTGTTGAGTCCTACTCTTCCTTTTATCTACTGCATTCATTCTTTCTTTAGTGTTAGTGACTATGAGAGCATGAGCTGTTCGTAAATTAGGAAAATCTTTTAAAGGGATATTTCATGCCGCCACTGTGGAGTACCAACAGAAGAGAATTTTCCTGGAGGTTATTACAATTAATAAGATTATGTAATATCTTAGGCCTGGATACTTTTACATGTGTTATCTTGTGATTCGTTATAAAGATTAAATAAATGTTATCAACTTTGCAAATAAGGAAATGAAGTTAACTACTAAAGAGGTGGGACCAGGAATTTCAGCCTAGATCACCTCTGATTCCAAAGTGAAGGCATATTCCATTACATCTGGAGGTTGTTAACTCTGGCTACATATTGGAGTCATCTGGAGAGCTTTGAAAAAGTACTGGTGCCAGTAAGTCAGGCACTGTAATTGAGCTGGGAGGGGCCCACACACTGGTGCTTTTAAATGCTCCCTAGGTGATCCCAGTGAGGAGACAACCTGAGAAGCCTCACAGCTCATTCTGTGCCTTCAGCGGCCACTAGTGTGTCTTTGTATGAAAACATTTGTCAATAGGCAATAGTTTCCAAACTGGTGTTCTCTTACTTGAAACATAAGGAACTTGTATTGGATAAAGAGACATGTCTTATATAATAAACATTGCAAAGATTTAACTGACTAGGTCTGTAGAGATGGCCCAGAGTTTAAGAGTACTGGTTGCTCTTCTAGAGGACCATGGTTCAATTTTCAGTACCACATGGTGGGTCACAACATCAGTAATTCCTGTTCAAGGAGACCCTACATATAGTCCCTTCTGGCCTCTGTAGACACATGTTGATATGGAAGCAAAACTCCCGCACACATAAAATGAAATAAAAACAATTAGGGTGACCATAGTAGGGGATATCTTTGCCCATAGGACTTATAAAACATATAAGCACTATATATTATGTATAGTTTTGTCTTTTTAAGTTGCCTCCTGAGCTTTGTGCAGTGGCAGTATCACAGCCAATGAGGTTCATAAGTTGCCTCCTGAGTGAAGTGCAATGAGTTTGAGTCACTGCTCACTTTGTTTCTAGACCTCTGAATCTCAGGAAGTGATGCACTCACTGAGGCTAAGAGGAGGAACCCTTTCTTAGAACATGCTGGATTGAGTTATGAGATCCAGCCTGTACCTTTAACAGGATCACATTTCAATAATCAGTCTTGGGTACTCTGTGCTCTAAATAGGAACTTTTATTTATTTAAATGTGTGTGTGTGTGTGTGTGTGTGTGTGTGT
>NW_026592890.1:21730870-21741971 GCF_907164565.1 Psammomys obesus | reverse complement strand
TGTGTGTGTGTGTGTGTGTGTGTGTGTGTGTATTTGGCTAGGCATGGTGGAGCATGCCTTTAATCCCAGCACTCATGCACATATCTTCATATATACCCACAAACATACAGTCATGGTGGTACACACCTTTAATCCCAGCACCTCAGAGAGGCAGAGGCAGGTGGATTGCTGTAACTTCAAGGCCATCCTGGTCTACATAGTGAGTTCTAAGACGTTTGAGTCACAGAAACCCAGTTTTAAAAAAACATAGATAAATGACCTAATAGATAAATAAATACTAAGTTTTGAGACAGTCATGATAGTTCTAATGAGAACTGCCTTCCATATGCTTGGCCTTTGAACACTTGTCTTGTGCTACTGTTTCTTGCTAGAACTCAAGGTAAATGGAGTTGAAATTGATAAAAAGTAAATTGCAGCTAAATTGTGCCCCTTGAGTGAAAAGGGAACCTGTGGTGGCTGATTAGTTTGGAGGAAGCAGAATGGTACCGAAAGGGCAGTAAAACATCGAAGCAGGTTGTAAGGCTCCTCTTCTCCTCACGGTGGCTAGTCAACAAAAGCTGCTGACTTGCAGAATTTTGGCAAGCAGCATGTCCCAGAGCATGGTGAACACTCCAGGCAAGCCTGCAAAGATAGTGTTTGGACAGAATTCCTTGTACGCAAGGTTCCCTACACTTCCTTAGCTGTGGGTAATCTAGAAGCCACCCAAAAACATGATGGTGATAGTAAAGATGATGTAGCACTGGGAATCCACTCACTAATTTTTTTTTCAGTACCGTCATGAATATGTGCTTTTACCGTCTCCACTTTGTAGCAGAGATTGGAGCACAGTTTTAAGAACACCATGCTTGGGCCTGGGGAGATGGCTCAGTGGGGAGGAGCACTTGCTTATGCAAGCACCAGGATTTGAGTTTGAATCCTAAGAGCCCACATTTAAAAAGCTGGCACACCTGTAACCCCAGTGCCGGGGATGGAAAGAGGGGATGAGGAGCCAGGCTTGCCAGGGCTTACTGGCCAACAGAGTACCTCTAAGTTCAGGGAGAGATCCTGTCCTAATAGAATAAGGGGAGGTGTAGAATAGGACTCCCAGTGCAAATGCTCCCTCCTTTGGTGTCAGCATTTGCACATGGACGTGCACACCAGAACACGTGTCCCATGTGTCACACAGCACATTCAGCTGTCTACTGGCTGGAATTACAGGCATAAAGTAACCACCATGCAGGGCTCACGAGTTGATATGTTCCAGATAAGCATTGGGTTGTTTTTTTTAAGTTTTATTTTAATTTTTATAATAAGAAGCATTATTATAAAATCCAGGTATAAAGACACCTGGTTACATCGTCTCTTAGCACTGTTGTTCTAGCTTTTAATCTACAAAATTTACTCTAGCTGGATGTGGTGGCACACATCTGTAATCCTAGCACCTTGGAGGCGCACGCGCGCGCGCACACACACACACAAGTCTCTTCTTGGTCAGAGCACTTTTTAGTACTGCTTAGAAAATACATATTTTATAAGACTGTTTAAAAATAACAAACACAGATTCTTTGTGGCTTGAATTTTTTACTACATTTATTTGTGTGTGTGTTAGAAGGTAGACAACAACCTGAAGGAGTTGATTTTCTCCAGTGTGGGTCTAGGATCAAACTCAGGTTGCCAGTCTGGGTGACAAGTACCTTTTCTCCCTAAGCCATCTCACCAGCCCCTACTCAGGAAACAGAAACCACATAGTGGATTGAATGGGCAAATTTTTTAAAAGTCTTATAGAGAGTTATTATGAGAAAACTGTATATGCTACTTACGCCTGGGAGAGGAAGAGCTTGTGTGGGCTCTTTTCCAAGGCTGCAATTCAACCTTAGTTGGGAAGTCTGGTTAACACCCCGAATTCGAGAAGCTCATTCGTTTGCCCAGGCCTGGGTGGGTCTATAATCCACATGGAGCCAGGATAGTGTGGAGTGTAGCTGATTAACAGTATGTGACAAGACACGTGGAAGCCAGAAGGGAGCCAAAGGCCCTTTGAGACCTCCACTGTGTTTGCAAACAGGAAGCATTCTATATGTTGACTTCCCTGTTCCTGAGAAGAATGTACAGCTGTGATGTCCTTACCCCAATGACACTGACCCATCTCACAGCCATTGGCAAATACAGGAGAGCCTTTTGCTTTGCAGTCTTAGCACGCTGCTGCGAAATCTGTTAAGTGGTTGGCATTGTAAAGACTTAGATAGGATTTAAGCATGTATTGTAGTGCATGCTGAAGGGTGAGTTGGAATCGAGCTTGGATGGTGCTCCTTTCTCTTAGTTTGCATACTTTATGCCTTGGAGGTTTTTCCAAAAACTTGTTACTCCTCACCTTCAGTACTTTGTGACTGTTTTCCTTCCATTGGCATTTTGAGTCAACCTAGTTGTTTGGCAGAGCTGTCGTATGTATTATAGTGTGTGCCCGTTTTCCTGGCTTTCATCCACTAATTGCTAGGCACACAGACAAGTTTTGACAACCAATAATGTCTCCAGACAACAACCCAATTTCCCCTGCAGTCTTAAATCTTCCCTAGTTGAGAATTAGCCTATTTTCTGGTTGTGTGTGCTCCCCTCTCCCCCTCCTGTTTTGCTATGGGGATTTGCTTTTCATGTCTTGAGATGGGATCTTGGTATTCTGGCTGGCCCTGACCTTGCTCTATAGATCAGGGTGGCCACATACCTGTAATGATTCTCATGCCTTTGCCTCCCAGGTGTTGGGGTCACAGGTATGTGACTCCACACCCAACCCTGCTGAGGGGCTTTTTGTTTGTTTTGTGACAGGGTCGCAGATAGCGTAGGATGCCCTCAAACACACTACATAGCCAAAGCTGGTCTTAAACTCTTGATTATCCTGCTTCCACTTCTCATGTGTTCTGATTATGGAAGTGTGCCATCATGCCTGAGTTTGATCCATGGAAGCCATGGTAGAAGGAGAGAATGAATCTATTCCCAAAAGTTGTCTTCAGACATGTGCAGTTTGGCTTGTGTGCCTGTGCTCACACCCACATCATACACAATAATAAATTAAAACAAATTAATGTTTCTCCAGAGAGGTCTCCAGATACATAGATGGCCAGCAAGCACTTGAATAGGTACTTAGTTATTAGAGAAATGCAAATAAAAGCCACATTGAGCTACTGCCTAAGACAAAACTAGTCATACCAACTAAGATGACTATATAAAAAAGACAAAAATGTCCAGTGTAGTGGCACACACCTTTAATCCCAGAACTTGGGAGGCAAAGACAGATGGATCTCTATGAGTTTGAGGTCAGCCTCGTCTGTGAATGAGTTTGAGGCCAGCTAAGGCTGTATAGTGAGATTCTGTCTGAAAAAACAAACAAATGAATAGTGCTGGCAGTGGCAAACATAGGTTACAACTTTTTGACATTACTGGTGGGAACGGAAAATGATTCAGTCACTTTGGAAAACAGTTTGGCAGTTCCTCAAAACATTTGCCATGTAACAGTTAAATGGCTTTGCTGTAAGACACAGAGATTTCACTCTTAGATCCACCGTGAGACTTGAGAACATATTCATACAAAATGTGTGACGTGATTTATGATAGCCAAAAGTAGAAATTACTCAAATATCTGTAAATTGGCAAAAATCTTATAACTCTGTAAGATTGGATCATAAAAATAAATAAGTGAAACTTTCAAGAGTACGTGCTACAAGAAGAAACTTTGAAAACTTCATACTGTGCCTGTGTGTGTATACATATACGCAACAAATATAAAAAGCATACACTGTATAGTTGCATTTACAATAAATGTTTTGACCTCTGAATGTATTTAGAAAAGAGTTAGAGTGTAGTTTTATGATTTGCAAATTATAACTTAGTAAAGTTTTAGTTCAGTCTGAAAGATTAAACCAATATGAAATTAAGCTGCAATTGGCAGTTCACACCTGCACATTCTCTATTTTATTTCCTACCCCCCCCCCCCATGTGCTGTGAATTGATCAGGGCTCTGTACACATTAGGCAAGCCAACTTTGCCAGCGGGTTACATTCCTACTCAGTCAGTATTTCTCTCTCTTTCTCTCCCTTCCTTCCCTTTTTCCTCTCCTCTTCTTTCCCTTCCCCCTTCCTCCTCTCTCTCTGTGTATGTGTAAGTGCATATGGAGACCAAAGGATACCCCTGAGTGTCTCAGGAAAGCCTCTGCCTTACCTTGAGACAAAGTCCTTCATTGCCTTTAGCCTTTAGGCTAGGTGCCTGGTCAGGGATTCTTTTCCTCTCCAACGCTGGGATGACAAGCAGGTAGTCACCTCTCTGCCTGGCGTTTTTCCGTAGGTTCTAGGAGACTGAAGGCGGGTTCTTGTGCTGTCGAGGTGAGTGCTGCACAGACTCTGCCCCAGCACCAGCTTCCACAGCTCTCTCCGAGGCTCCTCTGTGCTGTCGTTTTCTCTGTGTAGGTGCAGGCTAATATTTAAATCATACAGGTTTGTTCTTAGAGCTTAGCAGCAGAAGTTACACCAAGAGTCAGTCTGTCTCTACTGCTGGTCTTTGCCTCAATACCGTAAGAAGTCACATACCCTGAGGGTGTCCCTCGGGAGAAAAAAGGTTGTAGAAAGATAACTTGTATATCTTGCTTTATGTTGATGTTAAGAAAAATAAATAATTTGTAAACAATCCCTTAACGCTTTTCAGAAACTTCTAAGTGTTTAAGACTCTCAGTCTTTTTTTTTTTTTTTTAATGAGTTAGTCTGTTATGATGTTCATTCTTAATAATAGAATTTATGTCATTTCAGACAGATTTGACCAGTTTTGGGCCATCAACCGGAAACTCATGGAATATCCTCCAGAAGAAAACGGATTTCGTTATATCCCTTTTAGAATATATCAGGTAGGAAGTAATAACGTGAAAAGTACCACTTCTTAAAAGCTTCGGCCACTGTTTTGAGGCACTGTGTCTAAAACCCTTCCGTCTGTATGGGGACCTGCTAGCATCCAGGTTCGCATCCAGGTGTTTCAGAACCATCTTTTACTGGCAGTGGAGTTGGAAGTTGTGTTGCCATGTCTGGCCCAGAGTAGCTACGAGTTATAGCCGATGTACTTGCTGATTCAGCTACTTGCTAGTGTATTTGTAACTCCTACATTAATACTTGAAGTACATTTGAAGTCTTGTTTGTTTTGCTTAGAGAGTCTCAAGTAGCACAAATTGGCCTTGAGCATTACCTTACCTCTCAAGTACTGGGACGAGAGCCACCATGTCTGGTTTTATACTGGGAACCCAGATTTTGTGCTTGTTAGGCAAATATTCTATCGGCTGAACTGCATCCAAGCCCCAAAACCTTTTTTAATTTGGTTTCTGATACAGGGTCTCCCATAGCAGCCCAGCTGGACTTGAAACATTTGATTTGCCATATATGTGTGTGTGTGTGTGTGTGTGTGTGTGTGTGTGTGTGTCCCAAAACACAGTGAACAAAAAGTGACACCTGCAGCACTGTAAGTAAATGTGACATCCCTGTCATAGTTGACTTAGTACTGTTGTCTTTCTTGATTGATTGATTTGTTTGTTTGTTTATTTATTTATTTATTTATTTATTTATTTATTGGTGTTCAAGATAGATCCTAGGCACTGTGCTGTTTCTGACAGAAGCATATTACAGGATGGTTTGTATTGGCTGGTGATAAACTATGATAGAGTCTCCTAGAGATCAGCTGTGTTCTAAAGGAGCAGTGGTTTGGTATTTGCACCTGAAGAGAATGAGCTTAGATGGGGAGTCCTGAGGATTGTAGACAGTGTCTGGTGGTACAGCAAGCTTACATGAAAGAAAGAAAGGATCCTGTAGCACACTTTAAGAATCCACTGTGCTTGGCATATGGCAAATGTTAAATATACCTTGATGGCCTACAGGTGTAGGTCAGTACTGGAGTACTCAGCACGAGCACACATGAGGCCTTGGATTCAGTTGCTGGCACTATAAAAGTTATAGCAATAGTACTTTAGAAGCCAGAGTAGCTGCTGTAATGAAAACTGATTCAATACCAGAAATTGAAAGCATGAGGACTATGCAGGTATTATTTCTAAGGTTCATATTTTCACAAAGGCTCTCAGTCCAGTGGCTAGAAAAATGCCCTGCATGTAAAATCTGTCAACTCTTTTCATTTCTGTATGCCACAAGCTGTCTAGTCACTTACTGTCAAGTATTCCATAGCTTCACAGAGTGTCTTATTGTGACATATAGTTGAATAACATGCACCACAGTCTTTGAAGACATCACCATGAGAAGAGCTCCACACGCTTTGAGCTGTGGGCCTGCAATGCTGATGTAGAACGTTTGCCTCTAGCGTGTCTTCTAAATGATGCTGCAGATGCCTTGTTACGAACACTTGAAACTCCCATAGGGGAAGTTGAGTATTGTTGTGCTTAATGTAAGGATCATGGTTGTCCCAGTGGTGCTGGTGTGTGAGAAGAGGCCTTTTTTAATTTCAGGGATAGTTGTGAGACCAATTTATTATCTCGTGCATTGGTATCACAATGTAGAACACTGGTGTGGAGAAGAGGTGGTGTGGAGAGAATAGTGTTTCGTTTTGGAGGCAGGGTTTGCCTTGTAGACTAGACTGACCGTGAACTCACAGGCTTTTGTGTAGCGAGTAGCACTTCAGGTGTGCGTTACCACCTCGACTTGAGAGAATGGTTTTTATAAAGTTCTGTCATCAGATAGAAAGTGGGAACTTAGAGAATTCTCAGAATTGACTTCACTAGACCTGGCTGCCAGATGGAGGTTCTGTGAGAGCCTTGCTTCGTGCTTCCTGCTGGGGCCCTTTCTTGTGTTGGGGTGAGGGAGGTGTCGGAGGGAGACTTTGTTTCTGAGTTGCCATACAGCTTTTCTTCCTTTCCATTTCAGTTCTGATTTGCATTTGAATAAACTTTTAGAACTGTGTTATATAAGTAAATACCAAAGTTTTAGATTTATTGTTTTTGCTAATTTATTGTGTCTTTGTTTTCCTTATTTGTCTTTTATATTTTTAAGTCGTTCCTTTATGCCCTGACCAAAGGAAAATGGGGACCCCATTTCTTTCCCCTAATTATATCTTTATATTCTAGTAGTAGCATCAAATTTTGGCTTCCAATTTCTGATTATCTATGTAATTGAAACTGTTATGTGTGCAGCATTTTGATTAACACTTAATTACACACACATACACATGCCTTTGCGCACGTGAGACTTTACATTACTAAGAATATTTAAGTAAAGCCCAGAAGCCCATATTTAACAGGCAAATGAAGAATAATTTTTGCTAAGATATTAGTCTCTGGGGATAGTGCAACTGAAATGTAGAATTAGCACCCAGACCAAGTTCTGCTAGGTCAACAACTTATTTTTTGTTTACAAGTTAACTTTATCATATCTATGAAACTTAATTATTACAGTTAATGAGACACCTTGAATGTAACTTGACCAAATGAGCCAATGGGAATCGAAAATTGCATGACCAGTGATATTCCTCTCACACTGGTCTTCTGCAAAGATGTTAGGTACTGTAGTTTTTCATAGACAATAGTCATGAACTCAGAATGAGTATCATGAGATGACAGAATTTTAGTGGAAAAAGTCACACTCCTCCGGAATCCTCTAGTAGGGTTACAGACCATGCCTTTGTCATTTACATAGTAGTCAGTATGCGAGTTTCGGGTCTGTGTTCTTGAACTCCAGCTGCTTCGGTATGAGCCAGAGTTCCAGAAATGAAGTTAATGTCAAGAGGTGTTTCCTCCGTGTAACCAAATGTTGTTTACACACATAAGGTGCTGGAGAGATGGTCCAGCAGCACAGAGCACCCTGCACCTCTAGAGGACCTGGGTTTTCAATTCCCAGCACCCACATGGCAGTTCACAGCTGTCTGTCTGTAGCTCCAGTTCCAGGGGCTTCAACACACCAGGCATGCGTGTGGTACACATAATCTCTGCACGCACATACCTCATATACATAAAATTTAAAAAAATAAATATTTTTTAAAGACTTTTAAAAAAATTACACACATAAGTAGATGGTGGTTTCAGTGAAGAGGAGAAATCCTGTGCTGTAAGACACATACCAGTGGGTGGGATTGGGTCTGCCTTCAGGCAGAGCAGAAAAGGCCTTGTTAACTAAGTGATGCATCCCAGAATTCAGCAGAGGGAGTGGGCTTAGCATAGGCCAAGAGACATGAGACGTACTTGTAGGGGAAAGTTCTGGTTCTCTTAGACATCAAGAGTCGGAATTCGGCAAGGAATAGGGCTGCAAAGGAAAGGGTGCCTGCAGGAAGGATGTCCTTCCGTCAGATAAAGAATGGGGAATCCAGTGGTCTGAACAGCTGCTAATCATGGCTCAGCATCCCTTAGTCACTCTGCTTCAGCTTGCTTGAGACTCTTCTGAGGAAGAATTTAGCAGTGTTACTTCAAGTTTTAAACAATAAGGAAAGATTGGGAAATGGTGCCTAGTCTCTAAGGCACCATTTCTGCCTGTCTTTATCAGCTGTAAAAGTAAAATAGAGTCAGCATTAAGTTTGTCAGTGCTTTGGAACCACCAGAATTCTGCTCCCCTCCCACTGTTCCAGTGTAAAATCATTTAATATATCACTAAAGCCTCGTTAATGTTTTAATTTGAGTGAGAGGTTTGCTTGGCAAATCTTCTTACCTTCTCTTGTTCTGCACTGAAACTTCTAAGAATGTAATTGCTAAGATTTTATAGGACATGCTTTTAATTGGAGACTAGGTTGGCTGGGACTAACATGTTACTTCTTTTTTTATTTATTTAAAATTTTTTTTATTTATTGCGATTTATTCACTTTGTATCCCAGCTGTAGCCCTCTCCCTCAGCCTCTCCCAATCTCAACCTCCCTCCCTCTTCTTCTCCCATGCCCCTTGCCTAGTCCACTGATAAGGGAGGTCCTCTTCCCCTTCCATCTGACCCTAACCTATCAGGTCTCATCAGGACTGTCTGCATTGCCTTCCTCTGTGGCCTGGTAAGGCTGCCTCCCCTTAGGGGGAGGTGATCAAAGAGCCAGCCCTTGAGTTCATGTCAGAGACAGCCCCTGTTCCCCTTACTAGGAACCCGCCTGGAGACTGAGCTGCCACGGCTACACCTGTGCAGGGTTTCTAAGTTATCTCCATGCATGGTCCTTGTTGGGAGTAAAAGTCTCAGAAAAGATACCTGTGCCCAGATTTTTTGGTTCTGTTGCTCTCCTTGTGGCACTCCAGGTCTATCTCCCTCTTCTTTCGTAAGATTCCCTGCACTCTGCCCAAAGTTTGGCTATGAGTCTCAGCGTCTGCTTTGATACCCTGCTGGGTAGAGTTTTTTAGAGGCCTTCTGTGGTAGGTTCCTGTCCTGTTTCCTATTTTGTCCATATTCCGAGGTCTGTCCCGTTTACCTTTCTGAGTGAGGGTTGAGCATCTTACCCAGGGTCCTCCTTATTGTTTAGCTTCTTTAGGTGCACAGATTTTAGTATGATTAGCCTATATTGTATGTCTAATATCCACTTATAAGTGAGTATATTCCATATGTGTCTTTCTGCTTCTGGGTTACCTCACTCAGGATGATCTTTTCTAGTTCTTACAAGATCCAGCTATGTCACTCCTAGGCATATATCCAAAATATGTTCAAGTATACAACAAGGACATTTGCTCAACCATGTTCGTAGCAGTTTATTCATAATAGGCAGAATCTGGAAACAACCCAGATGTCCCTCAATTGAGGAATGGATACAGAAATTGTGGTACATTTACACAATGAAATACTGCTCAGCAATTAAAAAAAAAAAAAAAGGAAATCATGAAATTTGCAGGCAGGTGGTGGGAACTTGTTACTTCTTAAACTGAGGAGGGACCAGATTTCAGACATTGATGTATTTTCTGAAATTTCTAACAAAAATGTTTGGCAGATGATGACTGCCCACACCTCATGGAACACACCATGTAGAACCAATTAAAATCAGAGCTCTTTTACTAGATTCCTGGCAGAGAAACAGATATCCTGTGCTTTCGTTAGGCTCCTTCCCCCGGGCTTACTGCAAAGCTCTATTTTTGATTCTTTTCGTCTTTATATTTCATTGCTATTTTGCCATTACCTGTATCCAAAAGCTAAAGACCAAGAGGACATGCTTATTGGTTAGTAAGTGGACTAGTTCTTTTTGGTTAGTTTTAACTTACTTCCAAAGAATAGAAGTTGTAATCTGTAATACATTTTGACTCTGCTGATTAGCTGCAGTTTGCTTTCTCCTTTTTCCACAGGCCTCTTCTACTTTATGCTAGAGTTATTTTACTAGAATCTATTTCCGGGTGGCTCATATCACTTATTTGATATTCTAGTTCATTTTATTTTTGCTTGCATTTTTAAGATTTATTTTTATTTTATGTGTATGTGTTTGCTTGCATGTATTATGTGTGTGTACCATGTGAATATGTGGTGCCCGGTGAGGACAAAAGAGAGCTTTGGGTTATGGACAGTTGTGGATGACCACATGGGTGCCGAGAAGTGAACACAGGTCCTCTGGAAGAACAGCCAGCGCTCTCAATCTCTGAGCCGTCTCTCCAGCCCTAAACTCATCTTCTTAAATTATAGGCGTAAGCCACCAGCTCTACTTTTTTATCTTCGTAATTTTTGTTATTTAGTAAAATACACTTTCCTACTTTTAAAAATTTTCACATTGTTTTCTTTATTTCTTTGTATACATTAAAATAATCCTGTTAAAGTTCTTGTCTAGCAGGTCTACTTTCTGGTCTTCCTAAGTTCAGTGTGTGTTATTTTTCCTTTATCAGGCTATTTCCTTATTTTTTTGCTTGTGTTACAATTTGTGCGGTCATCTGACAATCTTTTGTTGTTGTTTTTTTCTTTTTGCCTTTTTCAAGACAGGTGTCTGTGTGGCCTTGGCTGTCCTGGACTTTGTAGATCAGGCTGGTCTGGAACTCACAGAAATCTGCCTCTGCCTCTGCCTCTGCCTCTGCCTCTGCCTCTGCCTCTGCCTCTGCCGTGATGGGATCAAAGGCTTACACCAACATGCCTGGCTCAGAAGATTTTTTAAATGCCTAGAATAAATACATCTCCCTGTATGGAGAGAGAGAGAGAGAGAGAGAGAGAGAGAGAGAGAGAGAGAGAGAGAG
>NW_026592890.1:21669235-21730860 GCF_907164565.1 Psammomys obesus | reverse complement strand
GAGAGAGAGAGAGAGAGAGAGAGAGAGAGAGAGAGAGAGAGAGAGAGTAAATACCTTCAAAGCTGGCCACAGTATGGGAATTTGGCGTCACCACATAGCTTTTGTGAGGGCAATTTTGTTCCTGCCTGTTTCTTCCAGATTACCATTGATGTGTTGGGGTTTTCATAATCTTTCAATTGTTTGTTTTTAGATTTTCCTATTCATTTTTTTTGTTGTTAACTTGTTTGCTCTTACTGTTACCTTCTAGTAGCTATGATGTTTAAAAATTGCCAGTTAGTTTTTCTGTAAATGCCTCTGGATTTAAGGTTTGCACTGAGTGAGCTCAGTGTCTGACCAAATAAACCCTAGGACAGATGTAGCATTCATTTTTAAACTTTTTTATTTAAGGTTTCTTAAAGCCTCTCTCTTCTAGCCCCCACCCCAACCCCAGGTAGGAGAGAGAAGGTTAGTGGGGAGAGGGGCAGCAGACCCTTTACTCCTCTACTTCTCCCAGCCTTTTAGGGTTGATGGGTTCCCCTGGGGCTATACCAACTCCATCAATAGCAAATGCAGCAAGTAGTCTCCTCCAAGCGTGCCACAAAGCATCTCTCCTGTGTCTCTCCAAACTGCCACATATCACTCTTTCTCTTTCCGGGCTCTCGTATTTATATCCCTCAGATTTCTAGACCATGCCCCTCTCTGTGCTTTGTGAGGCAGGTCATTACCAGGTGGCAAAGACTGCCTCCTGAAGGAGGCAGTTATCACCTGTGGACAATCTAAAACCCAAACTAAAATCCCACACTTGGGTATATAACATAACTGAGTTGTTAAAGAAACCAAAACTTCCATACAGACAGACAGGTCAAATGTCAGTTTTCTGAGAAAGAACCCAGCCACTTTCTGGCCCCTCTTCTCGCGTTCATGGTCTATTTTAAAGCCTTTGACATGAGATAGAATCTCAGAAAGCTAAAATATGATAAAGTGTCTTGGAACAAATGTTCCCCAAGTTGTTGCAAGAACAAGTTAATTTTAAGAAGTACTGGTTATTGTGTTAGTGTCTTCTGTTGTTGGGGTGAAATACCCTGACAAAAGCATCTTTGGGGAAGGAGAAAGGCTAATTCTGCCTCACAGTTCAAGAGTTCAGTCCTTCCTGATAGGAAAGTAAAGGCAGCTGATCATATCACATCCACAGTCAGGCATGGACAGTGCTGAGCACGTGCTGCTGCTCCTGCCTCAGTTAGTGTAACCCAGCATGCCCCCAGAGGCCCATCTCTCTGGACAACTCCTACTCACCGTCACAGTGCTCTCCTTTCTTTGTGGAGGAGCTCATATGAAAGGCCGTTACTTAGAACAGCATCTCTATTTCTCCAAGCCTTGATAAAATGGATTTTGTAGACATTCTGAGAAAACAATAAAGACGGAGATGTTTCCTAGGGCTTTGTTGTTTGAGTGGGGGTTGGAGGGCTTGTTGCTTTGAGATTGTGTTTCACTGTGTAGTCCTGACTGTGTAACTCGTTATGTGCTGGCCTTGAGCTCACATAGACCGTCCTGCCTCTGCCTCTAGAATTTAAAGGTGTGCATACCTGACTACTGTTAGTGTTAATAAATTGTTTCCAAAATGCAAAAATATTAACTGAGTATTCTACTTAAGAATAAAGAGTCTTACTGTATTAAGTGATTGATGATTGCTTTCTCTAAAAACTTCCATCATATCTGGTAAGTCCTTATATAGAGACCTTTGAAAAATCTGAAAGAATTAACTCTGTAGCATGTAATGATACAGTGGTTAAAATGGAAAGGTCAGGCCAGGTATGGTGATACATAACTGTAACTCAGACTTGAGAGGCTATGGCAGGTTCCAGGATAGTCTAGGCCAGTTGTTCTCAACATGTGGGTCACAACCTCCTTGAGGGTCTGATGCTGTGTATCAGATATTTACATTACAGTTAATAACGGTTACAAAATTACAGCTGTGAAGTAGCAACAAAATAATTTTAAGGCTGGGGGTCACCATAAGGAACTGGTTTTTGTTGTTGTTGTTTGTTTGGGGTTTTTTGTTTTTGTTTTTGAGACAGGGTTTCTTTTTTGTCTCTGGCTGTCCTGGAACTCACTCTATAGACCAGGCTGGCCTTGAACTCAGACGTCTGCCTGCCTCTGCCTCCTGAGTGCTGGATTAAAGGCGTGTGTCACCACTGCCCAGGTGAGGAACTGTTTTAAAAGGTAGCAGGGTTAAAAGGTTGAGAGCCTCTGTGCTAGGCCATCTCCATAAGGTAAAAGGGAGCTTGTGATTTGGGCAGTTTCAACTCAGTATCTAGCTTAGTATGTGGCTTGGGGCACTTATGCCACATTTCTGGATCTTCATCAATAAAATATGATTAGTAATGTTTTGTTGCTGTGGAGATTAAGTATGTCTGGTTTACAGTAAATGTTTAAGAATGTTTGGTTTGGAAAAGCAGTAAATGTAAAGATAGAAAGCCCAAGTTCAGACCTGCTATCTAATCAGTTGTGCACTGGGTAAGTCAGTTTTTTGTCAAGTTGTCTTAAGTCATAATTTTGTTGCAAATTATTATAATGTTTTGTCATGCATTCTATATTTTCTTTCCTGACCAATGGAATACATGTGATGAATTGTCCATTCCACTAGTCTTTGCCTACTCTGCTGTATGTGTAGTTTCTACCACAATAAATACATAAGCCTGTGTTTCAATTTCCTGTTTCTTTCCCCACAAGTTGCCAGACTCCACCATACTTTGGAATAAATTTTCCTCACTTTGAGTGGCTCATTCTAACATCCCAGAACAACCTGCATTTAATTCCCATGTTTTCATTTTCACTCTTACTCCTTCCTCCTCACAGATCTTGTAGTGATTCTTGTAGTTTTCTGCTATATTTCTTTCCCTCCAATGCATAGGATAGGGGTTTTGTTTGTTTTAACAGTGGAAACTTGTTTTATTCATCAAAATCATACTTGAAAACAATGAGTTTACATTCTAGTATTTATTTTATTTTGTAATTTTTAACTATTTTCCCCCTTGGCTCTCTATGATGTCTTCTTTTTTTTAATTATTACAATTTATTCACTTTGTATCTGAGCTGTAGTCCTCTTCCTAGTCCCCTCCCAATCTCCTCCTAACCTCCCTCTTCTCCCATGATCCTCCCCAAGTCCACTGATGGGGAGGTCCTCCTTCCCTTCCCTCTGACCCTAGCCTATCAGGTCTCATCAGGACTGGCTGCATTGTTTTCCTCTGTGGCCTGGTAAGGCTGCACCCACCTCAGGGGGAAGTGATTTGAGACGGGTTCTTGCTCCATCATAGCTAGGGTTACCTTTGAACCCTCGTGCCTCAGCCTCCTTAGGGCTGGGACTCAGAACATGTGCCACCACATGTGCCAGCATATTGATTTTTTTATTGCTGTTAATTTGATAATACACACTGCATCTAGTATCTAAAATAACATCACATGGTGTGGTTTAACACTGTGCCGCTTTATTTTCTTGCCCTGTCAACTTCTCAAAGAAGTAGACCCTGCTCTCACGGTGCCTCTAACTTCATCTCACATCTCTGGCAAATCTTTCCTAATCTTTTCAGCTGGTGATGTGTAAAGGTTAATGCTTTGTTCTTAGGTATTACACATTTGCTAAGGCAGAAGCTTGGGGATCGTCTGACATCTTAACATTGATTTTGGAGTAAGACAGCATGGCATAAAACTGACTTACCCAGTGTACAACTACCTGACAGCAGTTCTGAACTTGGGCCTTCTTACCTTCAGCCAATCACTTTTTCATATAGTACAAGATAGTGTTTTTTTATTGCTTCCCCTGATTTCTTCTGTTGAAGTGTATGTAGGTTTTCTGTATTCAGTAAACTGTTTAGAAAAGGACTGTCTTCCTTTGCATCTTCATAGCTGTTTCATGGTCTTACTGTTAGAAATGAATGAATAATGGTTTTAGTCTGACTATTTTCTTTATGCTCCTTGTAAAATAAGTAGGTAAATTGAGGCCTGCAGAGGGCAGTCCAACACAGCAAGTTTTTAATGTACTTAGTAATCGCAGATGGTTTGCAGCTAAATTACTTGCTATGAGAAAAATTTAAGGAAAGCAAATTATATACGAATCACAGTAATTGCTAACATTTATTTTGTGTTTTTGAGGACCAGATACTGTTTTGACTATTCCACGTGTGTTTATTCCCTTTGTGCTCGTGTTTTCTATGCAGATGAAATCATTAAGAGATACTTTGCTCGTTGACACTCAGCAGCTTCATCCATCTGGTGATTAGGAAACATGGGGGTGGAGTGGAGACAGTGAAGACTCATTGCCTGTTTTCTTTCATAGGCTGTTGGGTTCACTTCCTTGCTTTCTTAGCCTTAGCATTATTGCTTCCCATTTAAAGTTATATTCAGTTTGTATATACATGTATTAGTCCTCCCATTCTGTAGCTTCCAACCTTCGGTCCCCTTTCTTCTAATAGGGAAAAGTCACAGACAGGAAGAAATTGAAACATACGTAAAAGTCTGGAAACTTTTCTTCACTACAGAAAGTTCTATATTGACCAAGTAGACACTTCTTTTTGATCACTTTAAAATCAATTTCAGGAATAGAATGAGTGCCATTGCTTGTGCCTGTGTGTGAGATAATCTGCAGTAACCTTGAAGCCTGAGTCACTAATACCTCATCTAAACAGGCATTGTGAATGAAATGCTGTAAGCAGTTCACTAAGAATTTCTTGCTTGTAAGAAACAGTATTTGGGGATGAGGTGGTTCAGCAGGTAAAAGTACTTGCCAGGTAAGCCTGCCAGCCAGAGTTTGACCCCTAGGACCCACATAAAGGTGGAAGAAGAGAAATGGACTCCTAAGAGCTGTCCTCTGACCACCACACATATGCCACAGTACACATGCACCTACACACACTGTATGCACACAACACACAGTAATAACATTCTTTAAAGCAAGAGTCATTTTACTGTTTTAGGAACACACCCACACACACACACACACACACACACACACACACACACCGTACTGTCAGTTACTGGTACGCATTTCCTTCTCTTTCATTGTGATAGCTTCACCTCTCCTTTCTGAGAATTTCAGTAGATACAGTAAGAATAATGCCATTTTTAAAAATTGACTGACAATACTTACCTTAAACATAAGACAGTTTAAAATATTACAATCGTTGAAAAAGGAAGTGTGTGATGAACTGGTCAATAGTATTTAACATCATGAAATAATCTGTCTAGATATCAAACCTATAAGAATGTTTATTCCTGATGTCTCTGTGGTGAATTCTCAGCACTGATAGTGAGTGCTGGTCTTACTGTTTTGGTGACTGTGTTCAGTTCTCCCAGCATTCATGGTCATCTGATGGGCTCCACTTCCCTGATTGGCCACTACCCTTATTAATATGATCTCAGCAGTAGCAACCCGTCTAGGTCGCTGTAGAGAGGTTTCATTCCTTAACTTTCGTGTTTACAACCATCCTCACTGACCAGTTGTCTTCTTTTCTTTTTTTTTTTTTTTTTCTTTTTTTCACTGTTACACTGTATACAATGTCAACATCTGGAATGATGCTTCTCAGGCGATCATTCAACCTACTGACAGCTCTGTGCTGTCGGAAATCTGCTTAATCACATATTTGTTTCAATAGGGAAAACTACCTTCTAATTTCTTCCCTGTTCTTCTCATAAATGATTTTCATATAACATAAAGAGCACACACCTGTCTGCTGAGAACAGAATTACCAGGCTTTGACTCTTGGTAGTGGTTCCTTCTTTTGGGTAAATATGAGAGTTGCTTTTGGTAGAATTACTCAGACTTCAAAAATACCTACTTGCTAATACTTTCAAGTAGGTTATACATAAGGTAATCATTTAGGAATGTTAAAAGGAAACCCAATTTAAAAAGAACAAGGCAGGGTGGAGTATAGATCAGTGGTAGAGCATGTGCCTAGCACACCCAAGGACTGAGTTCCATCCCCACTCCCACTTACACACACTCTAACCTGCACGCAAAGCAACATAATTTGTAGTCTTTCTGATTGGAGCCTGGACAGATTTTTCTTTTTTTTTTTTTTAATTTTATGTTTTATATCCATGCATCTTATAAAATATAGGACAGAGTTGTTGAGTCATGCCCATTTAAAAATATTTTTTATTTGTTCTTGAACAATTTCATGCATATGCAATACACCGTGATCATATCCCCCCAAGCTCTCCTCCCATGCTACTTTCCGTCACACACATCCAGCATGTGTCCTTGCCGCCTTCGCGTCTCCCTCTTGTTTTATAAGTCACTGAGTATAATGTATGCTGCCTACCTCAGCATGGGCAACCTACCATCAGCCCCACACCTGAAGAAAAACGACCCCTTTTCCTAGTGGCCATCAGTGGCCAGTAGCTCCTCAGCTAGGGCTAGAGAGCCCTTCCCCCATCCATGCTGGCATTAGTGATTGTGCAGATCATCATAATTGCACACCCATAACTGCTCTAAAGACATGAGTGTACCAGCTGTGCCATGCCCTGAAGACAGTTTCTCTCCATCCTCTCCAGGTCTTAACATCTTTCTGTCCCCTCTTCCATGATGCTCCCTGGGCTTTCCTGAAGCTGATATACAGGTGTCTCATTTAGGGCTGTGCACTCCATAGTTATTTGTTCTTGGCACTTTGGCCAGTTAAGTATTGGCTGCTCCCTAATGCAAAAAGAAGCTTCTCTGACCCAGGTTGAAAGCAGCACTAATTTATGGGTATTAACATAAATCTTTAAACAAACCACATGTTTGTTTAGCAAAAACAGCAATTGTATTTTCCTCCTATCCTGGTTAGGGTTTCTATTGAATGGTTTCTAAGACACCATGATTATGCCCAACTTCAGCTAACAGTTCCACGCAACAGTCCATCATTGAAGGAATTGAGGGCAGGAACTGAGGTGGAGACTTCGGAGAGGTGCTGCTTCCCGGCCTGTTCCTCATGGCTTGTTTAGCCTGGTTTCTTTATAGCTCAGCATCGTCTACCCAGGGGTAGCGCAGCACCCCTCCCAAGGACGGATCCACCCACATCAATCGTCAGTCAAGAACATGTCACACAGGCTTCCCCACAGGCCGTTGTGGCAGGGGCACCTTCTCAGTGTAGGCTCTCTCTTCACAAAAGACTCTAGCTCATGTCAGCAACTCCCATATCCCTGGGGACTGTGACCTCCCTGCCTGTGGACTTGTAACCAGGCTTGTAGTACAGCCGTGAATTCTCTCCTGTGCTTCAGGCCTCAAATGGCAGTGAGAAAGCTGTTGGTTGCTCCCGTAGCAGTCAGACCACGTTTAATATTTACACGGGGGTTTGCTTCTTTTTAAGGGTTTTAGGTACACGTTGCTTTTCGATCTGTGCAGGTAGCTTACAGAATATGTGCATGTGCCAAGAGAAATGATGTATGTATAGATTATATTGATCGTGAATGAATTCTGAGAGGCATATGCCTAGGCAGATTGCTTTTTTGTAATTTGTGATATATTAACATTTTAATCCTCAGTTAATAAATATGGTCTGATACAAATATGCTATTGTATTATCTTGAGTTTTGTGCCTTGGAACATTTTACAGAATTTATTCTGCTTTGAACAGGGTGAAAATTTCTCTCTCTCTCTCGTTTTGTTTTGTTCTGTTCTGTGTTTTGAGACAGGGTTTCTCTGTGTAGCGTTGGCTATCCTGGATTTGCTTTTGTAGATCAGGCTGGCCTCAAACTCACAGCGATCCGCCTGCCTCTGCCTCCCTGAGTGCTGGGATTAAAGGTATGCACCACCACACCCAGCTCAAAGTTAGACAGAGGGTACCAGCTGAAAGTCAGTGCTGGTTCAAGAAGACACTAATACAGAGTAGTGCCTTGAGTTGAAGGGTTAGGGAAAGTTCTGACATTGAAAGGAAGAGTCTGATTATAATTCAACAGGCTTGGATACAAATTTAAAAAACAAATTTGAGTAGACGGTATGTGTAACTTGAGTGTGATACTTCCATGAAAATCACTTGCTAGATTTACATGCATGACACAGTTATGTATAAAACAAACTAAATCAAATTGAACTAGTCGTGAAATAGTGTTAAAGTGGGGTTTTGAATGGCTGTTGAGTTCACTCATGACTTACTTGTACATTAGGTTTATGGCTAAGTTAACGCTAGTGCATGTATGAGGAGGCATATTATTTATTGAACTTGATTTAACCGTTCTTTATGCCATATAAGCATATACTCATATCATCATTGATTATATATCAGATATATATATTGATATATATATCAGAGATTATATTCAAAAAATAGAAAGTTGATGTGAGTTTAAAAAAATAGCATGTTCAGAAAAAATAAAAGTTAACTTTAACTTGAAAAATTAAAGACCTAGAAAACAAGGCTTGGGTGCCATGTGCCTGTGATAATCCTTGTATTCTGGAAGTAATGGGCTGGATGATTATACTCTACCTCTGCTGTAGAATAGGATGGAGGCCAGCCTGGGCTATATTAGACCCTGTCTTGAAAGGGATAAAAAGTTAATGTCATGTAAACCCAGTGTAGTACTTAACACTTTACCTAGAGTTTTTAAAGCATAGATAAGAGAGTCATTAGTTATTTTGCATATACAAAAAGAAGTAATTCATTCTACTTGTTTAAATAACACATTTCAAATAGGCTTTTCTCTTGGTCTTTGCTTCTTTTTCTTTCTCCCCCCCCCCCAACTTTTCCATTCCCTTCTCCCCTTTGGAATCCTCCTTTCCTCTGAGTCACTACATAGTGTTTAAGTACATAGTAAACCATTTCCTATTTTAATGAGTCTTGAAGTTTAGTTTTTAAAGGAGTGTGGTGCCGAAGGAAAACTCCCTTAGCTTATACCAAAACCTTCTCATCATGATGAGGATAATTGTCTGTTACTGTAAGCCATAGCTAATTTCTGATTGAGGATGTTTCAGGAAACATAGGATCAGGATGGGATACCCTTCACTAGGTGTTCCTTTTACTTGCAGATGCTTCATATAAAGCTGGGCAGAGTAGCTTTCAAAAGGATCTGCACATCAAAGTGTAACCTGAACTCTGGCTTTTATGTTGCTTGAGGAATGCTTAATGGAATAGAACTAACAAATTTGCTTTCTTCCTAAATACGCTGGTATTTTAGGGTTTTTAAATTTTTACTTCCCTGCCTTTTGCATAGATGATGGATTAGTTTTATTTCTTTGGAATGTTTTAACAACACTCATATTAAATACTGTAACTGTTGCTCAGGTGTTGTATGATCAGGAACATTTCCCTTAACTGCAGTTAATTTTAGGGCAGCTAAAATTTTTGTAGTAAAACATTGTATTTAAATTGTAATATCATGCTCTTCCACTCATCTCTGGTTTGGTAATTATTTATGAAGCCATCTTTATCTAGTTACAGTGTATCCTCTCTTGCTAGTGAAGCCTTTGATGACAGAATGCAGTTTTTTCAGCTCGCTACCACAACCTCCATTTCATAGTTGAACAAATTATACAAGATTATATCAATCTTTTTTGTTTTGTTTTTGGAGACTGGTCTCTGTACATAGAGATATCCGAACTCACTATGTAGACCAGACTGCTTCTCAAACTCACAGAAAGGGACGTTTGCCTGACTGTGCCTCTCCAGTACTGAGAACAAAGGCAAGCACCACTATGCTTCTTTGATACACATGATTCTCCCAGAATCCTGTTTAAAGGTCACAATGTCCTAGGCTGGTCCTGGCAGTACTGCCTTAGCCTCACCTGTGCTGCTTATAAATGTTTCTTTAGCATTGTCATGAATACTACAAAGGCCTACTCTTATATGTGACAACCTATAAGAAGGAAAAGGTAGGGGCAAGGGGCTGAACATGAATCATTTACCAGGGTGTAGTGGAATGTGCCTGTAATTTCAGTACTCAGGCTGAGGCAGGAGGATTATAATGAGCCAGCCAGAGCTATATAGCAACATCTTTTCTTTTTTTTCTTTTACTTTTTTTTCTTTTTTATTCCTTCCAGGTCCCAGTTAATTGTTCCCTAACAGAGTACCCAGCACAAAGCATAACTGTAATTTTAGCCATGCCACAGAGGAGCTAGTGCTTCATGGCAAACAGATGTGTGTGATTGTGTAGACACAGTACTGGCCCCATGAGTGTCTGGAATCTAGGTCTACACCTGCTGACTTGTAGACCTGAGGTGATGTGGTGAGATCTTCCGTGGGCCCAGACTGATTCAGCATGATTTTAAGGAAGAGCTTCAACTGTTGGAATGGTGGCACTTGCCTTTAACTCCAACCTGGGACTCCAACTTGGGAGGCAAAGGCAGGCGGAACTCTGCATGTTCAGAGCCAGCCTAATCTATAGAGCGAGCTTCAGGACAGCCAAGGCTACACAGAAATCCTATCTCAAAAAACCAGAAAGGGAGGGAGGGAAAAGGAAAAGAAAAAGAATGGGCCTCTCTGTGTCCATCCCTTCCCAGAGGTGATCACAGTTACCAAGAACATTTTTTGGACTCTGAGGTGCCTTCTTGTGGCATCGACATCACTTCGTGATGTGCTGCAGGGAGTTCCTTATAGATAAACAGCATGAAGCCCTAGCCTCTGCCACAGGGAATGTTGGACCAGGCACCCATGAAGAAGGCCTTTCCACCTTCGTCCTTGAAGATCTTCCTACAGTATGTAATGCTGGCTCCTTCCCTCCAGACTGCAGCATTTGTGTGTTTCTGCCCTTGTCAAAGGGGTAGCACACAACTCAGACTTGAGCAGTTACCACCTGCATGATCAGCTCACCACAGTGTGGTGTGTGTATTCTTGCGGTCTAGGAGCATGATGCCCTTGCAAATGTTATTCACCCTGGTGGCGTGGTTCATGTTGATGCTCTAGATGGATACATCTAGATGCTCTAGATGGAAACCCTGCCATATGCTGGCAAATGCTGTGTGGCTTGCTGATCACCAGGCAGTTGTCCAGGCCTTTGAACTGGCACTCAGTGCTAGATTTGCCCACATTGGCCTTATAGGCAGGGCCAGGTGACAAGCACTGGGAGGTAGGTCCAGATTCCAGATTTCTATGCAGCAGGGAACACCTGTTGTACTTATTCTTGAATACTAAATTGAGAGCTTGCGTGGGGAAACAGCAGGAAGAGGTTGGCTAGGCCTCTGCAACAGAAGGACAAGCACGCCACCCTGCTCGTTGGGCTGTTGTCAGCCTTGATTGGCTTGCTGCTATGTTGCAGCCAACAATGGTGGCATTATTGGGTGTTAGGATGCCTGGAGGCAGAGGTAAGCCCTATCCTATGCACCTACCTGGAAGTGACCCCAGAACTCTCAAGGAAACCAAGGATATCTCATTTGTTCAAGTTCAGAGACCATATCTCAAAACACACAACTCATAGTAACTGTAGATTTTACAAAAATACTTAACGTTGGCAACAAAATACGTTCAAGATAATAAAGTAGACAGACCACATGGGATGGAGTGTGACTCTGAGAGGTGCTCAGAGGTTAGGTGCTCTTACCAGGAGGACCTGAGTTAGGTTTCCAGCACTCGTTGGAGCAGCTGTAACCACCTCTGATTGGAGCTCCGGAGACCTGACAGTGTTCCTTGGCTTCTGTGGGTGCGCGCACTCATGCTAAGTCTACTAACAGCAGAATTTTAGTAAGCATTCATCTTAAAACTAACATCTTGTACCTTAAAAACTTTTCAGCTGCATTTTCATTATCAGGTCCTAAAATATTAAATGAGTTTTTGGCAAACAGGCAGAGTTTCTTCCTTTCTCATTAAGAATTCCTATACTGCTTGTTCTTTGGGGAAAAATATGAAATGTTCTGAACTGATAAGGATCAGAATAGTTATTTAGCCCTTGTTTGGGGGCTATTGACCTCCTTTGTTTGTGTATATATGTACATATACATATATACATAATTATTTTGAAGGAACTCCTACTTAGTCACTTACAAAGCTTGAGACCTTCCCCAAGAGGATTCACCACTCCTATAAAGTCGTATGAGTAAACATTAAAAAGAAAAAAACAAAAGCTCTTTTGTGTGTGGCAGGGAACAGTCTTTTGCTCTTTCTTGTACTAACCACACCTGAGTATGAAGTTTTATTGAGCGGTTTTATTGAGTTGTTACTGTAGTAGCATGCATGTCACTCATTTAGAATCAGTAAGGTTTTTAGAGCATTACAAATTCATGCAGCTGACACCACTACAAAAATTTCACATTTTTCATATCCCAAAGAGGAAATCCCAGCCCAGTAGCAGTCACTCAGACTCTCCCCCCCCCACACACACACACGCACTTACTACACCTACTAGTTAATTTGTATCTCTGTGGTTTTTGCCTATTCTAGACATTGTAAGACATTAGAGGGATATAATTCATAGTCCTTTGTGTCTGGCGTCTCTCATTTGCATGCCCAGGTTCGAGCCTGTTGAAGATCACAATTGCTCATCTAGAGTGATGGGGGAGGGGGTCTTGTATGGTCCGCTATGCGGCTCTTGCCCACTGATAGGCATTGTTTCCACCTTGGGCTGTTCCGACTGTCAGCTGTAGTGAATATCCGTGCATTGTTTTTTTATGGTGATCATTTATGTTCACATCTCTTCTGTGGGTATTTAGAGTACAGTTGGCAGACTATATGCTGATTATTTGTTTAGGATTTTGAAGTGTTGTTAGTGTATTTTCTAAAGTGTCTTCACCATATTCCTGCCCACAGTGAATGAGGGTGCCAGTGAATAGTTGCAACATTTTCATCCCAGCATTCTCTCGTGGTCCAAAAGGGCCTCACATTGTGGTTTTGGTCTTTATTCCTCTGATGACTACTGATGCTGCTAAGAGTCTTCCCATGTGCTTAAGATGTTATTTGTGTGCTTGTGTATCTTTTTATAAGACATATCTTTAAATTACTGCCTTTTGTTTGTTTCTGTTTGGTTTTTTTGGTTTATTTCTTTAGCCATTTGGTGGGGAGGTGGGAGGATGTTTTGAGACAGACTTTCAGTTCAGTTAACCTAAACTGGCCTTTAATTGTGTTATATAGTTGAGAAATGGCCTTGAACTCTGCCTTTATTTCCCAAGTACTAAGATTATAGGTATAAAACACTATCCCCCAGTTGCCTTTGTTTATTTTTACTTAATTATTCTTACTTTGTGTATGTGTATGTGCTATATATGTGGGAGCACGTGTGGAGATTAAGTTTATGGGTTCATTTCTCTCCTTTACCTTGTAGGGGTTCTGAGGAGCAAACTCAGGTCACTGGGACTGCACAGCAAGCACCTTTACCAGCTGAGCCATCGTGCCAGTCCCTTTCATAATTTTTAAGGGAGATTGTCCCTCTGTTGTTTTGAGAACTATATTCTAAACACTAGTCTTACCAGATGTATGATTTGCAAATATTTCCTCAACTTCCTGATCTGTAGATTATATCCACAGTGAGATCTATGAAATACCACTTTTATTTGCTGCTTCAAAATTTTGAACAGAAATTTCCTATAATACCTTGATACTTCATTGGGATACAGTGAAAAATTATATACATCATCAAAAAATAATATCCCCACATGGCAAGCTTCAGCATTCATTGTAAAACTCTTGGAGCGTGTGTGGAGGGTGGGCGTAGATGTTCTGCTTCTGTATACAGTCACGGGTTCTTGGCTGGGTTTAGACGCAGCATGTCTCCTGGGGAAGACAGTTGACTGGCCTTCAGGACAGCCCCACTTCTGAGATCAGCACGCTGCTTTTACTCAGACGTTTCCTCTTGCTGCTTTATTTGTACAAATTGAAAGTGCTTCAAATTTATTTTATGTTAATGTCCATAGAGATAACAACTTCATGCAAAACTGCCCTTTAACTTTTCAGAAGAAAATACGTATGTTATTAATTACTTACATTATTCTTTCTTGTATTCATCTAACATTCTTAGTGTGGCTTTCAATAAAATTAGCAAAAGTGTTAAAGCCATTAAATAGAATGAAACTTTCTGATTCTCTTGGTATGACTCTGAATTCTTTTAGAGTGAGTTCTTTACTGTATTAAGATAACTATTTCTAGAATTATTAATAGTACTGTCTTTATTTGAGTCTTCTTCTTTGGCCATGCTACTAAAATTTTTATATAAAAAAATTAAATTGGGCCTGGGGAGCTGGCCCAGTTCATAAAGTACTTGGTGCACAAATGTGAGAGAGACCCTGAGTTCAGATCCCTAACACCCACATAAGCCACATGTGCTATGTACTGCTCTAAACCACTGCAGAGTACCTGTGAGGTTACTGGCCAGCTAGGCTAGCTACAGCAGGTTCTGGTTCAGTTAAGAGACCCTGTGTTAAAAATAAAAGGCAGGGTGTGGCTAGACAGCTGGCTTAGTGGTTAAAAGCAGTAGCTGCTCTTCCAGAGGACCTGAGTTGTTTCCCAGCACCCACATGGTGGCACACAACCATCTGTGACTCAGGGGCTTCAGTGCTGCTTCTGACCTCTAGGGGACCCAAACATGCCCGAGGTGCACAAACATCCATGCAGGCAAAAGACTTCAAACAATAAATGAGTAAGAATTTAAAACATGCCAGTCAGTAGTTGTGCACGCCTATAATCCCAGCACTCAGGGAGGCAGAGGCAGGCAGATTTCTGTGAGTTCAAGGCCAGCCTGGGCTGCAGAGCAAGTTCTATACAAAGCTACACAAAGAAACCCTGTCTCAAAAACAAAATTAAAACATAGGGTGGAGAAGTCATTTTCTTAAAACCTAGTTGTGAGCTTCAGCCACACCCAAATACACCTCACACACACACAAACAATGAAGCAGATACTCTAAACCAGCCCATCTCTTCTGTCAGTAGGCTCAGCATCGAGTTAATCCCAGTCTTCAATCCACCATGCTGCCTTGTGAAAGGATGTGAAGAGGGCACAAATTGTTATTCATATTTGCTTTAACTGTTATGTGACAAAATACACTTGGCATTGACTAGACAGAATTATAATGAATATAATAATTTCAATGAGACAAAACAAACTTTAAACCAGATGTGAGGACATATTTGGATGTATGCTGGTCGTTTAATCATAGTCTCAATTAAGACTGTAGTGCTTTGGAGATTAAGTGTTCCTGGCTGTAATAATGACAGCTTTTCAAATGTTAATTATTATTTCTTGGTATCATTAAAAATATTAGAAGTAGGCTGCAGAGTCTTTTAGCAGGACCACTCAACATGCTTATTTTCAAGTCTCCGTTTCCCTCAATGAGGGATAAAGGAATGAATCCCACTGCTCTTCCTCCTGGCCCCTCACTTACCTCCCACCAGAGACTTTGCTGTAAAGTTCTCAGCATTGATGTAAACCACTCTGTTATTTTTATTTGATGCATCTTGTAATTGTCTATATTCTTAAGCTAATTTAAATATGAAGCTGATTCTGAAAAGCATGTGATGGAAAATTTGATATGCATGAATCTATCTTCAGCCACATGTGCCTGCGACAATTTGAAGCCTCTGTCACATTACTGTGGTAAAGTCTGGCAGCACGTAATGTCTAAAGCTCTTTCTTTAACTTTGTGCCATGAGCACTTACTTGAATTAATAAATTATCAAAGGAAACTGAAGGTGGAATGTTAATTACTTCTGATTCTCTCTGTAACTGGTTCTGTAACAACTACTGTTTGTTTAATTTAATAGTGCTTTAAACATCAAAAGTGAGAATTGGCCTTTATTCCTACCTACTGCACATATACTTTACATCTTACGTATTATCTGTCTTATTATGTCATAATAATTATTCATAGATAACATTTCCCAGCTTATCAGATTGAGAAACAGAGTCCCAGTGTTCGATTTTACTTAGAGACAGTGTGAGGAGTTGGGATTCCAATCAATCACATTGGCTTATTCTGCTACACTGCACACCGGCCCTCAGTTGGCTTTTGTTATCCACTAATTTCTAGTAAACACTGTTATTCCAGGTCTTCGTGAAGATTGAAATGTGATTACCACTTTCTTCATTAAAAAATAAATAAAATCCTATTTTAAGTTGGAGACTTGATGGCCTTCTATATTTCACCCTGTGTTTTTATCCTCTTTTGAAATGATGTGTTTTAAAAGTTTACGCTCAATGTACTGTGCAATTTCTGCTTTTGCTTTATATCTACTGGTGTGTCTTTCACCCGTAGAACTTAAACTTATGTAACTTGTTAGGGATTTTTTGTTCTGTTTTTGTTCCTGTTGGTGAGAGGTCCAGGTTTGATTTGCTTTAGTCGAGTGGTCCTGGAGACCCAGCCTTGCGCAGGGTGGCAGGTGCCTCATCACTGAGCTGTGTGTGACCCTAGCCTCGGGGTGAAGTTTTGTGCTCTGGCGTTATGGTATTTCCTCACGGCACCTAGTTTGTGTCTCTGCTGTCACTTATGACTGTGTTACAGTTACTTACATATGTGCTATCCTCCTAAGCATGTATTAGCATGACAGATCTTTAATGAAGACTCCTGATGTAATTTACTAGAGATCCTAGGCTATCGTCATGTCCTGCTTGGGCAATTCTCCCTCTTCTTCCGCCTGTACTTTGGTACAAGCAATCCTAAAGTTGTTTTCTTTTTTGTTTTGTTTTGTTTTGTTTTTTAGAAGAGGAAATAACACTGTGCTTTGCAATTCTGTTTATGCCAGAATTATGCCCTTACCATTATGAATGGAATAACAGCAGCTATGTGGTTTATTATGGAGTCTTTCAAATGGAGTAGAAAAAAAAATTCACTGCTACCAAGGAGATGTTTTTTGTGACCTAGTAATTGTTGAGGTTTTTTATTTTGGAAGGTATCATTTGTGCAGAATTGGGCATGCTTACAGGTTTTTTTAATTTATTTATTTAAAGCATAGTTATTCTAATACCTGAGAGAAGTTAAACCTTTGGATGACTACTGTTAGGAAATTCTGCCCGGACTTTAATAAATCAGGCCCCTCTGATCATTAGGTTATGCCTAAGAGAAATCTTAGGAGACCCTGTTCTTGCTTACCTTTGAATTAAAACTTTCTTAGTTCCACTATCCTTAGCATTATTGTTACATGACAAAAATTTTTCTGGGGAGACACAACACACATGTCTGCTCACCCCAGATAGGGATCCATGGCAGACCAAAATATGGGCACCATCAAAGTCCAAGTTCATGAACCAGGAAGTTTTATTGGGGTTATTAAGAGGTGTATGGAGGAGGGGTTACTTACGGGAGCAGAAATGACTCAAAGACCGCTGTATCACCAGTGCCTACACCAGCATGAGTGACAGTTCACAAAAGCTGGGAACCCCGAGCACTCTGAAGAGCCTCTAGGCAGCTCAACAAGTTAGAGAGAACCCTTTCCAAGTGCCTCAGTTGGTCCAAACCCCTTCCAGACAGTCTGGTCTCAAAGTCATTTTTGCAACTCAGCTTGTCTGAAGGTCTTTGTAGCTCAGCTTCCCTTTAAGGAGAGTGACTCTCAGCTGTTCCTGTTTACTGGGGCAGGAAGAGCCCTAGTAAATCTGGTCAGTTTCAGGGACTTCCTAAAGCTATTTTGAATTGCTTACCTTCTTGCTCGAGCTTCTCTGCAGGGCGGAATGTTTTACTCTCATTTGTGCACACCCATGTGCGTTTGTATGTTTACTTTCAGAGAAGTTGGTTCATTGTGCCTGTGGTTCTGTAATGAATGACAGCTGCCGTCTAGCTCTATCATATCAGAGTCTGTACTCTTTGACAATACCTTAACTTTTTTTGTCACGTAAATGCCTGAAACTCACACTTGATCTTACTTTGTGAGAATGTGCCTTTTACACAGTCTGTATGTTTTCTAATTTCTCATTTACTAGAGAAGGTCTAGTAAATTGACTGGAACAAGCTAGAGTTATCCTGTCAACATAAAAGCAGTATTGGTTGGTCTACTTGGCTGTGTTTGGTCGGCTTTTTCTTTTGTAGTTTATCTATGATAGATGCAAGCACCACTTCCCTTTGGTGAATCATCTAGGTTACCATTTTATGGTATTGAGTTAAGGTGTATTATTGTGAAAAGTTTACCTTTACTGTTATGGGGAGAGTGAAAACAGGAGCTACACTGAGAAATAACAGGCCATTTTTTTTTCAGTATTGGAATTAGAATTTTTTTTTTACATGTCACCATGACTATTTTGGCTTTTCCTTTTAGCCTGTTTTTAGGTAATTTTATTGTAATTCACATTTCTGCTGCTAATTAGGTATGAGTGAGATCTGAACCCTGTAGAGTTTACTAGGGCATTACTGATTTCTGCTCCAGCTAGTACATTTGCTTGCGAATGCATTGCTGCCCTTGTACACCCTAACCTCCCTACCCCCGCCCTGTCCAGGCTGTCTCTCCAAGGCTCGTTTTCTACAGCCAACTGCCACCCGTCCTCATTTCATCTCCTGCCTGGGCTGTCCCCGCACTGCTTTGCATTAGTCTGGAGAAAAAGCATCTTTCATCATGTCACTTCCTTCACCGAAAACTCTTAAAAGCCTCTTGGTGACCTGAAAGACAGACGCTCTAAGTGGTTGGTGGTGATTTTAAGTGAATGCCTTAGTCCCTTTTCATTTCTCTGCTTCTGGGGCACCACTAACTTTATTATCTTTGCATAGTTAGTCAGTTACTTGGACAGGATCCTTTTTTTTTTTTAATGTGTGCACTAAACTATAGGCTTTATAAATAAAAAGATAACAGTAAATTTTAAAACCCCTGTGTAAGCCAGTTAGTGAAGGGACCCAAATTCTTTTTGACACAGTGTTGCTGACCTTTTGTTTTGTACACTTTATGTTTATGATTGCCCCAAATTATCAGTTATATTGTTCACATACAGTTTTTAGCATTTGTTACATATCCACTGAATTGCTCACATTTACATGTTTTTTCTCATGTTTTATTTTCGTTCTTAAAGTGGTAGCTATTTCAAAAAGACTGAGAGTGCCCTCTGACTAAAAGCCTATATATATATATATATATATATATTTCCCCCCAAAGGTTTATCTTTTTTGTGTGGGTATTTGAAGTTATAGTCTTAAATTAGGCTTATTTTTTGTGATTTTTCACATCTGGAGGCTTAAAATTAAGACTTATCATCAAAAAATGGACTAACAGTTAAGAGTGAAAAGGAACATTTTTCATTCTCTTAATTTGTGCTTGGCACAGTCCTAGAGGAGATGGAGGTTGTTGAGCTGTTGTTGCACACCACAGTAATCCCAGCACTCATGAGGCAGAGCAGAGGCAGGGTGGGCGGTTCCAGGACACCTGAGCTACCTGATTGCAGAGATTCTATACTCTGGTCCCTGAGGAAAAGAAAATGCTCTTAAAAGTGGGTAAAAGTAAGGCGAGTATTAGGAATAAATTCTGCTGTAGTAATTACCCTGATACTTTGTCAAACCTTAGACGTTTAGTAAGAATTCAGTGTTATCAGATGTCTGTTGCCCCTCACACCCCACCACTCTGATGGTGGACTCTATAAGAAGTTTCTCTTGAGCTTCAGACCCAGACAAGCAGTTAAGGTGCCTTTTCAACCAATGCAGACCTGACCTTCAGGTTCTCCTAGCATCCTCAATCCCTGCCTGTTCCAGGACTTGGCTGATATGCGCTACCCTTTACACTGAACTTTCCAGCCCAGAAGCAGGGGCTTCCTCTACCCTTCAGTACATACTCCAAATGTTTTGGTGTCCCCGCCTCCCTTCTTTCTGCATTTCCTCTCTCCCTCTCTTCCTTTCTCTCTCTGTGTGTGTGTGTGTGTGTGTGTGTGTGTGTGTCTTTGTGTCTTTGTGTCTTTGTCTCTCCCCTCTCTCTCTGCGACCAAGTACTTTTCTGTCTCCCCCTGTGTGATGACTTCTCTGGGACAATGAGCCCTATGTGAGCTGCTCCCAGTAAATCTGATTTTCTACACTCCGCCTTGTCCTGAATCAGCTCATGGCACCACCACAATGATAACCTACCAGTTTCCTTTTCGGTGAGGTAGTCAACCAGGGTTCTTTTGTTTTGGGTGTTTGTTTTAAAGAATATTTTTACTTATTCTTGAACAATTTAATATGAATGCAGAGTTACCTTGATCATACCCAGTCCAAATCCCAGCATTTCCCATCTTTTTTTTTTCTTCTATTTCCTTCTTTTGATTTTAAAGAAACTCAGTCCAGATAATACTACTGGTATGCATAGAGGTGTGGGGCCATTCACTAGGGCATGGGCAGCCTGCCGTCAACCACACACCTGAAGAATAATGACTCTCTGCAGCCAGCAGCTGTCAATAGCTCCTCAGCCCTGGGTGGGACCTCCTGAGCCCCTCCCGCATCCATGCTGTAACGTTGATTGGCTTGATCTTATGCAGGTACCCTTAGCTGCTGTGTGTTCACGAGTACACCATCCATGTTATATCCAGAGGAAGCATTTCACTGCATTCCTCTGCACTGTCTGACCCTTAACACTCCCCTTCCCGCCCCCCCCCCCGCGCACACACACACACACACACACACACACACACACACACACACACACTTCTGTGAGTTCTCTGAGGGTTTATACAAACATCCTATTTAGGAACGAACAGTCAGTACTTAGTCTCAGTGCTCTGTATCCCCACCTACTGCAAGAAGCTTCTTGACCGCAGTTTAGAGCGGCACTTACCCATAGGTGTAAATAGAAAAGTGTAGAAACCAACAGTGTGGCCATTTAGCAAGACAACAATAGTGGGGTGGCTGGTGGCCTTCCCAGCCAGGGGATTTTGACCAGGTTTATAGTCAGGCTTGATTTCCTCCCTATAGAGCAGGCCTCAGGTCTCGTCAGAAAGCACTTGGTTACCCCGTAAGAGTCACACCATTATCTCAACGTCTTGGGCATGTCTTGTCTGGCAGGTCAGCATTGTCACAAGCAGGGACCACCCCTGGGTAATACTGTTGATGGTTTTTCTCCCCCAGTGGCCTGTGTAGCGCCTTCCAGCACTAGGAAAGCTAGCCAGCAGGGAGGAATCTCCAGGTCAGTTCCAAATTGATTTCTCTGTGTCCTGCAACCAAAGTGTGTGGTGTTTTTAGCAATATGGCTTTACTATCTTAGTTCTGGTGGGCAACCAAGAGCAATGGCAGTAGCCTGTGTTGTTTAGTGGTTTCTGGGGCCTTCTTGACAAGTTACTCACAAGGGGGTTATGCCTCACCTGGCACTGAAATCGTTATCTCTGTCAAATCTTGGACGTGTGATGTGAATTCATTGTTATCAGATGTCTGTTGTTCCACTTGACCCATAACTCTCTTACAATAGACTCATTAAAAAGCTTCTTTTTAAAGATTTAAAAAAAGTTACAGCAAAAATGCGTGTGGGCGTTTTGCCTGTGTGTCTGTGAATGAACCCTTGCATGCCTGGTACCCATGGATGCCAGAAAAGGTGTTAAATCCCCTGAAACAGGAGTGACAGGTGGTTGTGAGCTGCCTTGTGGGTGCTGTGAACTAAACCCTGCTTCTTTGCAAGAACAACCAGTGCTCTTAACCCCTGAGCCATATCTCTAGCCCCTTTAAAAAAAAAAAAAAAAAGTGCTTTTTATGCAGTAGTAGCCCGGGGTTCATTTCTGTGTCTGGTGATTGTATCGTATCACTTAAGAGTGTCTGACATTTCGTACTTGCATGAATCTGATTTACGAGCATTTATTATGTTACCCCCCATGATATCACATTAGTGATACTTAGGATCATCCTGTGTATTTATGGATAGGCCACATCAGTAGACACTGATGCCAGGTTCCTGCTTGTAATCTGTGTGTCTGCAGTTAGCAGCTACAGCAACAAAGACTTACTTGCTTGGGTTGTTTTTATTTTTCAAATAGACCACAACTGAGCGACCTTTCATTCAGAAGCTGTTCCGTCCTGTGGCTGCAGATGGACAGCTGCATACACTTGGAGATCTCCTCAAAGAAGTCTGTCCTTCCGCAGTCGCCCCTGAAGGTAAGGCACGTAACAGCCACAGCACATGGCTGTCGTTTTCTCGTCTGAACCTTTGATTGAGTGTTTGGCATTTTAGAAAGAGTTTTTCTTACCTTTTAAGGGAAATTCTTTTGTTTTATAACATTTGTAACAAAACAAGAAGTCAGTTCAGTTTGGGAAAATAAAATGTAGCTCTTGTGCTAATGAATTTGAATATTTGAAAATCAGTACACATAACCTTGTATTTGAGATGTTTGGCACCAAAGCTGTTTCACATTTCTCTCAGAAGCTGAAATATTTACATACATTAATAATTTGTGCACACATGCACATCCACCTACCTATACCTATACACACAGCCTAAAGGTGATTTCCGTGGTATTTTTAGTGTGCCTACATGCTTCTGTGAGCTGTTGGCGTGTAGTCAGCTGTGGAGTTTCCACATGTGCTGTTACACCAGTGCTAAAATCAGTGTGGGCATTTCAGATTTCCACCCGAGAGCATCTCTGAATTATACATGTTTACATGTATGTGTGCATGTGGGCAGGTAGGTGTCCTGCTGCTTTTCTTACCCAGTCATTGCCCAGTTTGCCACCTCAGCCCTGTGATCCATTGCAATGCTCATTTCTGATGACTTTTTCAAGAGGAATTTTCAGTGGTCTGTCCCATGTTCTTTAACACTGAGCAGCCTCTGTCTTTTACACCTGTTAGGAAGGAGGTAAGGAATTATTAAACATGAAAGCAATACTTCGCTAGTTTCTTATGAAATAATCTAAGGAAGTGGTTTTCCTAAGAAACAGTATTAGAGCCAGTTGTGGGGGAGGGGTGCATGGAACTGGACTAAATCAGGAGGGGTTAAGAAAGCAGATAATGAACCACAACACAAAATTACTAAAGTCAGACAGGATTTATTGGTTTTAGAGGTTCTAAGTGTGTTTTGTGAAGTCTTGGTGTGTAACTTGCCATGCCTGAGCTCCTAAACCACTTATCAGGGTGTCTCGTGGTCGCCTAGAAGCCTTGCACCTCTAGTGTTTGAACTGCAGAATTCTTGGTGTAAGGCTTACCCCGAATCATGTTATTCATGATAGCTAACACTGAGTTGTTGCATGGCCTTGAACTCAGTCCCTCTTTACTGTTTCATAATTTAACTTTCATGGAAGGCGTCCTTCCATTCAATATTTTTGACATCTCAGCAGCCTTTTTAAAATAAACTCTACAGAGCTACAAAGCTGTTATCATAATGTAGAGCAGAACATTTTTGTCCCCTCAGAATGCTTCCTTCTTCACACTTGGAGCTGAATGCTAGTCATAAGCAACCATTAGTCTACTCTCTGTGTCTACAATTTGCCCCTTAAAAATATCTTATATATATTGAATTACGCAATAAGTAGACTTGCAGCCTGGTATAATGTTGTTCGGTTGTTTTGTTTTTTTTTTTTTTTTTTTTAAACAAGTCTCAGTAGCTTCTTTTTATGGATGAGTGATAATACTACTTAGGCGTCTATGTCACATTTGAGCTGTCTGTTTACCTACTGATACGCATGTGAATTATTCCCAGTCTTTTACTTTTATGATTAATTCAGCTGTGAGCATTGGCGTGGATATTTCTGGGAACGTGTTTTCATATTTCTGAGGTAGATTCCTAGGGGTGGAATGACTGGGTCTAAGAGTAAGATGAATTTTTTTGAATGTGATACAGGAAGGTTTCAGTTTTTTACATCATTGACATGTTTTATAGTGATCCTGATGCTTGTGTGCTGGCATCTCAGGGTGATTTGACTTTATTTTCCTAATTTGAATTTTCATGCTGGCGACTGTGCCTGCTCTGTGTTTGTGTATGGAGGACTGGTGTGTGTGGTGTGTGAGGGTGCTGAGGGGCTGCAGATGGCTGCTCCTGTTTCCATCCGCTCACTAGTTTTCTATCACTCTGTTTGAGAAGTAGTTATATATTCTGGAAGAACTTTCTCTGTAGGTTCCCCCCCCTAAAATCTATGGTTTGTCTTTTCATTTTCTTCTGAAGAGTAAATAAGTTTTAATGCGGTGGGGTCCTATTCAGTTCTTAATGGGTTGTGTTTATATTTTTTAATGTTTTTAGTAGTAAATATGTACACATATAATGTATGTGTATTTATAAAATAACGAAAGTTTATGTGGAGGAACTCAGAGCAGTCTTTGTCTTGGGTCCCATTTGGAGGCATGGTTAAATTTTCCCATATGTCTAATTCCTGTTGAGTCAGGTTTCAGAAACTGGGAATCTTTGCTGGTTCTTGAGTAATCTTACAGCCCTGATAACAAATTCTGAGAGTGCTTCACCACTTTCTCCGGGGTCGTGGAATATAAACATGGTCAGACCTGTAGTTCCCATGCCTATCCACAGAGGCTGGCTTTCAGATGCCCGTCTCCTTGCACTAATTTTTCTATTTTTGAGTACTTTGTAGTGGGGTTTAAAGACCAGTTTATCAATTAAGAATCAGTGAGATTTGAAAATCAGATGTATCCCTATTGTGTTCAGTTTCTGTGTTTGTTTTTAAACAACCCCCTTTCATTGACTAGGTCTCAGCTGGCCTGAACTCACTGTGTAGACAGCGGCACTTCTCCTGTCCCTGCTTCCTGAGTGCTGCTCTTACAGGCATGCACTGCCATGTATGGCCATATTCTTTTTCCACAAATAAGTCATTTTAAGCTTCTTTATATGGCTCTCTGGGATCCTTGATTATTGAATGTGAGAACATCACATTAAAACCCAGTCTTCAGTGTCTGTGATGAATGGCCTGTTTGCTGTAGGATGTAAGGGCTCTCCCTTGGTACACTTGTGGTTGTTTATTAGAAGGAACTTTAATAGTTTTTTTTAATCCAAGAAATGGGATTTGGAATTTTGATTTCTTTTGCTAACTTGCTGTTTGAGTTCATTTACTCCCTGGTTGCCAGTTTCTTACTGTTAGCGGTGGTTGAGGAAGTTTACCAGTGAGGAGTGGAAGGAAGTCAAAAGCACCTTTGTATGTGTGGAGAGGTGTGTAGGTAGAGCCTTTGGGTTTAGTTAGCCCAGTGTTTGCATTTTTTTAAAGGTTTTATTTATTCTTTATACATCATTCTGTCTGCACACCAGATCTCTCTGTAGATGGTTATGAGCCACTATGTGGTTGCTGGGAATTGACCTTGGGACCTTTGGAAGACGAGCCAGTGTTCTTAACCTCTGAGCCATCTCTCCAGCCCCAGTGTTTGCATTTTTTCAGACATTCAAATATCTCTTAGTTAGGGAATGAGGTTAAGAGTTCCAGTCCTCAAAAGCTTTGCCTTCCGATCTGGTCCCCACCCCCTTTCTCTTTCTTTCTCTCTCTCTCTCTCTCTCTCTCTCTCTCTCTCTCTCTCTTCTTTCTCTCTGTCTCTTCTCTTTTTTTTCTCTGTGTGTGTGTGTGTGTGTGAGAGAGAGAGAGAGAGGAGAGAGAACACTTGAGTTCACCTAATGCATGTCAGGTCAGAAGACAACTTTTAGGAGACTGTTCTCTCCTACTATTGGGCTCCAGGGATCAAGCTCAACTTATCGAGCTAATGTGGTGAGCCCTTTCACCTGAGCCATCATGATAGCCTTATACTGGCTTTTCTACTTAACCGTGGTGGCCATTTGTTTTTATTTTCTGTTTGTTTTTTGTGGTTGCTGCTGCTGTTTCTCAGTCTTTGGGCTGGAGGGTGGCCCAGGGATTGAGAGCACTTCCTCCTTTCCAGAGGACTGCTCTTTGTGTCCCAACATTGTTTTTGTAACTACATTTCCAGGGATTCTGTACGCTTTTCTAGCCTCTGCAGGCATATAGCCACAGAACACACACACACAAGTCCTAAACAGAACCTTAGTGTAAAGGTGTTCTGAAATGTGTGGATTTTCCTAACTTCATACTTTGAGTTCTTCGCTCTCTTCTCGGTTAATTCAGTGTGGCCCTGGGAATCGTAGCTGCGCTGTTTCCTTTGCTGTGCTGGCATCCCACCCACTCTGTCAAGTGCGCTAACATAGTGATCGCGAACATCGAGCCAGTGCGGGAAAGTCTGGCACCTTCATTAGAGCATTTTTCTATTTGCTTTTGCCATCTTCCACCCAGGCGCCAGTGATACATACAAGATTATCATGGCCTTGTCTGAGAAGAGTGAGCATGTTTCTAAATGTTTTCGCAAAGCTTCTTTGTTCTTTCCTGAATTCTGGCCCCACTCGCACGCTCTTTGCTAGAGAATATACAGAGAGACTTTATTGTTTGAAGAGGAGAGACATGAGAAGACAGCCAGTCATACTTCAACCCACGGGTCTACCTTGGACTGTTCCAGGTGCTGTGTGTGAATGGCAGACTTCTAACTTTAACCCACAGGGGACCAGAGAGATAGATGGCTTAGTAGTTAAGAACCTTGGCTGCTCCCCAGAGCACCTGGGTTGATTCCCAGCACTCACATGGTGGCAACTCACAACTGTTTGTAACTCCAATTCCAGGGGATCTAGTGACTTCTTCTGACCTCTAAGAACAAAGCACACAACATGTGCACAAATATAACATACAGACAAACACCCGTATGGTAAAATAAATAAAATGATGAAAAACCTTTAATCTTCAGATCTGCTTCATACTGTTTCAGGTGCTGTGGGTGAACAGCAGGCTTCTCCGTCCCAAACCAGCAAGCGCTTTGGTTCATGGGAAGACTCGTTGATAGGACATAGAGAGTACCGATACGCAGGGTTATATTGCATGCCAGGAAACTGCACACAGCCTTAATTCTGTGTTTTTCCACTGGAAAACTTCCATCCTTGCCTGTTTTTATTTCACATTTACCTTTAGAAATAACATTATTTAAAATGTGTGGAGAGCGTTCAGAAGCTTCAACCCCTGAGTGAAGAACTGGACTGTGTGCAGTTGGGGATACCTGCATTTGACACACCTGCACTCCAGCTGAAAGTGAAAGACTTGAAGTTTGGGTGTATATGTGGATAGGAACTAGCCGTCATCACATGATAAAAAGAGAAAGTACTCACAGATCCATGTGGCACCATTGCCTGCCCCTCCCTGTGGAAAGTGATCGGGCGTGGTGGAATTCAGTCTTATTTCATCATGACAGTAGAATGTGCTATATTATGGGGGCGAACTTGGGGTCATTGGAGTATTGCAGTGAGCTGCTCTGTGTTCTTTTCTTCCTGATTTATAAGTGCCTAGAAGAATTAGCCAAGATAGAAAGAACAGGAAACAAATCAGAGGTGAGCACAGGTACATGGTGCCTGTGGTTTCAGTGGAGTTAAAATGACTCAGAGATCTGGGCTTCTGTAATAGGCCCAAAGTCCTGTCTTCCTCTTTCAGTATACTGCAACATCAGTGTCGGAAACCAGGCTCAGCTGGGTGGTAAGGTGTGGCTGGTGCCCAGCCACCTAACTTTCAACCTGAATTCAGTCCCTGGGATCAACGTGATGGAAGAGCTAGTTCCCTAGTTCTCTTCTAACATAATTTTAATATTTAAAGAAAAAAAAAAAAAAAAAAAAAACTTAATTTTTATTTAGGAGAATATAAAATACCTATAGTCTTTGCTGAGGCATACTTTATTTTTCCAGTGTCATAATTATGAAAACCTGGTAAGGAACATAGTAGAACAACCTCCATTTTTTTTCAACATACTATTATTGATTATTTGGGAATTTCATGCAGTGTACCCTATCACATTTACTTCCCAGGTCCCCAAGGTCCACTTGCCGCCGCCACTCTTGTGCCCCTTCTCTCCAAAAGAAGGGAGGATGAAGGGAAGGAAGACAGACAGACACAAAGTCCAATTCGTGTTGCCCATACACTCATTAGAGCTCAAACTCCCAGGGGCCAGCTGCTTACAGATAACCGCCACCTCCTTCCTACTTCCCACACGTGGCAGAGGCCATCAGCAGTAAAGAGCTTTTGCAGTCCTATCACAATTTTTAAGGGCTTCCTGGCTGACAGACATCCAGTCTTGTTTTTGTGAATTTTTCTCAAGGTTTCATTGATTAGTTCTTTGTGTTGGGCTATTTTCTCCTGATTTTAAATTTGGTATTACACAAGCAGCACAGGTGCAAAGAAAGACCTAGCCCATGGCAGGTTAGTACTAGCCCATGCAGCTCTGCTGACGGTGAACGGTTCAGGAAGCTTTCTGTTTTCCCTTTCCAGTTCCTCCGAACTCCCTGTGTGCTTCTTTCCTCATTGTTATCCTTCCTTGACAACTGTTTAACTTCTGGGTTCCATGTGGTATCATCAATTTTACTTCTGTCATTCATTTTCTTTGTGTTGTCTGTGTTGTCCTGCTGCTCTAACATACAAAAGATACAGTGTAGTATTCTGTGAAGAAAGCTTTGGTCCAGTTGGGACAGGAAGGTTGTGCAGCTGTGGGATGATCCAGACTGAAGATGTCGGTGAATAGTGCCCTCATCACTTCTGAGGAGAGGGGAAAGATTGCGTCTTGATGAGGTTGTGCAGAAGGGAAACAGTTGGAAAGGGAAGGGGGTCAGGTCACACACTACATGGGCCCACTGTGGAACCCTCAGCAGCTGCTTGTGCCCGATATGTAGTGTGAAAGCTCTAGCCCATCTGTTTGCTGAGGCTTGTCCGCCTTATCCAAAGACATATCTAATGACTGAAGTTGTCAGTAAGCTTGGAAATTAACTTAGTGAAATTGAGGCTGGAGACTTAGACTACCCAACTTAGGAGATCTAACTTAAGGATTATTTTCTTTGTGTGGCGTGTGTGTGTGTGTGTGTGTGTGTGTGTGTGTGTGTGTGAGAGAGAGAGAGAGAGAAAGAGAGAGAAAGTATCACTATTTATTGGCCATGGCTGGTCTGCAACTTCTGTGTAAGACAGGCTTGCCTAGAGCTCAAGAATTCAACTGCCTCTGTTGCACAAATACTGAGATTAAAGGTGTATGCCACCATGCCTGGAAATTATCTTATTTTTAATATACTTTATGAGGAACCACAGAAGTTTAAAAAATTAGTGATTTCGTATTTTTCCTTATTCTACATGGTTTGTGTATAGTGGATTCTCCGTTTGGTGTGTGGTGCGTTGTTTTCAGACACAGCTGCTGCAGTGGGTGATAAAAACACTGCAGGCAGATCCTTTGGGCGTTGGATTAAAGCTGGTTGTTGGTATCCAGAGTGCGAGCTGTCACTGCAGCAGAGCCACTGCTCCCGAGGAGAGTTAGCATTTGAACGTGTGCCCACACGTCAGAACTGCAGCCCCCTCCCACCTCAGATGAGTGTTCAAGAATGAGGTAATGCTTTTATAGCTCTAGTCATGTTCTGCAACACGTTAGGATGTGAACTCGTGTGTCTCTGTGTCCTCCTGCCATTTGAATTGGGCAACCACTGCAATTTTTAATGGATCTGGATTTCTCAGTTTATGAAATAAGGAAGCTTCCTGTTACAGTTTGCCTGTAGTATGTAATGAGACACTTTCCCATGTGAGACTGCAGAGTCATATTTTTCTAAGGTTTTACAATTAGCCTCGTTTTTCTTTTGTACAGCTTTGTTAATATATTTTTTACAAACAAAATTAATGGGAAATTTTTAAAGGCCAATTATACCTTCACTTTTGGCAAGACTTCCAAGCCACTGATTGACTTTTTTAGGAACTAGTTTCTGGACAGGATTAGAAAATGCCAGAAGTGAGCCGGTTGTGGTGGTGCCCAGCTGTAATGGCAGCACTCGGGGAGGCAGAGGCAGGTCGTTCTCTGTGAGTTTGAGGCCAGCCAGGACTACAAAGCAAGTCCAGGACAGAAAACCAAAAGGAAGGGAGGGAGGGAGGGCAGGAGAGTGATGTCTCTAGAAGGAAAGAAGAGACAAGTTTGTTTGACTGCAGCATCTCCTTCCTGTGTACCCTGTAGCAGGCATATAACTTTAGTGTGCTAAAACATACTAGAGAGGCTCAGAGGTAGATTGCTGATGCTGGTAGTACTAACGGAATGTTTGCCAGTCAGTACCGTACTAATCCAGGTAGAAGAGGGTTACCTTCTGTAGTAGGGGCCTTACCTTTAGTTTCTTCCCAGCTCTGTTTTTACTGTTCTCTATTCTTGATTGCATCTATGTCTTACGGGAGAAGCACTGTCTGCAGTAGGAAGTCTAAAAGCATTTTAAATGTTGGCCCCTAGTGAGCAAAGATCTACTATAATCATCGATAAGCTCACCGTAACTTAGTGATTATGGTTTATTACATTTATCATACACTGTAAATTTAAATGAGTCAGATTCACTGCCTTGACTACTTTGCTCTCCCTCCATCCTTGTGCTGTGTCCAGCACACAGGCGCTGCTGGCTAATCTTGCTGATAGAGAATCTCTTCATATCTACATCCACTGGTATATGTCTTTTCTAAAATCAAAGAGCTAAAATGATTATTTTCTTTTTCTATTAATGGAGATGATGTGATACAAGATCCAACAAAAGATGCTTCTGATTTGCCCTCCTTAATTATTGTTATCTTAATCTCAAGAAGGCAAGTGGGTTAACCTGGCTCTTCCAAAAGTAGAAGGTATAGGCTTGTGTGACAGTAACTCTGTTGCCGGTACTAGAAAATGAAGTGATAAGTGTACGCAGTTCAGTGAAGCAAATGAGTTCTGTGTTCCTCATCCTTGTCCCTGTGCAGCTGTTCTGTCAGTCGCATGTGCTAGTCTGTAACCGGTAAGCTGGGAGTTGCTTGATTATCTTAATGCAAGCATAGCAAGAATGCCTTGAGCATGAGGAGGAGGTTTCTTCAGGTAAAGCTGCAAAGAAAATATTTTGAAACCTTCATTTTGTACGTTGTATTCCTCTTTTGTAGATGAACAAGGCTAAATGCTTTAATTTTCACTTTTTAAATTTATAGTCAGAAGGCTCTTAATCAGTTTATTTAAATGATCTAAGCAGCCATTAGCTACTGTTACATTATGATGGCTAATTTTAAATTTTGATTTATATCCTTACTAAGAAATCTAATGGCTATAAGCAAAAGTCAAGAGAATGTACATGTTTAAAAGTTAATGATACTATCTAAAGAGCCAAGGATCTGGAAATATTTTAGAAATAAAATCATACATATAGTTTATACATAGAAGAAAGATACATGGACTGTGAGTAGCTCCTTACCACCAGCCCTGAGTGAGCGTAGACCCAGAAGATATTAATGGCGTGCTGTGAAAGGCTGTGGCTCTCTGATAAACAGCACTCTCCCTCTGTTTGCGATCACGGGATAAAGCCCTGGACGCGTGCATGCTCATTTTTACTGCTGCAGCATACAGTGTGCTCTTAAGATGGAGACCTCATTCCCCAGGAGCATTTCTGTGTAAGATTAATTGCCCTTTTAAAATCAGGGTTTGATGTGTTCCTTTGGCCATATCCTGGCTTGCTTTAACCCCTTTGACCTGACCTCACAGACTATTAGCACTGCAGCTGAGTCAGGGCATGATGTATGCACTGCAGATTTCAGCTGCACTTCCTCAAGCCTGTGCACTCAGTCAGCCCACGTTTTATCCATGACTATATCTGGGGTTGGAGAATTTGTCAGATAGATAAAAATTGTTCAGACTAGTTACTGATCATCAGAATGCTTGTCTCCATCCTTATTGATCTTAAAACGTTCTTAGAATTATTAAATGAGTTTTAGAAAATGTGTCCTTGAATCATGAAAGAACCCTGGCAGTCTGTTTGGTCTTAGCTTTCTATTCCTCCATACTTAGAGATGTGAACCTCAAAAAAGATTGAAAATTGAAATTTTTTCATTAAAGGCAGTATTCCTTTGTCGTCCCTTCCTTTTGCCTCCTTTTTAAACTTAAGAGAGTCCAGTTGCATCTGTCAATCAGAAGGAAACTGCAGGGTCTCCCTAGAAGCCCCGGCTGCTTATTTTAAAGACCCCAGTTATGCTCCTTGTTGCAGCAGGCTTGGACCCGAGGCCTGAGCCTCCAACAGGCCCGTCACCACGTGATGTGAGTGCTCAGGCAGAGTGGGGAGAGCAGAACAAAGGGTTACAACAGGGAGATTGCTTGTGGTGCTCTATTTGAGGAGGTTTTGTTTTGTTGGGGTTCGAGGGGTAGGGTGTCATTTTTCTTTTTCTTTTCTTTTTTTTCTTTTTTTCCTGATACTGGGTTTCTCTGCGAGGCACTGGCTGGCCTGGAACTCACTCTGTAGATTTTCTTGAAAATAATCTTAAACTCTTTTAAACAATATAATCATAACATGTTACGGCTTCTTTGAGTTTTAGGTGAGATGTTTCACTGAATTTTTATGTTGAATATATTTTACGGCTTTTGAATTTTTTTTTAATGTCATTTAATTTGTATAATACTGAGTCTTGGGCTTTGTTGCCCCCATATTTTTTTAACAGAACTACTGAATAACTAGAGGCTAAGTTTTTATAACCTTTTGGTTGCCAGTCACATAATTAAATCCATATTATTTTATATATCTTGGTGGCTATCTAGTACCAAAAGAATTAACTTATTACCATACCTTAGAGCATATGTCTCCCCTTCTCTTGACCCCCTTTCTTGTCGTGTCCTTCCACTGACTCTCCCCATCCATGTCATGGTCTTCTGCAGCCTTTGCTGGCCTAGAGTGTGCTGTGTGACCTTAAACTTGTGATTCTCCGGTTTCTACACCTGAATTGCTGGGATTCCAGGTGTGTGCCACCACACCAGTTTCTGTAATGCTGGGGGTCGAAACTAAGGCATTGTGCACACTAAGCAAGCTCTCTACCACACGAACTACACCTTAGACCCATTTTCTCTGGAATACTTTTCATACCCTGGGAAGGGTGCAGAGATGAATTAACTTCATTGAGTAGCTGCTGTGTCCAAGCCCTCTGCAGACTCTACTGGGCTCTCTTCTTAACTCTGTTCTTCAATTCTCCAAGGAGCCCTAGAGATGAGTCGTTATTCACTCTCTACGATGAGGGATTAGAGACTCACGAATTCAGCTAAAGAGCCAAAGCTAGTAAGTGCTGACGACTGACGTCTGAAGGGAAGATTTCCCTGTTCTGGCATGAAAGAGTGAGGTACTGAGAACTGGAAGGTCATTAGGACTTGCTAGACCTGAGGTTTGCGGTCTGTGTCCCTCATTATGGGGGAAGGGACCTTGAGTTCTGAGCACCCGGCAGGACTTGGAATATGTCTCAGTTACACACCAGCCTTCACTATGTTACCAACTGAGCCTCCTGAGGAAATGTAAAGAAAAACTCTGTGGTGGTGATGGTCAGAACGGTTCTGAAGAACATCTAAAAACCGACTTCACTGCAGAGCTCATCGAGAGGGTCGGGAGAGGGACCAGGGAACATGTTTGCTTTCTCTTAACCTCCCTCCTGCTGCTGGTGGGTCAGATTGTGAGCCATGACTCTACCTGACACCTTCACTTCCTACATAAGAACATCTCAAAGGGTGGGAATTCGTGTGTCGGAAATCCCAGTGTGTCTGTTAGTGGCACCTGTCTAGATGATTGGCCCCTCTCCTTTATGTCTGAGTTTCGTTATTGTGTGCGTTTACATTTGTTGTGCATATATCTGTATGCTGGCAACATTTTTATATGTGCACCAGATGTTACCATTGTTTTAAGCCTGTACTTTTCATTAGTAATTTAGCCAGTAAGATTTTTGCTTCTTTTCACCCCATTTTGTATTTGTTTGTTTCTATGTACTTTTACCATTCTCATATAGCCAAAATGTGCTTGAGTGTGTATATGTATGTATGCGTGTGTGTATGTGTGTATTAATATTTCATCTTTGCTTTTTTTGTGAGGTTTTTGGGTTTTGTTGTTGTTTATTTTTCTTTTTCAAGACAGGGTTTCTATGTGTAGCCCTGGCTGTCCTGGACTCAATTTATAGACAAGGCTGGCCTTGAACTCAAGAGATACTCCTGCCTCTGCTTCTCAAGTATTGGGATTAAAAGTTGATGCCACCACGCCTGGCTTCATTTTTGTTTTTAATATGTGTGTGTGTGCACGCCTGCTTGGGGTGCTATGTACACCATTCTGGGAACCAAACCCAGGCCCTCTGCTAGAAGAGCAGAAGCAGTCCTGAACCACCTGGTGCTCTCCTTCCATGACTTTCTTCCTTAAATACCACTCCTGTAACACTGTAAAGTAGACACTGATTTTTGCATGCTGACACCTTAAAAAACAATGCTGCAGACTTTCCAGATTGGACGTCTACACCTGTTAAAGCTTGGAGGAGGTTGGAGCATGAAGACTTAAGGCCACATGTGAACACTTCCTGTGTTTAAAGTGTCCCCTAGGTCCCTGACATGGAAGATTCATCCTGTAGCATTGCCAGAGCCAGAGCCTTTGAGAAGGCTGTGGCTGGGGACCTCCTTTCTCGCCCCTTCGCTGTCTGGGAATATCAGATGAAGGCCCACACCACTTACTGGAACCTCCATCTTCACCTGGGCCTCTGAACTATGGGAAACAGCTATTGTCGTGAATAACTTGCTTTGTGTGATTGTCTAAGATCTGACACAGCCTGAAACTGGACTGGACCAAGTTCCAGACTGGGAACAAAAATATGGGAACTGTTGACAAATTTGGCTACCTAACAGTTTGATATCATTTTGAAATTTTGCTAACTATAGTTTTGTAAAATATATTTGTTAGAAAAGTCCCATCACAAATGGAAAGTTATGGCAGAATCAGAGTTGCCCTGCAAAAGTGACATATGAATGCTCACAACAGCTTCTCTGATTACTGTCTTATATGTTTGCCTACTTTAAAGCTTCTACTGTGTGAGCTTTTTCCTGGGAAGACAGCTGCCTTCTGCTGTCTCAGATAGGACCTGTGATAGACACAAGAAAGGATTCCACTCAAGTGTGGCTTGGTGAGCCGGTGGGATAGGAGTGAGAGGAGCATTGTCTGTAAATCCTCAGGGAGTGGCATGGCCTTCGGACTCCCTTCCCCAAGCTCCATGGGCTTGTGAAGATCTTTCAGTAATTAGAGAGGGCGGTGGTCATACCATGGCCAAAGGACAGCACTCCACAAACTGTTTTAGAAACACCAGTGGGGGCTGGGCTAAAGCTTGGTTGTCATGCCTGCCTTGTGGGTTGGTGTTGTGTCGCCCAACAAACAAAAAGCCATATCCCAAGTAGGAGAGCTCTGCAGGGCAGTCCCGAGTCAGCTCTTGGAGTGATCATCCCAATTTCAGGTATGTCTAGAATCCCGTTTAGAAATACAGACATGTCTACCAAACATGTTCAGTTTAGCAAGCTCACCAAGGGCTTCCTTCCTCTTGTTAGGGGAAAATAGGAATTAATTCACTGCTACTCCTTTTGTTAGTGTGGGTACCAGATTACCCAGGCATGCTCTGTTGTTGTTTACAGAAACTTAAAAAGGTGAGGCACACTCGTTAGTTATCTGGGACTGCTTTTAACCTTTTCACTAGCTGCAGCCATTCTGCAGTCACACACTGCCTGGTGGCAGCCTTGGCTGGAAGATCCTGCTCTGCAGGTGCTCTGCCAGCCCACCCTGCCTGCAGCTTAAGACCACCTTGCATCATCAGTGTGTCAGTACCATGCTAGCAGCTGGGGACATGAACAACAGGAGCTCTGGCTCCACTCACAGGGAAATCCTGCCCCATCCCAAGAATCCTCTGTTTACAGACACTTGGAAAGAAGTCAGAAAGCAAACAGAAAGATAAATACTGATGAATTGTTTGAATCAGTGCATGCTATGACAAAATGTTTCACATCTTGGTCTTGTGGTTGCTTTCTTTTTTTTTGTTTTGTTTTGTTTTGGGATAGGGTCTTATTCTGTAGAGTAAGAATATTAAGCGAACCATACTGGAAATGTTTTCAGATACTCTAGGAGCTCTTCTCTTGACTCTGCCTCCCATGCACTCAGACTGCAAACATGAACCACCATGCCTGGTCTCAGCTCCCAGCTTCGGTTGTTCTAATGAAAGGTGTGGCAGAGGTAGGTTCAACTTAGCTGTCCAGGTTTAGAACAAATTTGTGCAAAGAATGAAGAGCGACCCCAACTTGCAAGCTGGAGAAGCAGTACTTGCCTACCCAGTGCCACGGTGCCATGAGGTAGCACATTTGTGGAGTTGGAATGGTTCTGGTGTTCTGGCTTGCCCGTGTGATTCAGATTCTGCCTGCTGGAGCAGGTTATCTGCCTTCTCAAGCACGTGTACATCAGTGGATGGGGCATACCGTGTATTGATCTAAATGTATAAATCCATTTAAAATGTTTAATTTTAATTTTTAAGTATTTAATCATTTAAATTGTTTAATATTTAAATCATTATGAGTGCATTGCTCTCATATGTAAGTGCTCCTGTAGGAGCTGTGTTGAGAGCTGAGTAGTGACTTGTTAGTTTTTACTGTCTCAGAAAAAGATGACTGGCTTGAGAAGCCTGCGCACAAAAGGAACTTTTACTCTCACCACGCTTTCGTTTTCTGACTCAGTTCTAAGTAGGTGGAAGTTCTGAGAATATTAAAATAGCTCAAAGAAATATATAATAAGAATATTAAGAGAACCATACTGGAAATGTTTTCAGATATTCTAAGAACAGTTAAAACCTTGAGATAGTAAAACCTTGGCCATCTAGAACTCAGAAAGATGAATCATTGTAGAAAAGTTGAGCGTTCGTCCATCTTACCCCAGTTCTAAAGTCTTCCCACTGACCAGACGCACAGTCTTGTGTACAGCTTCTTCTTCAGTCTGTAGGTGGTTCCGACCAGCATTCTGGCGAGCCATTGTATTAAGGCTGTGATTACAGCTATGTAAAAACGGTTGCATAGATGCAGCAAAGCTGGCTAGGGGGAGTGGAGGGATGGCTGCACTCTTAGCGAGCTGCTCCTTCAGGACCCCAGTTCAGATCCCAGCAGCCATCTTGAGCAGCTAACAGTTGCCTATAGCTCTAGGTTCAGAAGATCCAACACCTTCATCTGGCCTCTGAGCACTACACTCACCACACACACAAGTCCTCACTCAGACACCTGTACATTGCTAAGTAATAAAAGCAGGCTTGTTTGCTTGTTTGTTTGAAGATGGCTAGGGAAGGAGACACGAGGGGCGGTTTTCCGGTTCTGGGGTCCTAAGGCAGTGGTCTTTACAGTTCAGTTGTGCCGGACTGTGACAGGGATGTGGGAAGCTTTGCTCGGTCACGGTAGGAATTTGTAGCATGCTTATCAGATTTCTCACTTGAGCATTCTCTTTTGACCGTGGTGTTTCTATGTCTCTATTGATCTCTCCCTGCTCAACCACCCTGCTATTTTTATTGGAAGGCTGAACATTTTTTTTATGGGTTCTGCTTACAGGTACCAGCCAGTCAGGCTGTCCTAAGCCTTAGAGTGGTGACTGGCCAGCCAGGCTGTCTGGACCTTAGAGCGGTAGGGACTGAAGGGCACTTGGAATAGAACAGAATGGATTGCAGCATCTGGAGTGCTCCTGTCCCATCAGAAAATTTTGCCCCATGTCTTTTGTTTCCAGGATACTGAGGAGGTTGCCATTGTATTTTGAAGACACTATTAAAGAGTTTACTGCAGGGTAACAAATACTTCCTACTTTTCCTTTTTGATTAATTTTTGTTTGGCTTGGAGTAGTTTGTTTTTTGGTGGGGGAGTGCTCTTTACATTAGGGTTTTTTTCTTTTTTTCTTTGTTTTTGTTTTGCATTCTTTGATTGTTAATAAAATTTAAATTGAAAGGTGCTAATTGCAGCGTCTTTAAATTTTTATTACATTTTAAATCATTTTAATATAGGATGGTGCCCACAACCGTGGCATGGGTATGGAGGTCAAAAAACACCCTGGGGGACTGGGTTCTTTCCTTCTCCCATGTGGGTGTCAGGGACCAAACTCTGAACATCAGGCTTTTATCACCTGAGTTTTGCAGCAGGCCCTATAGTACCGTTTTAATTAGCAATTGAATAGGAGCAAAAGTCTATCAGGTTTCATGGCTCTCGAGACAGGATCCTCAACTCAGATCACTGGTTCTCTGTGATCAGTTTCCATTGCTTCCAACACTTCAGGATACACTTGTGCATATTGCTGTTAATCAGCAAAGCTCCCAGCTGTTAAACATTCTCTCAGATTCTGGTCTGATTCTGGATCATTCCTGGCCATATTTTTGCTTTATATTTTTAAGGGTGTGTGCCCTTCCACAGCTTTCTATAGTGGTTTTAAGTGTGTGCCTAGAATATTTTGGTCAGTGGGTTCACCCTGCTGTTTTCTCCAGGATAGTTTCACTGACGTCAATCTTGGTCAAGCACAGTAATTAAGAAAGAACAGATGCTTTCATATAGCAACAGAATTTTTATCAGAATTCATTGCAACCCTCAGGTTTCTGTTTAGGATGAGACATTTTGCAACATTTAAACTTTCTCCTCATGTTCATTTCCTGTTGAGATACAAGTTTGAAATCCATTTAATTCACTAAGGAATCTGTAAAGACAACAGATTATCGTTTCTTTGTGGTTTTCATTTCCATTGATTACTATTGGATTTCTTTCTTGGAACAGATGGAGGGAAAAAGAACCAAGTGATGATTCACGGAATAGAGCCGATGCTGGAAACCCCTTTGCAGTGGCTGAGTGAGCATCTGAGCTACCCAGATAATTTTCTTCATATTAGCATCGTCCCCCAACCAACAGATTGAAGGAGCAGGTCCTCACCGAATGAAGCCACCTTGAGTCAGGACTTAACGGAGCATGTCACCCTTGCTTCAGTCAGGGTCGATGGAAGCAACAGAAACTTGTGGCTGCTGCAAGCCGAGGAGGAAGAAGATTCCATGAGAGATAGGGCACCCTGGCAGGGCTGACTGCACCGTTGCTTTGCTCCACTGCCGTCAGTAAACCTCAGCTGAGACACGACAGGACCGCTAGAGCCTCGTCTTCTCATGAAATACAATGCAGCTGAAGTCTTTGCTCGATGAAAAAAAAAAATTGGAAATGTGCCACAGTTTGTATTCTGATTAACAAATAAATGGGGTATTTCCTAAGGTGACCATGGTTGAGCCTTAGTCAGGAGAGTGGAAACATTGGTTGAATTTTCAAGAGAATTAGACTTAAGAAAGTAAAAGAGAAATTCTGTTATTAATAACTTGCAGTAATTTTTTTGTAAAAGATCAAATTACAGTAAACCCATCTTTCCTTAATGAGAATTTCCTGTTTACAGTCAGTCTTATTGGTATGCAAACAATCTTGTAACTTTGATAATGAACAGTGAGAGATTTTTAAATAAAGCCTCTAACTATGTTTTGTCATTTAATAACATACAGTTTGTCACTTTCAAGGAACTTCTGAATCTCATACAGTAAGCCACTTTTTCTTCTGTGTTTCCATTTCTCACTGGCATGGCAAGGGTACAGGGCATAGGGTAACTTGTCTCAGGAGCTATCATAAGATTTATTACTGCGACTTGAAAATCTGTCTTCTACACTAAGGGTATAAGTAATACTGTCTGTCTGCTGTTTTGTTGGTCACTGTAAGCCTGTCAAATCATATGCCAAGTATCTGTCTACGATGATTTTGCATATTTCGAATGTGTTCCTTTCCATTTTTTTTTCTTTTCTGGCTCCTGGACTACTGTGTCATTGTAGCCCGCTGGCAGCCAGTCTTTAAAGCCTGAAGGTGACCTGTCTCTAGACTGCAGTAGCTTTTCCTTATCATTACCAAAAACATCCAGAGGTTACTAGAACTCCTCCCACAGTAAGGGAAGTTTGCTGCGCTCTACTGATGGCTCTTGGAGACTCCTGCAGTTGGTTTGTGAGCTAGCTTGCTGTCTTCATTGAATGTCTACCCATCTGAGTATGCTAAAAGACAATATCATAAAATAATGGTTTTAGATTCTACAATAAAAATGAATGTTTTCTTATGAAAATTATGTGATGACTCAAGTGAGATCCTGTTAGTGCACCTTGCCTCCTTTCTCCTCGCTCCTGCCCTCCTTTTTTGATTGTCACTGATTTATAGCAGATTTATTCACAAAATGAGATAAAGTTGGCCAAAGAAATTGTAAGCATAATAATAAAAGAAACAGCTTTGAGTACCAATCACAGAAAAGTAGAAGCAAGTAGAAAACAACTGGCTGACAGAACAGTGTGCCTTTTAAGTAAAGGCAGGAAAAAAATAGCGATGCCCGAGTTACATAAGGAAAACTCCATGCCTTGTATTTTTTTTTTTTTTGGTAAGACATTGGTCAGAATATGATTGTTTGCATTACAAGTGTTCATTCGCCTGCTGAGTGTGGGGATTTTCCCCTTGGTGTTTTGACAGACTGAAGAAGAGAGCATCACTAAGCAGAAGGATCATGTGCTGGGAGGGCACGGCAGGTGTGGTCAGAAGGGAAACCATGGTGACTTCACAGGCGACACTGGGGTAGGGGAGCCCTGGGGGACTTGAGAGCTCCTGACTGCCACTGCTGGCCTGGCAGGCTGCTCTTTCTTGTTCCTGTTGACAGGAACACCATAAACAAGCACCTGGGAAACCAGGTGAGCCAAGGCCCAGTAGCCAGAGAAAGAATAAAACCAGGAGTTAGTGCTGGCTAAAATACCTAGATTTTTCTTTGAACATTTAAGTCTGAAAGCTTACTAAAACCCCAAATAAAGATGTCTTTATTCCTAGAAGTTAGAAGTGAAATATTTGTAGATCGGATTTCCGTCATCTTCAAGCTACAGGTTTCTAAGGAAAGAATGAGGGATAATGGAGAACAGGGCTACAGGTCTCAGCAAGTGGCTCACTCTCGGGGTGGGGGGGACAACAAAATCAGAAAAGAAAGAAAGGTCATTTCTTGGCATTGCTGACAAGGAATTCAGACCACAGTACTCACTTCGTCAGTACTCTGTGATGTTAGGCACCACTTAGATGACCTCCGCTCTGACTGTAAGTATCCCTAGTATCCATACCCCATACCGTATGCTGTTGGAATTCAGCATGAACGATGGTGGTATGTAAGTGATTACTATGTGCTTACTATTACTATGTTCCATCTAAGTATGAGGGAGAAGTGTCCCCTGGTCCCCTGGCCATGTCATGATCTTCCCATTCAGGGGAACTAAGTAGATTACACTGACAATACAGGTTTAACACTGAGTGACTAGCCTTTTTTTTTTTTTTTTTTTTTCTTTTCTTTTTTTCCTTATTTGGGAGGGGAGCGTACATGCATGCCACAGCATGTATGTGGAGGTCCCACAGTTTGTGGGCATTGGTTCCCTCCTACCACCGTTTAGGTCTCACAGATTGAACTCAGGTTGTCTTGGAAGCAAGCTCCCTTAACCACTTAGCCATGTCTCGCTGGCCCGTTGATAACTTTGAATTGTTACCTTTCTATTATGTGTTGGTTTAAAAGTCTATTTTTCAGAATCTTCTAATTTTCAAAAATTTGGTACAAGTGGCTTCTGCCAAAGAATGCCAGATCACTTTTTATCATGCTGCTGATGCTTAGTTCTGAGAGGAGCTGGGTTTCCTGTTACTTGTGTGAGCATAATTCAAAAATCCTTCTTGTGTGATGGGAGAAAAATCAAATGTGATTATATTTGGAACTATTTGGGATCGTTTGTTCACAGCCACAATGGCAGGGTTGTTCACAGTGTGAGTTCTTTTCCTCTGTTCTGTTTTGTTTTGTTTGCTCTGTTGTGTTGTGTTGTGGTTTTCTCTGTGCAGCCCTGGCTGTCCTGGCAGTCACTCTGTAGACCATGCTGGCCGTGAACTCACCGAGATCCACCAGCGTCTGTCTCTGAGTGCTGGGGTTAGAGGCATGCGCCACCAGTACCTGGCCCTCTTTTGATTTCTGGTGCATTCCTCTGGCCTGAGAATACGCCAGATGGAGAAATGTGTGCATCTCGTTGTGACTTTTGGATATCAGGTCATCTTTTGTGATACCGAAATGGCAGGCAGGTAGTAGGAGCTGCCTTGCAGCACACATGGTAGGGATGCTCTCTCCAGCGAGGCAGCAGTGAGAATCCCCAGGTCAGCCATTCCTGAAAGCAAACAGCATTCTTCAGTGTGCTGTATTGTAGAGCTACCAAGCTCACAGATTTGTGAATCAGTTGCATTGCTGTTGAGCTGGCCTTGAACTCTGTTTAACCAAGGGTGCCCTGGAACTTCTGCTCTCCTGCCTCTGCCACCCAACTCCAGGATTATAGGTGTGCACCACCCTGTTTATTTTTCAAATGCATTTTTCTGTATGGTATTTTCGGCTTGCCTGTCTGAGTCAAAAAGTAGCTATAGAAAGCTTTTTACCATGCTCCTTCCTATGACGGAAGGATCCTTCAGACTTCCTCAAATACAAATTACAATGTTTTCCCCAAATGTACTAATGTCCAGTATTATAGGCCTAACCTTGTAATCACAGTTAAACTCTCTGTGTTCAGATCCTAATGATACTCATGGGACACTGAATCATTTTAATTTCGAATATACTAAAATGATACAGATAAAGGTAAGTCTGAGAATTTAGGAATATTCAGTGTGTTCTGACACATCACATAATCCTCTAATAGTGAGGTATTACCAATCACAAAGTCAAGACACTGTCTACAAAAAGGCAAAAATAATGGCTAATGACATTTTAAGTAGGTCTTGTATTCCTGTCACAGTTGCCAACTTTAAAAATAGGACAGACCTTGTCATTTAGAAATCAGTGTACAAAGTTCAGTTGGTTGGGGTTGGCATCGCCAGTGAAGACGTGCTTACTCAAATCTGCTCTCAGCAGGAACCACCAAGGACCAGCTCCTTGCGTCAGCCCACACTCATTTTAGCTGTAGCGTCGACCACAGCGCAGGTCTGTTTCAGCCTCACTTTGAGCAGCCCCTCAGTTGCTATTCTCAGCCAACATCTGGAGGTCTTCATTAGTCTTGACCTTTTCATAGATGAGTCCGTGTGCCATGCTTATGCTTGAGGCTTTGCTTCTGAAGCTGAGAGCCCTTGAATCCAGCATTTCCCTAACTCCTGAGGATCTTCCCTCCCTGTATCCCAGCATCTGTTAATGCAGGGATAGAATAAATGATCGGGTCCCGCTGACTGAAGAGTTTGGAGCGTGAGTCTTAACCTGCTCTCCCATGCTTTCAAGCAACTCTCGCTGTTCAAAAGGAACTCATCTCCCAGCCAACTCTTTCTAGGTGCTCATTCCTTTGTTGGATGCATCCCATTTTGTCAGTGTCCAAAATCATCTACTAGGTTTATACTGAATGTCTAATGTGTCTGTCAAGTGCTCAACAATTTAGAGAAAACTCCACCTCAGTCTCCAAGCACGAGAAAGGGAATGAGGTGTGAGCATTGACTGTCTGGCACTAGCTCATGCAGCAGGTCCCTTGGCCCTCCAGCTGGCTCTGGACTTGCCTGGGAGAACAGTGACTATCCTGTGTGATGGTGGTGTCACTGAAGGCTCTGATGTTCACGTTAATCATCTGTTGATGGCTAACTTTTCTGCAGAGATAATAGTTTTGAGCTGTAGACCTATGGTGACACCCTCATTCTGTGAAGATTTAGGAAAACTTTTCGTCCTCCACCTACCAGCTTTTTCCTGATCCTCTTACCCACACCTCACTCTGAAATGTCATACTGGGTCTTGGAGAGATGGCCCAGTGGTTGAGAGCACTGGCTGCTCTTCCAGAGGACCCGGGTTCAGTTCCCAGCACCCACCTGGAAGCTTTTGGCTGTCTGCAACTCCAGTTCCAGAGAATCTGGCACCCTCCTACAGACAACATATAGGCAAAACATTAATGCACGTAAGAATAAATACATCTTTTTTAAAAACAGAAATATAAAATGTCATCCTGGTGCCTGCATTCCTCTAACTCTTCTGGTCAATGTTGTGAAAGTCGCTGCCATCTGAAGATATCTCTGGTAGGCTTCAGTGGTGCTGGTTGCCAAGTCTGTAGGTGTCACAAAGGCCTGGAAGAAACTCTAGAAGGAGGTTAGGGAGCCATTCAGCTTGGGCAAACCAAGTGATTTAGGGGCCAGGCAGGGCATGAGACATTAAATGTAAGGAAAAGAAAATGCCAGGTGGATGTGATGAGCAGCAGGCCGCCTCAGATGCCTGCAAAACCCACAGGTTGGTTGTATTAATTTCTTCCTTCTCTCCTTTCCTCCCCTCCCTTCCCCTCCCCTCCCTCAGCCAGGGTCTCATGAAATAGTACAAGTTGGCCTTGAAATCATGACTCTCCTGCCCTGGCTTTTGAGAGGCAGCCCAGACCGCTCAGCACCTGCCTGTGAAATGGGACCATTGCTGCAGTGGTGTATTGATTTTAGGTGCCAGTCATCTTCGGGGATTTATAGAGCTCCATCCATGTGACATTCTTACTCAGACACTCATAAAACATGGCAGCAAATGTTCCGGGATGAACAAGACAAGTCTCTGTGAGAAGGCAGCAAAGAGAATTTAACCTCAAGGAAATATTTAGAAGAGGCAATGAGAAAAAAACACAGATAAAGCAGCCGGAGAAACTAGCTTTGGGCTGTGGTAGACGCTGACTTGATTTGACTGTAGCACGTTTGACAATTGACCACACCTTGTTTCATTCTTCACTTTCTTCACTGGTCACCACACCCTGCAGCTTTTCTTATCTAGGCCCCTTTTCAGTTTCCTTCTCTTCTCACCTTGATTGTGGTGTCTCAGCATTCACCCTGGGGCCTCTTCCTCTATGGTACTTGAACTCATCCCAAACTTTTTTTTTTTTTTTAATGTGTCTGTGTGGGGCATAGTGGTTTGTTTTTTTAATCCCAGCCCTTGGAGACAGGCTGGTGGATCTCTGAGTTCAAGGACAGCCTGGGCTACATAATGAGTTTCAGGAAAGCCAAGGCTCTGTAGAGAGACCTTGTCTCAAAAAACAAGAAAGCATTTGTGCGTTAACCTTTGTGAAGACACTAGAGCCCACAGAGAACAGGCAGTGTCAGATCCCCCAGGATTGGAGTTAGAGGCAGCTGTGAGCCACCCTGTGGGTGCTGGGAACTGAATTTAGGTCCTCTGTAGGAGTAAATCCATCTTCCCAGATCTATATCTTAGGGCATTTAGCACCCTTGATACTACCAACTCTGACCTCTGCACTCCAAATAATACTCAACCAGCTGCTTGACACCTGCATCAGCAATTCAAACCTGGTGTCACAGCAGAATTCTTGACACCCCTGCCTCATACCCCACCACCCCCTTCCCCATTCCTATCTTAAATGCTACTCAGCTCTGTGGTCCTAAAAAGTGCGAGTCAACGTTAGTCCCACACTTGCTCTTCCCATCAGAAAGCCTTGAAGCATCCGTCTACCTTGAAATATGACACAGCTATGACGGCTCGTCACCCTCTCTGCTGAAACAAGGTTCAGCAACCAGGCAACATCTCATTCAGTCTCCTACAGCAGCCTGCAGCCTGCTCTCCCTATTCTCATTCTCAGTGCCATCAAAATTCAGTCAAAGCCGAATGAAACGAGGGGGGGGGGTGGAAACTATTTTGTACCCAAGTATATCCTGTGTAGTAATTAAGACACATGAGTATGAAACAGCATTTATCTGCAGTGACCCAGGGGCTCTGCACTCTCTACGGAAGCCTCCCTGAACTAGAGCTGGCTTTATGCCTCCCCCTCGCACTTGCGCTCATTGTTCCGTCGCTGTTCTGTGGTAGGTTGTAGAGCTCTGAGGGCCAGAATTGTGTCTTTGTTCCCCCAATGGCTTACACAGTGCTGTGAAAGATTCATTAAGTGGCATTTGGGAGGTAGAGGTAGAGGCAGGTGGATCTCTGAGTTCAAGGCCAGCCTTTATCTACAGAGAAAAGAAACAAAAAAGATTTATTAAGTAAATAAAAGTAATATTTGCTAAAGTTTTAGAAAGGAACTAAGCTAAAGGTACTTAGTTTTCTGCATGAAGGGAACTCTGTAGTTAAGGTGACAGTATTAAAAAGAGGAAGTGACAGGAGAAAGCAAATGCTGGGAAGACAGTGCCAAACAAAATTCACAAACTTCACAGAGACCCAAGGCGGTAATGGACCAGACCTTTGAATTTGGCAAGTAAGTACTTGGGACCCTCAAGAGAGCTGTTTTGAGTTGAAAACTCTCAGGTTGAGGAGATTTAATAAATGAAGTGAGATTTAGTGATAGAAAGGAAAAAAAAAAAAAGAGGTTAGGGCTGGGTAGTAGCGAAACACCTTTAATCCCAGGACACAGGAGGTAGAGCCTGTGAGTTTGAGGTCAGCCTGGTCTACAGAGAGAGTTCCAGCCCAGCCAGGCCTACTCAGAGAAACCCTGTAACAAAGAAAGAAACAGAGATAGAGAGAGAGAAAGAGAGAGAAAAAGAAAGAAAAGAAAAGAAAGAAGGTAGCTTACAGCGGAGGCTGACATGAGGGAGAGGAAATGTGAGTTTTATGTGTCCAGGAGACCCAGTATAACATGCACAGGGAAAAGGGAGGGACCAATGGGATACAAGAGCAATGAACACACCAATGGGGTAGGGGAATGGTTGGGGAAGCTGAGAGGAGAGACGGAGGGAGGATGTGAACAATGATTCTTGCTGTTATTTCTACCTAGTAAGACCAGTGGCCAGAAAAAGTCGCATTGGCCTTTGTCACCGAAGATGACGTCCAGTCTTTGCCAGAAAGCATGAGCTGAATGGGAACAGTCCCCAGAGCTTGTCAGCAGGCAGAAATATCCCTATGCAGGGCTAGTTTGAAAGCAGTTGTTGATAGTTTGGGTAGAGAGTGGGCCTCGGGTTCAACCCTTCTACCCACTGGCCTTAACTCTTACCTTCTTGGTTCCACAGCAAGATACGTTTTTAAAATAGCAAGATATGTTTTACATCTTGCCCTACAGTGAAGCTGGGTAAGAAAAACTGAGTATCCTTTCCTCAAGTGAGGTAGAATATGATTGCAAGATACTCTGGTTTTAAGTAACTCCGAATTTCTGAGTGTACCTCTTGCTTCACTCCCAGCACTAAGTAAGGAGTTGTCTTTAGAATTTGAAACTATTCTGCTCTGGAATATGAGAGACTAGAAAACTACCTAAAAGCAATGTGTGATCTTGATGAAATATTTAAATACTGGTCAGCTATTTGAAGGAGGTCTGTTGATTCAAAGAGACTTGAGACATTGTTTGTCTTTTAATTTATTTATTTATTTATCTATCTATCTATCTATTTATTTATTTATTTATTTATTTATTTATTTATTTATTTATTGCAATTTATTCAGTTTGTATCCCTGCTGCAGCCCCCTCCCTCATCTCCTCCCAGTCTCACGCACCCTCCTTCTTCTTCCCCTATGTCCCTTTCCTAGTCCCCTGATAGGAAAGGTCCTCCTCCCTTCTATCTGACCCCCGCCAATAGGTCTTATCAGGACTGGCTGCATCATCTTCCTCTGTGGTCTGGCAAGGCTGCACCCCCCCCCCCACCATTCCCACCCCCGGTGGAGGTAATCAAAGAGCCCAGCCACTGTACCCCTTACTAGGGAACCCCCTTGGAAACTGAGTGGCCTATGGACTTCCTCTGAGCAGGGGTTTTAGGTCCTCTCTGTGCATGGTCCTTGGTTGGAGTATGGGTCTCTGCAGGCCACCCTGGGCCTAGGTTTTTTGGCTTTTTTGTTCTCCTTGTGGAGTTCCTGTCTCCTCCAGGTCTTTCTAACTCCCTCTTCTTCCATAAGGTTTCTGGCATTTTGCCCAAAGTTTGGCTATGATTCTCAGTATCTCCTTCCTCCTGAGACATTCTCTTAAAATAGGTTTCATTGTATGATTTTTGTTTTGTTTTCTATTTCTGTTTTCTGAGACAAGATATCTCTGTGTAGCCCTGGCTGTCCTGGAGACCAGGTGTAGACCAGGTGGGCCTCAAACTCAGATATCTGCGTACTCCCAAGAGCTGGGATTAAAGGCACGCACCTCCGCAGCCCGGCTCTATGATTCATTATTAATGTTAAGAGATGGTTTTAAAGTATGTGCATCGAACAAGGAAATGCTTGTTTGGTTGACAGGATACCCTGCACATACTGCTCAGATGTGTAACTTGGAGAAATCTTGAACTCGTCGCCTTTCCCACCTCAGTCTGAGTCCTGGCGCAGGAATGCACTACCATGCTTAGCAAGAGCTACTTACTAACAGAAAAGGACAAGGTATGCTAGTTACAAACCCAGGGCTTACTTTAAAGTTTATCTTCTAACGTAGAATGTAACTATGATGAATGTGTAGCATCCCCCAAACCTCTGTCCCACTTCCTCTCCTTGCAGCATACCCTGCGATCATGTGTTTCTCACAACTAACCAGTTTTGGTACATTATTGTTAAAAGATCCTATTTTATTCTGATTTATTTGGGACTACCATCCTAAGATACTAATTACACGGGAATGTGTTTTCCTTAACATTTTTATTCTTTGGAAATTTCATACGTGTTATAGAGTGTCTTTTGATCATATCCACTTTTCTACCGGCTTCCCAGAATCCCTTGACCCACTTCCCTCCTGACTTAATGTCCACTTTTTTTTATCACTATAACCTCCTGAGACCAACTGGTCTGGGGCCGTGCATGGAAGTATGGGCAGCCTGCTAGTATCCACATCCTCAAAGAACAGTGAGCCTCCCTCAGCAGCCTTCCGCTGCCAGAGAGCCTGAGTGAGGACCCCTCCCCCATCTACATGGGTTTTCATGTCTCCTTCATTCTTCTGTTGTGTAACCGTTTCTAGTTTGCATGGATAGGAAGAAGACAGCTGGGTGTGATGGCACACTCCTTTAATCCCAGCACTCAAGAGGAAGAGGCAAGGGGATCTCTGTGAGTTCGAGGCCAGCCTGGTCTACAAAGTGAGCCCAAGATAGCCAAGGCTACATAGAGAAACCCTATCTCAAAAAACAAAACAAACAAGCAAGAATACTAGGCAGTTATGTTGTGAACTGCCTCATAAGAGGTGGGAGGTGTGCGCTGTCCTGACATCGTGCTGGGGTCAGCCTTTAAAGGGGCGAGGGCTCTCTCTGCCAGCTCTCCCTACTAGGTACTTACTTTGCCTTCCTGTGCCTCCCCCACCTCTGTTGCTTAGGAGCCAGCATTTCCTCCCCTTGATGGGCAGAATTAACTCCCACCTCGTTGAGGGTAACATGTAGATAAGCCATTTGAAACTCATTTGTAAGGAAAAATTGACTGTTCTGCATTCATTGATTAAGAAGACTTTATATGAATAGAAACTCAAATATTTAATGTTTTGTCTAGCAGTCTGCTATGTTTGTGTATCTTCCTGCTCAGTATGTCCCAACGCTGGCCACTGGGAGCTCTCCAGATGGTCCCTGTGACCCTGTCACATGCCCTCATCCTTTTCTCTGTGAGCAGTTTCTTACTTTCTGGAATTTAATTCTGTGTTTCTTGCCTCAGCCCTAAAATTCATTGCTTCTGCAAGGCACCCTGGCTTCTTTTATTGAGAAGGCCTGTGTTTAAATCCAGGCCACCCACCCATCCACTCACTCAGTTGGTAACAACTCTATTCTGATACTGTCTTTGGATCAGAAGGTAGACATACAATAGGAATGAGAACAGATAAAAATCCCTGCTTAACCTAGGCGCTGTGAAATAGACAAGGAACACCTCTCAGCAAATAAATACATAATTATAATTTTGATACATTCTCTGAAGGGTAAGGAAGGGATATTCAAAATAAGTCAAGTCTATGGGTCTAGTTTAGATCAAGCAGCTGGAGAAAGTCCCTGTGAGTGGCTGACATTTAGGGAGAAGCCAGAAGATGAGAAAAAAAATAAGTCATTTAAAGAACAGATTGAAGAATATTTCTAGACTGGAGGTTAGTAGGTCAGGATTTGCTTTTCAATGAAAGGAATAGGGTTGACAAGATAGCTCAGTGGGAAGGGGCACTTGCTGCCAAGCCTGAGTTTGATCCCTGAGACTTGCATGTTGGAAATTCCCACAAGTTGTCCTCTGTCCTGCCACCTACCTACACATTTTAGCATGCCCAGATACATAGAGACACAACAGATTTTATTTTGGTCAGTTTAGTATGATGAACTTACAAATGAAAACATCGCTCAGCTAAATTAGGGCAGCCAAACCCTTGCCTGGTTCCAAATTCGGCATCTTAATGAATCCCTTTACTGTTTGAATATATTCTGGAGCCATGGAGTTTGGTTGGAATTTTTTTTTAATTTAATTTAACTTTTTATTATTAGTTACAATTTTGTTGGGATTTTACATTTTCCTATAAGTTATATTTTTATGGACTTAACGCCACAAAGAAAAATCAGAAATGAAACTAGTAAAACAGTGAGCTTCGCGTCTGCTTTCATTACTCCTCTGTCCTTTTGCCTGCATTCCAGCCTTCCTTGTCACCTAGCATTGCCTTTTTGGTCTACTTTCTAAATGTTCTACTATACCTACACAGCTCTTTACGTAAGTGGACGTATGCCTTATAGTCTAGACTGCATGTGAAGAAGAATCTTTGAGTTTAGGTGACATTCTAACTCCATCCATTCTCCTGCTAGTTCATTTTTTGATTTACAGATAAGTTGTATTCTGTTTTGCCTTTGCACTATTATTTAAAGTTTAAGTACATTTCCAAAAGGAATAAAAACACCCAAACTATTAGCTTACAAAAACGTTATTCTCTCTACGTATAGATGTGTTACAGTTAAAGGTGATAAGGTTTGTTGTTGCTCTAGTTTGTTTTTCGTGGAAATTATGGTCAAAAAAGAAGCTTTAAAGCTACTGTTTAGGCAGCAATGGGAACATATGGACTACTCTGAAAAGAGAAAAGGCTTTAATGGCTTGAGAATCTGAAAAAGGCCAGCATGCTTCTGAGGAGCGTGGACAGGGAGAAGCCAAAGATGGAGGGAGACAGTGGCCACAGTGTGTGACCACATCAGTATTTAAGTTGAGATATAAAGGAAATCCGTTAGACCATCTTTATTGTTGTTGGTTTGGTTTTGTTTGTTTGCTTGTTTGCTATTATCGTTGTTTTGAGACAAGGCCTTTCTATTTTGTAGCCCAGAATGTCCTGGAACTCACCATATAGACGTGGCTGGCCTTGAACCCACAGAGATACACCAGTCTCTGCCTTCTGAGGGCTAGGATTGTGTATAAACATTTTATTGATTCCTTGTTAATTTCACATCATGAATCCCAATCCCACTCATTTCCTCATCCCTTCGTATCTGCCCTCTGTCCTTGCAGCCTCTCCCTGAAAATACAGTAAAATAAAAATCTTGTCCTGGAAGCTGTACTGCGTCAGCGTGTCCCACAGTATATCCTTTGGCCCACACATCTTTACTTGTAAATGCTCATTGCATTGAGTCATTGGTCTGGAATGAATCCTCTGGCTTCTGCTACACTATCAATACTGGATCCTCACTGGGATCCTCTCAGATATCCTGCTGTTGCCCTGTGTCCTGGAGATTCTGTAGCTTTTAGATCTGCAGCACCGGCCCCTTCATGTGCTCCTGCCCTGGCAGTCCATAGATGGAATGATGTTGGGATGAGCCGTCTCAGAGCCCTGCATCCGAGCCTGGGTGGTGGCTGAGTTGGTCAGCCCACCGGCTCTCCTGCCCCCTCAAAACCATGGCCAGCTCTCCAGCACTGCCCTGGCTAGGCCAGCCAATGTCGCAGCCAGCAAGGAGCGGGGCCAGATCTCTGGCTCTCATGCCCTCGTGGTCCTGCTCACTTGCACCCCCACCGCCATGGCCCAGCTCTACTGGGCTACCCACCAGCTAAGACTCAGGGCCCACCCTCTCGAGCGCAGCATCTTGTGAGGGATGGGGCCATTTTCTTTCTTTTGAAATTACGCTTGTGGGGGGGTGGGAGATGGGGGCAGTGTAGGTGTGGGGGGGTGTGGCAGTTGGCCCACCATGTAGATTCCAGGGATTAAATTCTGGTCATTGAGTTTGGTGGCAGGAACCTTCGAGCACTGAGCCATTTCACCCACCCCAATTAGATGGTTTTAAACAGGGAAATATGGATGTCTCAGATCTTCTCAGGGATTGTGTGAGAAGGGAAGGAGAGAGCAAAAGGCCGAGTGAGTGGCTTTTGATCATGGTCACGTGAGGAGCCACCAGCACTTATTCTTGTTCCCTGAGGCACTGGATCATGCCGGGAGCAGAGACAGCCTTGAGTGCTACACAGGCTTTGACTGCTGAGTGAAACCCCAGATTACACAGCTGTGACTAGATTACACGGCTCCAGGACAAAGGGAGGGAAACCAAGTCATACTTGGAAAACAGCAGGTCTTGTGGTAGCCCGGGTGTGGAGGGATTGAGGGAAGTAGTGATCTCTCGCACATGCAGCCCATTACACTCATTTATGCCTTCTCGCCTTTCAGCTACGGAGGGCACGACCTGTTAAGCATGCTTTGTCAGTCACATTGGCCAGAAGTGGAAGAGCAGAATTTTCACGAGAAACTGAAATTGAGTAAAATCTCAAAAATTAGTTCTCTTCACAGATTTTCAAACCTAGGTGACTTAAAAGTGACGATGTCAAATATCTAAACTTATGGGAGAGTCTTCCACTTGCAAATAAGAGGCCTAAACTACCCGGGGCCCAGAGGCACACACCTATCATCCCACCAACTCTGGGAGGCAGAGGCAAGTGGATCTCTGTGAGTTCAAGACCAACCTGGTCAACAAAGTGAATTTAGGACAGCCAAGGCTACATAGAGAAACCCTGTCTTGAACCCCCCTCTCCCCCCAAAAAAAGGCCTAACTGTTGGGATTCAAAGCTCTGTCGGGATCTAGTAAGGAAATCACCATTCCAAGGAGCCTTCTGCTGTGAACTATGTCAGGATCCTTCCTTGATACTCTTCTTGTCACTACTGGTTCCCGGTGCCTGCAGCTGTCTGTCCACTCCCCTACTAGTTTTCTTCACAGAGGACAGTGTCCTTCACTTATTACTGGGGTAGGACTTTTGGAAGAGCATTGCCTCATCTGAGCTGAGCTCAAACGGGGCAGAAAACTGAAGGAGACAGATCTCAGAGATGGGGTCTCTGGAGATCTGTAGCTGGAGACAGATGTGTGCACCCAAACTAACATGCTGTGGAAGGACTGGTTTCAGGCTTACCGAGAAGCCCAGGCAGCAGCCTGATGGGACTGGCCTCTGGCAGTGTTCTTTACCGGTTGTCAGTATCTGGCTGGCAGAAACCCAAGTCGTCTAAGCACAAGGGATTGCTTTCGCTTATATTCAGAAAGCTTGATACAGACAGCACTAGCGCTTGGGTGCTGCGGCTGTTTCATTCCTGAGCAGTGCCTCTGCTGTGTGCCAGCTTGGTTCTCAGGCTGGCATTTTTGGCCCAAACAATAGTTTAGGGAATGTGGACCTTGAGTTCTCTGCTAGACCAGCAAAAGACAGATGACCTCCTCTAGGGATACAACTGAGAATCGGGGATGCTTGTTCGAAGAAAAGCTGGCAAATGTTTCCTCAGATCTCATTGGTCAGAATTAAGCCAACCACCTGTCCTGATGCATCCCGTGATGGGCTCAGGTCCTCGTCAGCTCAGGTCCTCCAAAGAGGAAGTAGGGAGGAGCTTCTTCGGTGTCGAGGAGGCAGCCTGTGAGTGCTTACTGCAGCAGCGTCATTATTGTAGATCAAGGGCAACACAGGCGTAGATGAGAAGTGTCTTTTCCTCACTTCTTGTCAAGGAGGGCAACAGGCAAGGTCTCCCTGTGTGGACCAGACTGGCTTTGACCTTATGATCTTCCTGCCCCTCCCAAGTACTGCTGGGTTTACAGTATGGCCACCATCCCTGGTGCTAGACAAAAGGCTTTCTGTTCAGAGGCCCCCAGCTCTGCCCACTTCCAGCTAAGTCACCTCTTCAAGTTCCATTTTCTTCGTCTGAAAAAAAATGTAAATGATGGCCAGACGTGGTGGCTCATGCTTGTAATTCTAACACTTGGAAGGTCGAGGCGTGGGCTCCAGGCTAGCCTGTTTACAATGAATACTTATCTACAAAGCAAAACCAAAATAAAAATTGTAAATAGCAACCCCCCCCAAGTGAAAATCAAATTCATATATCAAAATAGATGTTTGGCCCAGCACGTAGGTGTCAGAGGCAGGCAGATTTCTTGAGTTTCAAGGCCAGCCTGGTCTGCAGAGGGAGTCAGCCAGAGCTATATTGTGAGACTTTGTCCACAAACAAACAAACAAAAAAAGTACTTATGGGTCTCTCTCTGTGAAAGTATATAAGATTATGCATTTGAAAAAATAAAAATCAGATATGAAGTACTTTTGTTGTGTTTTTTTTAGTGTCACACACAGTTGCTGAAGGCAGCAATGAGGCTCCTTTGCACCCAACAGTACAGTGAGCATAAGGAAGCTGACCCTGGCAGTGTCAGGCAAGTCAGGGCCCATCCGGTGTCTTCATTGCAAGAGAGAGGGCTCACTGGTTCAGAACCAGCCTTAGGCCGCAGGTGTTCAGGGCTGGGGTGGTGGAGTTTCGGCTTTGATTTTTCTATGAACTCGTCGGGTTATTGAGATGGTGACCCTGTTCTCTTGTTTAAGAACCGGTTTCATTTCTAATGACACAGCACCATCATGCCATTCCTTGATTTAGTCACTAGAACCAAAACTGAAGTGTGGCTGGTTTCATGTTGTTTTTATAGCAGTTAGTACAGAGAACAACAGGCTCATGTGAAAACAGATGTATTTGCTATCTATTTCTTCATCGGCTGACTCCCAGACTCACAGCCGAGCTCTGCCATAGCTTGAACCCCAGCTTCGGTTCTTGTGGGAGAAGCTTTCTGGAGGACAAGAACCTGGCTGCTCTTCCAGGGCTGAGGAAAAGAGTCTTGCGTTTTTCCAAGTCTTTCACAGTTTGGAAGGGAGTCTCAGAGAGAGAGACCACGGTTGCCCACTGTGGACACCCAGGAAGGTTGTCTGTTTGACGGGCCTCCTTAAGTAGGAAGGCCTCATGATACTGAGCTAGAACGAGAGCAGTATTTAGTTCTCTGGGAAAAGCTTCATCATCATCATCATAATGCTAATGTTCTCATAATAAAAGTATAGTCTCCTCCTCACAGAAGTCTTCCTCACAGACTTCCTCACAGAAGTCTTGTCATTGGTAGTGTTTCTATAATCAGGTTTAAAAGTGAATGTTGGCAAATAAAAGAAACAGAAGTGGGCTAAGACTGTAGGTAAATTAGCAAAGTGCTTACCCAGGACATGATAGGCCCTGGGGTTTGGCCCTCCACACTGAATCAACTAGGCGTGGAGCCACAAGGCTGCAATCTTAGCGTTTGGGAGGATCAGAAGTACAAGGTCATTCCTGGCTACAGACTTGAGTTTCAGGCCAGCCTCAGTGGCATAGATCCTCTTTAAACACACACACACACACACACACACACACACACACACACACACACACACCTATTCTTACATGTCTTCAGATTTAAGAATTACAGAACATAGAACCCCGAGCTAACTCCTACACAATTGCTCTTTTTGTGCTCAGTGTCCCCTGTATGTCAAATAGAGTTAATAGGAAGTGCCACATAGGGTGACAGGAAAGTTCACGTGAACAAGGACCATACAAAGTGCTTGAGAAAGCACCTGGCACAGAGTTTGCACTCCACAAGCGTTGGCTGTCTGTGGCTGGGGGGTAAGTCAGTTGGTACGTGCTTGTCTGGCATCCATAAAGCCCTAGGTTCCATCCCAGCTCCACATGGAACAAGGTGCTGTGCCTCGTACCTGCCAGCCTGTATGGGGAGGTAGAAGGAGCTGTCAGAGTCATCCTAAGCTACACAGTAAGTTCCAAGGCAACTTGGGGCACATGAGACCCTGTCTTGAAATCATAAACAAATCCATAAATTTTACTTGTTATTGTCCTCACGTCATCTTTTTGTCAACTGCACACACACACACACACACACACACACACACACACACACTCATACCACCACCACCTCCAATCTCCTCCATCAACTGCAGTTATTCCTGTGACCTTTGACCTCAAGCTGTCCTCTAAAGTCTGCTTACCCACAGATGAGGGTAAGCCTTGCTTCCATGCAAGCTGGTCTCTGCTAGAACTGTCCAGGGACCAGTGTTTATTGCTTTTTAGTGATAAACATAACTCCTAGGGGCGCTAATTTTAAAAGCTTTTTGAAGGTCAAATACCGTATTATGTTGAGCTACCTCACCAGGAGGTTGGGTTCAGTGACTGTGGTGCTCCGTTTTGGCTTTGCTATACTGTCCTCAAGCCCACATACTAGGCCTTCTCGGTCCAGTTGTCAGTATCTGACTAAATTGTTTACCTTAATCCCTGCATTTAAGAAAATTCTGTGCTATTGTCAAGAAAGCCATAATCTGCCAATTTTTTTCCCCTTTATTTCACCTTTCACTGATGTTTCCTGACTGTTCTGTCTGAGCAGTCTGAAAAACAGCATGACTGTTCAGAGCTCTCTCTGTGTGGACCTTTCATCCCCTCCTGGATTGCAGGTTTCTTGAGACCAAAAGTCAAAGCTTGATACCGCTCCTGAGGTTAAGGGCAGAACACACCTGTCAGGGGACTCCTGAGAGGGCCCTGCCAAACACATGGCTCTCTCTGCTTTGTCCTTGCTATCTCCAGGAAGCCTCACAGGCCCTTTCTGTCTGAATTTAGTTCAAGCCTTCAGCAAGCAGAGAGGTTTGTTGTTGTTGTTGTTTTATTTTAATTTTTATTTTTTGGTTTTTCGAGACAAGGTTTCTCTCTGTAGCCTTGGCTGTCCTGGACTCACTTTGTAGACAAGGCTGGCCTTGAACTCACAGAGATCCACCTGCCTGTGTCTATGAGGGAACTTCTCCGGCCCTGGAGCTGGGGTCTGAAGGGGATGTGTCAGGAGTGGGAGTGAACCTGGCCTCCACCCTCTGCTGGAGTAGGACATTTTCTCAAGTAGAAGATCTTGTCTCTTCATCTACCTCATCCTGTTCCTGGTTTCTTCCTCCTACCCAGCCGCCTTTGCCTGCTTTCCCCTTTCCCCGATCCACTTCCAGGCCACCCTCCCCCAGCCTGTCTTCATGCCTTCCCTCTTACTCTTCTTGCTTGAGCTTCTGTGTGTCTCAGTTCGGTTTCTGTTCCCCCTTGTTCTTTTTCTTTCACTTTCCCCCGCCCACCAGTCCTTTTTAACAGTGTCATCATGACTTACAGTGTGGGAACATGGAACTCGCCGCCTTCTCCCACACCACACAGCCATCTCTGGATTCCATGTGACCCGGCATTCTTTGCCTTTGCTGCTGGGGCAGAATGGATGCTCTGCCGCTACCAGCTGCCAAGACCCAGCTCTCTCTGAGTCATGCTTCCTGCCCCACAGCAAGGCTAGAGCAGAAGACGGAGGCCACAGAAATCACCTGCAGTGCCCGGCAAGAGCTGCTGGGCAGTGTGAAGTGGGCATGACCCCAGTCATCCTTCAGGCCACCGCCCCTCTGAAAGCACAGGGCTTAGTGTATATCCGAAAGAAATGACACGAACTGTGGGAAGATACGGGGCTGCTTGTACAACTGAGAGCAGAGCAGAGCTTTCCAGTGCTGACATATACGAATCTATCTTTATAATCTACAAAACTCGGCTGGAACAGCCAAGTCAGGTGAACAGGGTCTGCCATATGCAGAAAACAAGCACTCTTTCTCTTTTTAACCCCTGCTGTCCCACACATACAGGCTTGTGCAATCAGTTCTTACATAAAGCTTTGCCAGACCGTCCAAGTTGAAATCAGGTCTGGGACTTCTTGGATGCGTTATGCCTCCCCTTCAAAGGTCAGCTGTCACCCAGAACAGCTAGAGAGAGCAACCTGGATGTTAGGGTTGGAGAGGGGAGGAGCGCAAGGCTGCTGGGAGTGGGGCCTTCTTAGACTCGATTTCACAGTGCAAGGAATGCCTTGTATGTCTTGTATGTGCAAACCGGATTTGGTGATTCAAATGGCATTGTCTCTTTGCGACTATGGCCAAGGATGGAAATAAAGCCTCTCTGTGTCTCAGAGGAAGGGTTTCTGCCAAGCACTCCACTTCCTGCTGGTTTGCTACCTGGGCCCCTGGCAGCAGCCTGAGGCATCTGCTGCAGCCAGCACCCAGCCAACACAGTGAAAGTGATCTTTGCTCTGAGCTCTGGCTGCCTACAGGCCTCTGCAGGCACCTCCTGCCCTGGCCTGCTTGCACAGGCCATCAGAGCCAGGCTCAAGAGGCTGGCTAAGGGAAGAGTGAGCCAGGCTTCTTGGCATCTTTCCAGGTCCCAGCAGGGAACCGCACCTGATCCAGCATCCCATTCCTTTCTCTTCAGGTGCAGGGGGTTAAAGCCTGCCTGCCATTAGTCCGCTTCATTCCCAACAGTGCTGGGGGTGGGGCCTGATCAAAGGTGGTTGAGCTGTAAGAGCTGAGTGGATTCTTGGAAAAGAGGGGTGTTCCGGCACCTTTTTACTGTCTTCATTCTGCTGGAGGATGTTAGACATAAAAGCCCTTAGCAGCTGCTACTCTGTCAGCTCATGGTCCAGTGCCTGTTCTGGCATTCTGTGATGGTGGCATGCATGCACCCTCCCATGGCACCTGCAGGGAAGCAGGCACAAACTAAGAGGCCACAGGTTTTGCAAAGGTGCCTATGAGGCCCAGTCCTGGTGCTGTGAACTCTGGCCAGAAGACAAAGGAAAAAGATCACGGAAATCTTGCTGCCTGGAAATGCAGTTGTTTTTTGTTTGTTTGTTTGTTTTGTTTTTTGTTTTTTTTTTAAACACAATTCAAAAAACTATTTCAAGGGGCTGGAGCGATGGCTCAGCAGTTAAGAGCGCTGGGCACTCTTCCAGAAGACCCAGGTTCAATTTCCATAGCCCAGAAGGCAGCTCACTACGGCTGATAACTCCAATCCCAGTGGGTCCAACACCCTTCAAAAGACATACACGCAGGCAAAACACCAGCGCACATAAAGTAAAAATAAATAAATAAATTTTTAAAGAAAAGAATGGCCGAGTGGCAGTGGTACATGCCTTACATCCCAGCACTCTGGGAGCCAGAAGCCGGTGGATCTCTGAGTTCAAGGCCAGTCTGGTCTACAGAGCAAGTTCCAGAACAGCCAGAGCTGCACAGAGAAACCCTGTCTCAAAAAACTGAAAAAGGAAAAACAACAACAACAAACTATTTCTATAAAACCGTAGCTTTCATTGGTATTCACTGAAGGGCACCATTCTACTCCTTCAAGCTGTCTTATAGCAGAACTAAATCTGTGACGTTGCCCAGACTGAGTATTTATCATAGGTTCCTCTTAGCTGGTTTTGAACGTTTCAGAGCTGAGCTTCCTAGAGGCTTTGTCCTAGATCTATGGATATACACTGAAGTGCAAAAACAAACAAACAAACAAACAAATCTTTAACCTCCATTTACATCTATATTTTAATCTGAAAAAAATAAGAAATTGAGCTTTAGTAGCAGCAGTAGGAGTAGCAATAACTATGACTAATATTTACTGCACACAGCCACAAGTATACTGTCTGCAGCTTGTCAGTCAGTATAAATGTGATTCGAAGGCAGGCTCAATATTTTGAATTAGATGGTATGGCCAAAAGTGTTTGGACTTCTGCATCTGGTCAATGTGGGGTAACCGGCCAAGTTTGTCTTCCTTCCTGCAGCAACGTACACAAGAAAAGCAGACAGAACACACGGGATTACTTGTTTGCATAACTCTAGAGCTGACGGTAGAGCACGGTGCTCCCTGAGAACCAGGAAACAAACGAGGGGCCCCCAGGCTTGCCTCCACTTGTTATACAGTGCTCAGGTTGCTAAGTGGTTATATGTGTTTTGTTCTTAAAGTCTGGCACTTTTTTTTTTTTAAAACTATACTGTTAAGTCTTTGAGAACAGAGGCTGCCTCTCCTGGACAGCACGCCCCTGATAGGGCAGCTGTCATGTGTTGGCTGCTGGATAGACATTTTCTGGATTACAAACCTTAGGTTCCTCTGGGGTGCGGCATGGCAAGGTCAGAATGGATGGGATGTTGTCCGAACACATCATAGATGGTGTAGCCTGCTGCCTCCTTACACAGACGAGGGGACAGGTTCAAGCAGTGCGGAGACTTGCCGGAGCCACACGGCCCCTCAGTGGTGAGAATTGATGGAAATTGTCTTCTCTATAAACCAGTGCTCAGGAAGTCAGCAAGGCAGAGCCTCAAGCTGCAGGGCGCCTTTCTTTAGGAGGCTGGCTGCTTTTCACAGAGCAGGGGTATGGTGGAGTTAAAGGTGGTGCATTCAGGGGCAGACAGGTGCCGAAAATAATTGTGGACGGGGTCACTGTTTGTGTTTAGATCTGGGATGTCTCCCAAAGGCATGAGTTGAAGGATTGGTCCCCAGGTTGTGCTGTTGAGAGGTAGTGTCCGAGGCAGGCATCTGAGAAGTGGGGCCAGTGATCTTCGGATCATTGGGAACATGACTTCCAAGGGGATGGTGGGATGCAAGTCCTTCTGCTTTGCACTGCCCGGCTGTGGGCGAAGGGCTTGGTCTGCCATGCATTCCCTACTGTGGTGTGCTTGCATGCCGCAGAGCCAGTGAGTTACAGGCTGAAACCTGAAAACTACGAGCCAGAGTTAACCTCTCCATAAGTTAATTATTTCCGGCGTACGTTACGGTAATGGAAAGCTGACTGTCACATCCAGCCAGGGTAGAAGGGATGGCGCTGCTCAGTTCTAGAAAGATGTTGAAGGAACTTATAGGCAGAGCTCGGAGGCCAAAGGAGAGCCATTTCTAAAATGAGCCCAGAGGTTCCCAGGGCTTCGAAGGAGAAGCTGGACTCTAGGTCAAGGTTAAGCCTTTCCTGGACACTTTAGAAGAACCAAGGCCACACACAGTGATCAAAAGCTTTAAGGCCTGTCCTTGACCAGTCATTCCTCCCAGCACAGCTCTGTGGGCTGTATGGTTTTACTGGGAGCTGGGAAGTGTGGGATCATACACAGAAGGCTATATGGCATTTCTCCTCACTGTCTCAACACTTGACTGGGCTATGTCTGGCCCAGAAAGACCTGCCTACTCAGTCTGGAAAGACCCCTGACAGTGTATCCCCGTGAGGTTAAAGCAACATCTGGGCATCAGTTTTGACTGCTCTCTGAGGCCTGGTTTACGTTCAGGCCTTCCCAACTCCATCACTTCTCATAAGGGTTTATCCCGGGGGGTTTTCTGGGAAGTGGACGCTGTCATCAAATCCTTCCCTTTGGGTTTTTCCTGAATTCAAACCAGTGCCAGCATCTCAAAGTCCTCGAAAGGCAGCCTGGTTCTCTCTAAGCATTTTGTCAGGGATTCAAAACTTCTAAGACATGTCAGTAAATCTTGAGAATTCTGAAACTATCCTGTGCCAGAAGCAGATTAATGTCCTGATGACCACCCGGCAGAGGTGTGCGGGACTAACAGATGAGGTTTCATGCTGGACTGTTTTTTCACAGTTTGTATTTTTTCACAGTGGCACTTGGGCTTTTCCTCACGAAAGAATCAAATGAGTCTGAAAACAAATGGTGATTTAAATGTGGCTGTGGGGGCTTCTTGACTCTAGAAACCCCACAAAATTCCTCTAGAAAGGGACCTAGAGAGAGAGAGAGAGAGAGAGAGAGAGAGAGAGAGAGAGAGACACTACAGCTTAACGGGGGCCCTCTGAGCAAAAATTGCTCTTTGAGACCTACCCAATTCTGGCTGTATTCCTCAGGCTCAGAGTCCAGCTTGGGAAGGGGGTCTTTGGACAGACTTGACACCCAGGACCCCTGGCACCAATGACTCAGTGAGCAGAAGCCACAATGTAGGAAAAGGGTGGGTTACTGGTAGCCAACTGGACTTCCTATGCTCGGACTAGACTAAGCGGTTCGGAGCTTTTGTTAGTTTCTGATTTATAACCCAGGAAAGACGGGCATAGAGTCACTGTCTTGGTTGGTTGGTTGGTTGGTTGGTTGGTTGGTTGGTTGGTTGGTTGG
>NW_026592890.1:21667960-21669225 GCF_907164565.1 Psammomys obesus | reverse complement strand
TGGTTGGTTGGTTGGTTGGTTGGTTGGTTGGTTGGTTGGTTGGTTGGCTGGTTTTAATTTCAAATGCACGAGAGTGAACACTGGGTTTGATCCAAAGTACTGAAGAAAACAAATAAAACAGATGAAATCGTTCTGACTAATAAAGGAGAGCAGCCACTGCTCTAAGGCACTGGCAGTCTCAGGGGCAGTCAGAAGCACACTGGGCTCAAGAGACAAATTTGATATTCCCTGGTCAACATTGAGCTCCTAGCTGGACTCTGGACTCTGGGGTGGGGGTGAATAAACCCTGCTTTATCCACTCAATTCCCTTGTGAGCTGCTGTTCTTGCGAGTCTTAGCCTAACTCCATCTGCTCAACAGCCAAAGCCCTTGCCTGCTTCAGTCTCCCTGCCCAGCACTGTCCACCCTCCTGGAAGGCTGTACGGCCCAGACTCTGAACTCACCCCAGCACGGCCACGTATAGATGGTTCCCTCTGCCCTTGGTGGTGCCCTTGGCCGTGCCACATCCCCCTCCCCCCCATGCCACCCCTCACTCCCCACACAATGGATCAAAAGCCCAGCCCAGGCAGGACTTACAGGTACTGTTCTTTCCTTTCCTTTTTGCCCACACATATCTTAGGTTCCTTTAGGCTTCTGTACCCAATCGGAAAACCTTCTTCATCATCACCCTTCCTCCCCTTTCAGGCAAATCTCCTTCAGGAATTCTATGCTTCTCCCAGTTTTACGACAATCCTCAAGCTTTCCGAAATCGCAGGACAGTGTTTGCCCACACTGGGGAAATGCAGTAGCCTTCTTGGTATTTCTGTACAGGGTGGGCTTATCCACTCGTCTGCCAGCAATGCCTGCAGGGGATGTGTAAGGCAACATGCAGGCAGAATTCAAAGATGGACGCACACCTCCCCTTGGGAACCTACCTGCATTCATTTTACTCCTGTGGCTGGGTTGTGTTTTACAGCTCAGCTGCCTCCCTGTAAGAAGAAGAGGCGGAGTGGGGTGGCAGTGACTCCCACCTTTAATCTCAGTGCTCGGGAGGCAGAGGCAGGCAGGGCTCTGTGAATTCAAGGCCTGCCTGGTATACAGAGCTAGTTCTAGGACAGCCAAGGCTACACAAAGAAACCCTGTCTCGAACCTCCCCCTACCAAAAAAAAAGAGAGGAAGGAAGAGAGAGAGAGAGGAAAGAAAGAAAAAGAAAGAAAGGAAGGAAGGAAGGAAGAAAGAAAGAAAGAAAGAAAGAAAGAAAGAAAGAAAGAAAGAAAGAAAGAAAGA
>NW_026592890.1:21662732-21667950 GCF_907164565.1 Psammomys obesus | reverse complement strand
AGAAAGAAAGAAAGAAAGAAAGAAAGAAAGAAAGAAAGAAAGAAAGACTGTTCTGATGGGCCTCACCCATCTAATTCTACTGGGGACCTCAGCCCTGGGAAGTAGGGAACCTGTTTCTGTGAATAAGAACTAAAAGTAGGTTCCCCTTCAGTCCATCCAGACAAATTCTCTGGCCAATTTATCAAAAAGAGGAGAAGGTCAAGCCATACTATTTCAGACTTTGGACTTCACAAGACAGAGAAGTAATGAAAGGTGTTGTTTTAACCACCAGGCTGTTGGTGATGATTTGTGTGACAGTAATGTTGCTATGTATTTAATCATGTTGGAGTTATGAACTGTTTTCTTTTAGACGAAGTTTCACGGTACAGCCCAAGCTGACTTCCATCTTATAATCACCTCAGGCTCCTGAGGGCTGAAATTTACAGGCACGTGTCGCCATGTCCACGTGATTTTTAAGATATCTTTCCTGGTCCCTGAGTCTTAGTAATAGGTTATGGTCTTGGTAGGCTGCAGTAAGTTGTCTAGTAAGTTGGCCACCTGGTTCATTGTGGGTGGCTCTCAGCACCACAAGGAGGTCTGGCTGAGGCAGAGATGAACTTGGCCTTCCTGGACCTGCTGTGCTCTGATTTCTCCTTCCTCAGAGACCTCTCACCTGCAGTGCAGAGGGCAGAGGAGGAGGAGGCGACATGGACAGAATGTTGGTGAGAGCAAGAGTAAGGGAATTACACCTTGTGGTGGAACCAGATCCTTCAGGGGCGCCCCCCCACCCCCCTGCCATGCTCCTTGAAGGCTGGCCAAGGCTTGCTTCAGGGGAAAAGTTAGAAAGCTGCTGCTAATGAATATGTGAGGTGGACTGAGGTAAAGGCAACAACAGGAGAGGAGGGTTCTTTGTAGACAGAGGTTAGAGTGAAAACCATCATAGTGGCTTTGGCAGTGGGGACACACACATGCACACACACACACAAAAGGACACAGATGTCACAGCCATGGTGTAAACAGAGTTTTGAGTGACACCATAAAGACAGCTCCTGGCACTGTTCCATCGCTGCCTAGCCTTCCTCTGTTCAGCTCAGTATTGTCGTCCCCACCAAGTGCCCAAAAGACAAAAGTCAGTTTGTTTGAGGAGTGACTGAAGATGACGAATGCCAGGTAACAAGTGTTAGGTCTATTGTTGTTGCTGCTGTTTTTGTCTTATTATACTTCTGAGAAAGGGTTTCTCTGTGTAGCCTTGGCTGTCTTGAAACTCTCTGTAGAAGAAAGAGAAGAAACAGGCTGGCCTCGAACTCAGAGATCCATCTGCCTTTGTCTCCCAGAGTGCTGGATTTACAGGCTTGCGCCACCGCGCCCAGCTGATGTTCAGTATTATAACTCTTGTAAAGACAGCCTCTGGTGTGAGAAAAAATGGCAGGCAGCTGCAGCCACATGGCCTCCAGGGATGTGGTCACCAACTTGTTTCCTTGGATTTTTTTGTTTTTGTTTTTATTTTAATTTGAAATGCTTGGGACCGAGCAATGGGTTTGATCCAGAGTACTGACAAATAAATAAATAAATGACAAAGGAGAGTCTGGTTATTTTATTCTCTCATTTATCCGTAGCGCTTGGCCTCACCCTGTGTAGACACAGACACACACTCAGCTGCAGTCTGTTGTCTCCAGTTCACACAGCTTCTCCAGCTATGGACGGAGAAGCATTTATTCAACCCATGTATTTTCGTTGGGTTCTTCCTTTAGGCACCTTGGTTGCCACAGTACAGTCCTTTGGGCTCTTGGGCACTGGCTCTCATTGGCCCCCTCCCTGACTGGCTGTCTAAGCTATGGATGGTACTTCCTAATCGTGACTTTACAGGGTAAAAGACGCACAGTGTCGCCTTTGTTCATCACCAGACCAGTCAAGGACAGATGAGGCCAGCGGGGCTGTTCCTCCGCCCCACTCAGCTCTGGGTGAGCACACATCTCCCACCCTTACTTTAAAGGCAGAAAAACTGTTTTTATCATTTGCCAACACAGCTGAGGATGATTATTAATTAATCAAAAACACTGACTTTTAACTTCCCACGCTCTCTCCAGAGATGCTTCAGTGACAGGCCTGCATCTGGACTTCAGAGCCAGAGTTTAGATAGAAGTGGGCACCGTGCAGCAAAGCCTTGTTTTTTCTGGTTTACTCTTCTTAAAACACAACTCGAGCTTAATCCCATTTAGGCAGTAAAGTTGATTTTAAGGTGGTCTCATTTTGTGGGGTTTCTCTTGGTCCCTTTGTACAGCTTCCTTTGAAACCAGAAATGCTGTGTCAGGCTTTCGAGGGAAGGAAAAATGAGTTCAGAGCATATTTTCTGTTCATCAAAGCCCGAGCTGCAGCACACACCAGCAGCGTGGCCCGTGGGTAATGGAACGCCATCGTCTCCTCTGCTTGCCATGCGGCTGGCTGGTGTTACCATCGAGCTCAAGGTCTGAGGCGTGACTACCTACGGGTTTCTAGAAGCAAATGTGAACCGTTACCTTTGAAGAGAATCCTCTGAGGCAGCCAGAGAGCCCAGGTCTGTTCCAAAAATGGCGCTGTTCTGTCTTTGTGACCGTACCACGGTTTTCAGTGCAAAAAGAGCAAAGAGAAGGCAGAAGGCTGCTCACCTCAAACTACACATTAGAGCAGAATGGCTACTCTCCGAAACAGGGTATTTGTGGTTGGTTTCAGCACTCTGTAGAGACCAAGATGGAAAAAAAAAATTGTTTTTTCCACACCTTTGGGAGCAACACAGATTGGTAAAAGATTTTAAACAAAAGCATGCCTCACTTCCTTGTGTGAAGGGCCCGACTCTGTGCTCTGGATGCAGTGTTGATACAGGCCCTGAACACTTGCTGGGAATGCCTCCAGAATGACAGTTTATCATAATGTCTTTGCCTGATGGCCCCCACCTCCGCCCCCCACCCCCTGCTCTCCCCGTCACTACTGCTCTCGGAACTCTTCAGCTGATGCGCTCCACCCTCCAGCCACCTACCCACCTACCCATATATAGGTACATATATGCATATATATGTACCTTATCTATCATTCACTCACAGTGTTTTCCCTGGAGGGATACAGGGGAAACATCCGGAGACTAAAACAAAACAAACCACCTTCCGCTTGTCGCAGACCCTTTGCTTCTTGTCACAGCTCTGGAAAAAAGACAGAAGAGGAAGCTCTTGGCCAAGATAAGAGTCGAGATAAGATGCGCAGATCACCTATAAAATTCATTCCTTCACTACCGCCCTCCCGGTCGCCTGAGAATGGTAGGGCTGGGTGCTGACCGCCCTGCACTTTTTTTGTTTTGTTTTTAAAGAAGAGTAAAAGTCTTATTTATGTCATCTCTAAGAATGGGTGGGATAACTCGGGAGATAAAGCTGTGGAGCTACGTCTCGTCTTGCTGATATTAAACGAGTGTAGCAGTTCAAAACAGCAAGGCTCCTCCCGCTGCCTCACTCCTGTAGCTAAGGCCTGCAGAAGAGGCGAGTCAGCCCACCTCTGGTTGGTCAGGTGAAAACCGAACCCATTCTCAGGCTAGCCATGCCCCGGGGCCTTTCTTCTGAATGGATGTGAAGAACAAACTGGAGCAGATGAGTTCAGGTCTTTGACCATGAGCAACAGAAGGTGACTGAAACCAGCAAGCCCCAAAGCAAACTTGCTAGGAACCAGGAGGTGGGATCAGGATCTTCCTCTGACGCACACACCGCACACACCGGCTCTCTTGCCTGACCAGCTTTTCCCCTTCAGACCCAGGACAGAGAGACATCAGACCCAGGGTCCCAGAGTTCCATGATGGCAGGGTTATCTTAGGGTTTCTATTCCTGTGATAAACGCCATGATCAAAGCTTAGGGAAGAAAGAGTCCATTTCATCTTACAGCTTATAGTCCATGGTGGAGGGAAGTCGGGGTGGGACCTCAAAGGCAGGAACGTGGAGGCAGGAACTGATGCAGAGACTGTGGAGGAGAGCTGCTCACTGGCTTGCTCCCTATGGCTAACTCCCGATGGCTCCCTATGGCCTGCTTTTTTATAGCGCCCAAGACCACCAGCCCAAGATTGGTACTACTCACAGTGAGCCAGACCCTTCTGTATCAGCCATCAAACAAAATCATGCACCACGGGTATGCTTATCTGCTGGACCATTTTCTCTGTTTGATGTTTCCTCTTTGAAAATGGTTCTAGCGTGTATCAAGTTGACATAAAATTACGAGCACATAAAAAGAAAAAGGAAAAAAAGGACACTGTTCTTTCTGTAGGGTTGAAAGTTGTCAGAGAAAGTGTCTGATTGGACTAAGTTAGATGGGCCACAGTCCCGCCAGCTCTGAGCAAAGAGTGGGGATGTTGCTGGAGTTATGAGGGCGAAAATCTGGGCTCTGGCAGAACGAGCCAGGTTTCAGCCGCCTGTCCCCGGAATGTCTAGTGCAGGGACAAACCAGTGAGACAGTCGGAAGGAAGGGACAGTGGGAGGAAGGGCAAAGTAAAGGGATCCAGTGACCCTCAAGTCTATCTTTGGGGTTCTGGCATGAGTCAGGTATAACCAGCCTTTTGAAATTGAGATAGGACTCTGACATTTCCAACAAAGCAAAACAAACTCATTAGCCTTTTGAATAAGTTTACAATTCTGTGTTAGGCTGCTTTCACAGCTTTCCTAGGCTGCAGGCTGCCTGTGGGGTTACACACACCTGGGAGGGCTGGAGGCATGCATAAATTAGGCAGTCCCGGTCAAGGTGTGGTCCCACCCATCAATGACCCATCATTGTCTTGGCTCCAGTCTCTCCAGCAAGGTGGTCTGACAACTCGTCAGACCTGTGAGAAATCTCTTCCTGGGAGGCGAGTGTCTCCTCCAGGACCCGCACCTGCCTTCCCGATCCCTCTCCCCCTTCCCCAGCAGGGGATTCCTGTGGACATTTTAATCCTTTGGGGTCTATTGTTTAACAGTCTTTAACGAGAACGGTTTGGCTCCTGCCTGGGTATATAGGTTAAGGAGTCTAGACTTGGCAGCCAGGCATGGAGGGAGTGCTCCCTCAGAAGACTGTTTGCTATGCCCACCCTCGCCTTGCTCACATCCTGAAAGCTAACAACGTTTGGTGTTGGTAAACTGACCATTAAAATAGTGTAGGGCCAGTTGCTGTAAGGGGGAAAATACCTAATTAGAACGAGCTCTTAGGAAATAACTAGACTGTCCAAGCTTCAGAAGAATACAAACCATATTTAAAGGTG
>NW_026592890.1:21626555-21662632 GCF_907164565.1 Psammomys obesus | reverse complement strand
AGAGAAACCCTGTCTCAAAAAAAAAAAAAAAAAAAAAAAAAACCAAATAAATATATAAGCAGATAGATAGACAAATAGATAAATGGAAAAAAAAAAAAGCACTCACAACAATAAAAATGAATCACACTTACTCAGTTTAGAATGGATGTCTCAAAATCCCAATGGTGTGTGAACAAAAGCAAGTCATGGAAAAAAATACATTCCAGACAATTTTATTTATACACATTTTCAAAACAGGCAAAACTGGAAAATATGCTCAGGAACACATGCCTATTACAACACAGCTATGAAAAGAAAACGATAGGCCAAATCTAGGACAGTTGTCTCACATAGGGTGGAGTGAACGGATACTGACTTTCAGAGGGTTTAACACTGCCGTGGTTCCGTTTAGCTGAACAGCGGCTTTGGCATCCCTCTTACCATCAACCTGTATGCACTTTCCTTGTTAGTGTATTTTGTATCGAACACACAAACGAATGCTGTTAGGCAAGGGTCTTGCCTTGCTGGAGCGCTTCCGTGGACCAGGTGATGGCTGCCCTGCTGGGCTCATGTGCTCGGGCGGTGCAGCAGCAAGCAGTCCTGTCACCTGTCTCCTGGGTTTCTGTCCTCTGTCCAAGTGATAACCAGCCAACAAGGAAAGCGTTTGGGGCCGGTCCTCAGGACATGAGTAGGGAGTGCCTGAGGCACAGCATTTTCTAGGTCCTTTGGCCTAATATCAAGAAGCGGCAATTTTTTGTCTCTGTTCCCAGCTCAACCATCCTGACCACAGAGAGCCAGCCGGTCAGCATTTCCATCGAAGCGCTGTTACAAACTGTTCCACAGTGTCTTCCGAAGCTAGGCGTGGAATCCCAAAGTGACCCAGGAATTCTACTCCTACAGACATATCCAGGGAAACTGAACATGGAGATTTGGACAGAGAGTCTTTATTTGTATCCCGTGGCGCTCGGAAGGCCACCAACAGATGAACAGATAAACAAATTGTGAGGCATCCATAACCCATTTTAAAGAAAATGAAATCCTAGTTCTTATAAAAACATGGACAAATCTTCTTGGAAGCATCATGCTAAGTGAAATGAGTCATACACAAAAACACAACTATTGTCTAATTCCATGTACATCAGGTATGTAGAGTGGGCAAATTCACTTAGACCAATTATGAAACGGTGTAGATACAGGGAAAGGGAAGTTATTATTTAGGGGGTAGGGAATTTGGCATAGTGTTATGATTCTATAATACTGTGGGTATATTTAATACTACTCAAGTACACACTTATAAATTCAATGATACGCTTATATGTAAAATGAGAAACATGATGTCTTCTTTTAAAATTGTATTTACGTACATATGAGTGCTCTGCGATGTACATCTGCATGACAGAAGAGAGCATCAGATCCCATTATATAAGGCTGTGAGTCACTATGTAGTTGCTTGGGATTGAACTCAGGACCTCTGGAAGAGCAGCCAGTTCTCTTACCCACTGAGCCATCTCTCCAGCTGCTCTAATACATTCTTTACCACAATTTGGAAGAAACACACTCATGAAGGCTATACATCTGGGTGAAAGAAATGGTGCCAGGAAGGCAGACCAGGGCCTGGCGTTCTTTTCCTTTCTTGGTTTTCCCTGCAAATTCCCCAGAGATTACCACCACACTGGTTAATTCCGCAAAGGCCAGCTCCACAGCAGTTTATTCCCAACGGAGCCCTGTAGACGAGACTCACCATTTGTATGCTTTTGACACAGCAGAATGAGACCATCTCAAGCTCACGGGGTTTGGTGCTGTGGCTTCTGACTAAAAGTCCGTGGAGCAGGGCTAAATGCCACCAGTGTGGACAAGCCAGGGTCCACAGTGGGGCCCTGAGTTGGGTGAGGCCGGGAAGGGGGTCTGACTGTGGTGTGGCAGCTACTGTGGCCATACACTCATTTGTCAGCGGCCACAAGATGACAGAGAGAACGCCTTTGGTCAGATCCATCTTCTGGGTTTTGTCGTTGTGTTGTTCGTTTTTGTTTGCCTGCATGAACTGGTTGCCTTGACAGGAACAACATGATTTCTTAATTTGTGGGTGCTGGGAGTTAGGCACCAAAGCCTTATGCATATGACACAAGTGTTTTCCCACCGAGGTATACTCCTATTATTTATTTTGAGACAGGGCCTCCTTAAGTTACTCAGACTACCCTTGGACTCACTGTATGGCCTGGGCAGGTTTTGAACTTGTGAGCATCCTTCCTCAGTAGGGATTACAGGCCTGTTCCCTGACCTGGCTTCTCCATTTGAATAGGTGGGAGAAAAATGGACTAGGAAAGTACTGTAGATTGCTGGAGCAATACACAGTTGGGGTTGGACTAAGCCAGAAGGGAATCTTTGTGGTTACCAAGGGGAAGAGGGCAGTTGGGGTCCCAACCACATCAAGGGCCCCAGGGAATACTGCCTCTATGAGACCCTCTCACTGTAGTAATATCAATTGCCTTTCATCAGGAATTTTTATCTCTTTTGCTAAAATTTAATTGACTTTTATAGACCCTAATTCATAGACCCTTGCAAGTATCATAGACCCTTGCAAGGTCCAAACACTGTGCCCATCTGTGCTATGTGGGTACATTGTTCCCAGGCCCTTGTAGGGTTTTCTACTTTGCCTACAAGAGAGTAGGACATGTTGTACTCTCTCTCCCCGGCCCCTCCCACCCCACACCCGTGGCTCATCTCTTGTGGTGGGAAAGGACTTCACTTTGACATGGCGTTGTGCCACCTCCCGCTCCTCATGCCAGTAGGTTCCTCGCCAAGACAACCTTGACGTCTTGTGGGATATAAACAGCTCCTGTCATGTGTAGTCCCTCCAATCATAAGAGCCAGTTCTCAATATGGAGTCACGAACTTGGCCTACATAGCTGTAAGTCTCAGCAAAGGCTGAAAGTTCCTCCTGAAGTGGAACAACAGAGAGCAGATTTGAAAATTTTGAAGACCTCTGTTATTGGCGCTTTGTTCCATATTGAACACCTCAAGATCTTAAGATGGCATTTGTGTAGTACACCTTTCAATCAGGGCTGGAGAGATGGCTCAGTGATTAAGAGCATTGACTATTTTTCCAAAGGTCCTGAGTTCAATTCCCAGGAGCCACAAGGTGGCTCATATACTTTCCAATCTGCCAGTGTTTCACTGAATGGGTTCTGAATTATTATTGTTGTTGTTATATTTTTAAGGCACAATCTCATGTAATCCATGCTGGTTTTGCATTTGCTACAGCCAAGGATGACCTTGAACTCCTGATTATCCTGTCTCTAGGCCCCAGGTACTGGAATTACAGGTGTGACCCACTACCCACCTGCCCAACAGCATCACCCTGTATGAATGCCACTTGCTAGTTGGCAGATCTCTCAGTTCTAAACAGGAACCAGTCACTTAAAGCCACAAGTTCTCCTATCCATCTCAAATGGAAGCTAAGCCAATCTCTCTCCAGGATCAAGCTGTTCATGGTTTTAACTCTGTTTCATTTCCAGCACAGGCACAGTGCTTCCTCAAAATCATATTGCGGCCTTTATTTTGTCTTCTGGGACAGAGGTCTTCCTTCCCACCCGTGGCCACCTTTCAATACGACATGCTTGCTTACATTGTCTTCACATCGGAGTGGCAAGGCAAAATTTTTATTTTCAAGATTGCCAGCAGATTTTTTTTTCTATTATGCAAGATGAGTTTGGATCCTGATGTAACTGGGTTTCTATTTTGGAGTTCTGAATTCTTTTGATGAAACAAATTAGCCATGGCAGTGAACTTATCCTTTTGTTCCTAAAGGAACCCCTGTAATGTAGGTTTATTTTCCTCCCTCCATCTTCCCTATCTCTGCCTCCCTTCCCTTCTCTCTTCTATCCTTCTTTCTTTCCTTTCTTCCTGCCGGATTTCTGAGACAACCATTCAGCAATGATGGTCTCTCCTGGCCACACGATGGTAAAGCAGTGCGTTGGGGAAGGGTGCCCAGAAAAAGGAGACCAGTAGCCTGTTAGAGAGGTGACATCTGCTTCAAGTGTCTCTTTCTGCTCTGCAACCCCCTGATGAGTGCTGGAGCCTTCAGGAGAAACTCCCAAACCTTTGCCTGTATCCACTGTGCCTTAATGGGCCTTGGAGAGAGCGATGTCCAGACAGATCCCGAGATGCTAACCAGGAGGGGCTGTGCCGAGGACAACAGGAACAAGCAGGATATTTGGGGGGGAACAAAGACTTCCTTCCAGGGAGTCCCTGGAAGTCGAGAGGGAGGGGGGAAAGCAGTGGATATTATTTCATGGTTCCTGGGGACAGGCTGGCCTTTGAGGTCTGAGGAACAGAGGAAGGTCCAGATGGCACAGAGCATCCCTAACAGGGAACAAGTAGACACAGAGAAGCTGAGCCCTCAGGGGACTGCCTTTAGATATATTACTTACCGGCCGATATCCTTGGGGAGGTCAGACCTGGGTCCTCAGCCTGCTCAGCACCCTTCCAGCTATGCTGTCCTCACTCTGCTCACTTGCCTATCTCTCTGTTGTCTGTGGGCCTGAGGACTCTGTTTTTAATTCGAAAAGCTCTCTGTACTCCTCATGAGCTTCCACATGGAGCAGAAGTAGATAGTTGATGGATGAGACGTGAAAGTCAAGCTGACTCAGGTGTGTGTCATTTTCTCATCTTTCTTTGACAACAAGGTCCCAGTGGTTTGGCATGTTCTTGTCTGTCTGTGTGTGAGGCATTTGGGCCCCTCAGGGTCATCAACAAATGCATTCTGAAGACTCTGACGCACACAGGCTGTTGGGAGAGCCACCTTTGCTTCGCCGTTCCTAAAAGCGGAGTTAGTGATACTATTCAGAGCTGAACTGGAGTCTTACATGTGGGCGGGAAGAGTGTTTGGGAGAATATCCTGCAGCGGATAGGATAAAATGGTGACTTTTATCTTCCCACCTAAGGTGTGGACAAGCCGTTGCATCGACCTTGCATCCTTTCCCTCTTCCTTTGGAAATAGCACCCAGATTTGGGAGACTTCCTCGGTCTGTCAGGATAGAGCCCATGCCCTGCCTGTGAGAACAAGCAAGCCCTTGCCTCAATAACCCGTGCACGGTGCACAGACAAGCAACATGGCCAACTCTCCTGCTGAAGTGATCTCAGAGGGGCGTGGGGTCCAAGGCCAAGTGCAGTCACCTATGTAACTTCTTAATTGTACCCCTCTGAAAGGAAGGCTTCACATCTGCAGGGAAGTAGGGAAGCCTGTCCACTAGAGGAAGTGTCAGTGAACTTAAATGGCCACCATCACTTTTTGAAGGAGCCGTGATGGAGAACAACGCTAGGAGATGGAGATGGAGAGACTTTGGGTACCCAAGACATGTTGATGTGTTAGCTTGTAAGTGGTGAGACCTAAAGCTACCTCGGAATTTCTGCCCAAACTATTTTTTGACACAGCCTGTGGTCTCTTTTGGTTGTTCTCACAGACAACCAAAAGAGTCATGAATGGGGCTGGTTTTTTTTTTGTTTTGTTTTGTTTTGTTTGTTTTGAGACAGGGCCTCACTGTGTAGCCTTGGCTGGCTTGGAACTCACTGTGTAGGTCAGAATGGGCTCAAACTCAGAGATCAGCCTGTCTCTGCCACCTGAGTGCTGAGGTTATCTGTTTTTAGCATCAATACTAAGGATTATCTTCTTGGGGGCTGGGGGGGGGTGGCTTGATAATTTCATTTCATCTAGTCAGTGCTGGAATTTATTAATAATTATCTCTGAAAGTGGTGGTTAAAACAAACTCAAGAGAGGCAGTATTTGAAGGTTTTGGTTTTTTTTCTTTGCTGTTTTTTTTTTTTTTTTGGTTGTTTTTTGTTGTTATGTGGGGTTTTTTATTTGTTTGTTTGGTTTTTTGTTTGTTTGTTTGTTTTTTGAGACAGGGTTTTTCTGTGTACCCTTGGCTTTCCTGGACTCACTATATAATCCAGGCTGGACTCCAGCTCACAGAGATCCACCTGCCTCTGCTTCTCAGAGTGCTAGCATTATAGGCAGCTCGTTGTATTTGACGTTTTAAGTTAAGGAAGTTTGACAGTGTTCCAGCAACTATCAGGTGAGGTGAACACAAGCCAGACAGAATCCATGCATCAAGATAAAGGAACACAATTTCATCTTAGCATAGAGCAAACTTGAGCAATCAGTTAACCCTACCAACCCCTTCACCAAACCCCAGAAATTAAGGTAGGAAAGAGAGACCAATTACATTCACGTTGGAATGGCGGTTTTTCAAACTAGCACAGCCTTCCCTTAAGTAGAGACTGAAGCTGGGCGTAGTGGCGCACATGCCTTTGATCCCAGTGCTTGAGTGTAGAAGCAGGCAGCTCTCTGAGTTCAAGGCCAGCCTAGTCTAAGTGAGTTCCAGGACAGTCAGAGCTATACAGTGAGAGCAAGCCTTAGAAGAAAGAAAGAAAGTAGAGAGCACACAGTAAGCCTGGGACTTGAGCCCGGAGTAGAGGCTGCGTAGCAGCAGCAGGTGATGGACTAGGCACTGATTTGAAGATCAATAGCACACTTCAGCCATCATTTTTTAAATTTTTAGATGGGTATGTATATAACTTCATTGTGCTTAAGTCTTTGATATCCTGTATGTCTTGGGCTTTAATTGAAGCCCAAGACAGAGAGACAAAGAAGCCTACTTACATTTCAACATCAGGTGTGATAGTAGAGTCCTTGTGTGGCCTTAAAAAAAAACACCTCTTCACCTCTTGGCCTCAGTTTCCCTGTCTGCAAAATAAGGCTCATAATCCAAACTCAGGTGCCTCATTGGGCTGCTGTGGTGCATTAATTATTGTTTATAATGCAAGTGGAAGTTGGGCTGTGTTAATTATTATTATCATTCCCGAGTCTTCCAGCCAAATTCAAGCCAACCTTCACTGTGCTTTTAGTTCCTGAGATCTGACAAGAGACAGCCCAAGGCCAGGGGGAGGGCGACAAATCAAAGGCTAATGGCAGATGATGCCGCCTCCCCTGGCTGTAAGGCTCAGCTCAACCCCACAAAGCCTTTGGCTGGAAAGTTCTGGAGCAGCCCAGGGACCCCCGGGCTGTATTAGAACCTCATTCTGACAGAGCAAGATTTCTGAAGCCACTGCCACCCTCTGTCCTTTGCCCTGTTGGGTACCTGTCATTTAATTTACTGTGAAGTCTGGGGATCAATAAAAGAAGCTCACCCTGTCATTAGACAAGCCCTAAATTGCAAGTTACGGCGGAGGAGCGCTCAGACAGACTGTGCTCACGGAGAGTGATAATGCGTGCTTTCTTCTGGTCACCCTTTAGGCTTATGACTTTGCTTTCTGTTCTCTAAGTGTAACAGTTATCAGATCGTGGGTTATTCAGGCAGTGACGGTCAGGATGTCCAGTTTCACCTAATGCCCTTGTGAGTTCCTTCCTTCCTTCCCTGGAGACTGAACTCCGAGCTTTGCACACAGTAGGCAAGCAGTCCACCCGTTGAGTTATAGCTCTACAACGTATCTCTTGTGTGACTTCCAGGGTAAGAGCTGAGGTGCTTGTTTGGGGAGAAATCCTCAGCTCCCTGTAAAGCATCACCCTACCTTCTCAATAGATGGAAAGCCTGTTGTCCAAGGGCAGGTCCTGTCTCCGTGTGTGTGTTTGGCATTCTCTCTGCGTCCATGCCTACATCTGCTGGCATTACCCTGTCACCGGCCTGTACAATGCAGTCCTTCATCGAGTCCCCAGGCCTCACTTTCTCTAGCCATTCCCTACAAGCAGGCTCTTTTGTCTGCTCAGCACTGTGGGCAGAGTCGACATGGTGGTGAGTGCTAGGTCAGTAATTAACGATTGTAAAACCCTTTGAAAACACAAAGAAACTAGATAAATGCCAAGTATTATTGTTATTAATGATGAGGAGGCTGTTTAGTCATCCTTTGCCCTGAACTCAGCTCATTGCCTCAACTGTGGCCACAGGCTCATTTGTGAACTAGGATGAGAACTCTCCTCCTCCTTGCAGGCGCTCTTTCATACTGAGTCAGTGACCAAGGTGAAGGGCAGGGGCCAGGAAACCTCCCCTCCTCATCTCCCACCTGCTCGCACAGCATTGCCGGCTTTGTGGCTGTCAGGCCAACATTTACCGAAAGCTGAGTCTGAAACTGCCTCTGTTTCCCATTCACCTGGTTAGTGAGCTCGCTTGGTGTTTACGTGAGCTCTTGATTTTGGTGATTGTGCTGCTGGCCCGTCTGAGGACAGGATGAAGCTTGAGGTAAAGCCCCACTTTCCATTCAGTCAGCTCTGCTTACACTAGTGACAATGATCTTTCACGTGCTGTGGCATTTTTGTTTTCTTCTAAATTCTTCCATGGGTGTTTGTCCCTTTGACACAGTAACTTGGATAGGACAGCAGGAGTCATTTTCCCTGTTTTGCAGACTGAGGCTCTGGGGCATTCCGAGCCTGTGTAAGGCCCCCAAGGCATTTAGAATCTAGTGAGAGGGGCAGGGTTCACCTTAGCTCTTCTGAACCCAAGCTTAGTGTCCTCTGACTCTTGTGGTGGCTGCAGCCAACCCCAGAGGATGTCTGAGGACACTTTAAACATCCTGTAAGGGTGGGAGCAGAACAGACATTTTAAGGAGCACCCCATGCCTCTGGGGAGCCTCTGACCCACAGCCTGGGACACTACTGCACAGCATGCAGAGTGCGCGAGGGATCCTGGAATCTGACACTCCATGGTACATTAGATCCAGGGAAACCTCAGAATCGATCCTTGGGGATTCACAGAGGACACACCAAAGTCCAGAGGAGCCACAGCGCTCGCTTGCAATGGCAGTCCCAGCACGGGAGCAAGGCTTCCTCAGGGCATCTTTCTCCCAGTCACCCACGGTTTTCTAACGATAGTCAAACGAGGCTCTGGGTGACTACATTCTTTGCGTTTTTCTGTTCTTCGAAAACCGGAATATTTTTCAAGATCCCTTCTGGATAGAAAGCGTGGACGTAACCAGAAAATGCACGGCTGTGCATTACTACATGGAAGCTCAGTGGTGTTTATGTGAAGTTTTGATTACCACGGTTAGGCCGCTGTCCCATGGAGGAACAGAATGAAGCTCCCCTCCCCTCCACGGGTCGGCTCAATCAATGACGAAGATTTCTTTCACAGATGTCTCCTAAGTGCAATGCAGGCATGCAATCACAGAGTATTGCATTTCTCTCTCTTTAAATCTCTTTTTTTTTTAATTAATTTTTGAGGTTAGCGTATAAAGTAATGATATGCATATGCATGTGTCGTGATGCTTGGCCTTCAAGTATTAGATTTCTCTTCCTTAAACATATAACTCTCTCCTAGGTTGAAAGACAATCTTCAAAGGTTCAGAACCATTCCAAGGGCTCCTCCAGGACCATGAGGTACAGCGGGGCTCCCGCCTTTACCACATGCTATATACTCCCTGGACCCAGGCTGGTGGCCACGACCTGACATGCCATGAGAGTACTTACTTCAAGTCTATAATGTGGCCAGATGCTTAAAAATCGCAGCTTCAGAATATGTCAGAGCTCAGCACGCATCCAAAATGTCGCGTAGGTTGGGGTGGAGCTCTGAGGTGGACGGCTCAGGCCCAGCCTTGGGTTCTGTCCCTCTGTCCCTCTGCACCTTGCTCCCTGCTCAGTTCACAGCGGGCGGGTGAGCCACCTCTGCAGCCGCGCACTCTCTCGGGGACATTGCCCTGCTCCCGGGAGATGTGACTGTTTTTAAGGAGGAATTCTGAGTGTCTGCAGAAAGCAGTTGAGAAAGTGCATCCAGGATGAACAAACAGGCTGACAGGCGCAGAGGTGTCAGACTCATCAGTCAAGAGGAGAGAAAGCCTCCAGGACTATGGCTCGAGAGCCATCAGCTTTCTGTGTGAGCAGTTTCCGACGTGAATACTCCAGTTCACAGAGCCCAAAGATAATAGGGAAAAACTAGGGTTCTTAATGCTCGAGTTCCCTGCTTCCAACCTTCTCAGCACATGAGTGAGAACTTAGGGCTCCAGGCACTATTAGAGGCTCTTGTTCAACTGTGTCAACATGGGAACTCAGTGTATAGCAGAACCACCCCTGCCCAGAGAGGATGAGAGGCTCGCCTGAGGACTCACAGTACATAGTAAAGCCAGGATTCAGACCGCGTCTCCCTGGCTCCAAAGCGCATGCTCCCCATCTCCCTCGGTTCTCTTTAGCCCTCGAAGTCTGAAAGTCAAACTGCAGTGAAAGGTCTTGGCATCTCCAGCAAGTCTGCTGGAAGGGTACAGGGATTGAGGCGCTTGCCTCCTACCCCGACCCCATAGTATGCCACCTGACCGGGAATATTTTGCTGAAGACTTCCCTGGCTGCAGGGGAGAAACCAGGAGGCTCACCGGAAGCACTAGAGCACAGGGGTCAAAAGAGCCCAGAGGAACTGCTCTTGAATTGCTCTCCTCGCCGGCTGCTTGGACACCAGGCTCTTTTCTCTGCTGCCCAGATCAGCTTGCACGCGCTGCTTCAGTCAGTGGGTGCTGGGTAAGCGCATAGGTGCCGGGAGGAGGTTTCCTAGATGGCTTCCCCCACACTCGTGGGGTCTTATGTAGGCTGTTGTGCCTTTGCTAACCCTCATCGGGCTTTACCTTCACCCTGATCCCTCTGCGCCAGGCTTAACTGGCAAGTTCTGCGGGCTGAAAACGCAGTGCTGGGCACGTTAGGCATTGTAAACTCCATCCTAGAAGCCAGTCCTGTTTTGCGTCTGCCCCATCAGCTTGGTGGAGCGTGGCATGCTGGGAGGCTGAGAGCTGAGGAGGCACCACTTTACTCACACTTCTCTAGAGAAAGCCTTTCATCTGGCTGGCTCAAGGCGCCAATGAGTGATAATTTACTCCTTGGGACACCTACTAGGGAGGGAAGTGTGTCGCCTGTTTTTTTTTTGGTTTTGTTTTGTTTTGTTTTTTATGGATTAGAATAAGGTGACATAGAGTTATTAAATGATCCCCTCAGCCAGCATATCCCTTCTAAGAACTGGGATGCCTCTGCTGAAGCGGGAACAGAGAACAGAGGCCAGGGCAGTGGGCAGAAGTCAGGCCCTGCCACCTGGCTACCTTTGCCAAGCCATCACACACCTCCCCCAGTTGGCCTGCCACTAGACAGGGCACCTCAAGGATGCTCTCACCAAGTCAAGAAGTCAAAAGAGGGAAAGAAGAGAAAGAGAGTACAAAGTAAGAAATAGCCCAGGCGGAGGTTAGAGGTTCTCTCTGGCTTCCTGTAAGTGTAATCCTAACCAGCCACATGCGAGGGAAACCAAATGTCATGTGAAGCAGTGAAATTGTCACCCTCAGGAGGTTGGGCCCCAAGGCGAAAGGTCAGAACGATCCCCTCTCTAGCAAGGCTGAAAGGTCCTTCACACTATTTTTAGCAGCTCCTAGAATTTGCCAGCTATTTTTAGAAGCTCCTCGAATTTGTCACCTTACCCAGATATGAGAAGAGCCAAAGAATTACAGTTTTGTCACTCAGACAGGCAATGTCAACCTTTAGCTGATGGGCCTCATAGAATTGGACACAGGACAGATGTTGACATGGTGACTCACACTGGAGCTTCTGACAGCCAAAGGATTTGGGTGGAGGATGTAGCAGCCAGTCATTACGCCAGCTGCGGCGCACAAGGCCAGCCTAGTGCTTAGCAGTGTGGACCTTGAAGTCCTGAGCCCCACCCCCACCTCACTTTCCTCATCTGCTAATCAGAGCTTGCTATGCCCTACCCTACCTCGGTGGTAAGAGTGTGTACTCACTCCGAGTAAGCATTCGTGACCAGCAGCTGTTATTATGTTCTTAAGGTTCACATTTTGTAAAAACTAAGCATGGCCACGAGGACAGCCAGGGTGCCATACTGAGGGCTGTGAGCCATACCTTTCCTCTGAGCCAGTGGAGAACGCCCTGTGAATCCTAGCCCTGCACTAGGCTCTGAGGTTCTGCTTGGTTTTTTTCTTCTCGCTTCTCTTGGGATCAGCACAGGTGAAATGGTCTTTGGTGTAGTGGCCTTGGCTGACACCATCTGTCTAGGGCCCCACTCTCTCAGTTTTTCCAAAGACCTGCATTGTTTCCTTACAATGGAGAGTCGGGAGCAAGGACTGGAACATTTTCAGTAAACCAGTGAGACCCTGATAAACCTTGTAGTCCTCTTTTTAAAATAATAAACACGGGCACTATATTCATATCGATGCTTCATATTATCCATAACACAGCATTTCTAATCCGTAAGGAGTCAGCAGTCCCGAGTTAGCATGCACTGACCTGTTGCTACCAGGAGAAATGTGGGTTTCTGTGAACCTGCCATGATAACATTTTTGTCAACTGGTCAACAACACATCACGGCATCCCATATGCTTTTCTAGAGAGATTCCTTCTTCATACATATTATTGATCTAGTGATAAAAAACTGGGCCTGGGTAGGTGACTCAGTGGGTCAAAGCACTTGCCACACAAACAAAATGACCTGGATCCCCAAAACCAATGTAAAAAGCTGGTCATAGGGGGCTGGAGAGATGGTTCAGTGGTTAAGAGCACTGTCTGCTCTTCCAAAGGACCCGGGTTCAATTCCCAGCACCCACATGGCAGCTCACAACTGTCTATAAAGCCAATTGCAAGGGATCTGACATCTTCACACTAAAGCACATAAAAAAAAAACTCAAAAAAAAAAAAAAAAAGCTGGTCATAAGCTGCACAGTGCTATAACCTGCTGTTGGGAGATTAGCCAAAATGGCAAGATGGCAAACTTCAGGCTCAGGGAAAGACACTCTGTCCAGGGAATAATGAGAGTGAAAATGTTCCCTTCTGGCCTCCATGCATTTGAACAGGTACTCTCTCTCTTCCTCTCTGTAAGGCACACAGCAGCCTTCCTACACTGAGGAGCACAGCAGTATGCTTGGAATCACTCTAAACTGGTGACATCACTAATGAAAGGCATGAAGAGCTAAAAACCCACCACACAGGAAAAGTCACAGCATGAGAGCTAAGGCAGGGAGACAGACATGGCCCCTGTCATCTCAGTGGGAATGGCCACTTGATGTCTGCTGCTCACAAACAACTACAAAGCCATTAGGATTGTAAGTCAACTTAAATGAGGAGATCAGTGTCCCCCTGTGGAATCTGTAAATAGTGACAACAACTTTATATACCCTGGGATTGATAGCCCGTGGAAGTAAATCCTGGGGAAACTGGGACAGAATGAGGAGTTCAGATGTCACAAGCCGTGAGAATAAACCTAAAGCAGGAATAAATAAAACATCTTTCTGTAAAGTAACGGCCGTAATCTTTATATTTATTTATTTATAAACATGGTCTTGTGTCCAAGGCTGGCCTTGAACTCACTATCTAGCTAAAGGTAGTCTTGAACCTTGGATCCCCCTGCCTTCATCTCTCAGTGCTAGGATTCAGGCATGTGCCATCAAGCCTTCCAAATGGGCATCTTTTATCAAGAACTTTCTTTTTTTTTTTCCTTGACATTTTGTACCTATGAATTTTGTTTAAGATCTAACAATTACAGAAGCATTGAAAGAAATGAACAAATTATAAAATGAGTATTATCTTTAGCAGGAAACTTTCATTTTTTTTTCAAACAAATACGATCATTGAAAATATTCAAACAGAAAAATTATAAAGAAACATGACAGAATGAAAGTATTTGTTGGGGTGGCAGAATAGAAAATATTTTTTTTTCATAGTGTGATCTCTAGTATAGATGTTACATGGTCTCAGACATAAACAGATGTAAGAGAAAAATCAGGGCTGGGAGTATATGTCACTGAGCAATTGCCTAGAATGTATGAAGCACAAAGTTCAACTCATAATACCACAATAACAAAAGCAAAAACCCCACAACAACAAACTGCTTCAATTAGAGCAGCATAAACATGTGTTTATGTGTGTTTTCTCTGGAAATTGGCCAGGGAAAACACACATAAACACATGCGGTGTGATAATATTTAATCATTTCTTTGTTGGAAATTCATCCATGTTGGGGGTGGGGGGAGACTGTGCTTGCTCTCTGTCATGTCTGTCCTGTAGAATTCTGGGACTCTGCTGGCTTTCTGCCGGCTCCTTGCAGACTGCCCTTGTTCCATGCTGAGCCCTGAAGTAGAAAGCTGTGACAAATTTCAGGTAACTAGTGCATCATGAGGGTGGTTCTAGGAACCTGTGATTTTATAAAAACTACCAAGCAACATGTGATTTTAGGAAAATGACTGTGGGGCGTGTCCAGAGGGAAATTGCCAGCAGGAATGGCAAGTGACCTCTAATAAGGCTAGTTAGCTACAAGCGTGGCCTACAGCCTTAGAGCACTGAATGCTGGGTGTTGTCCAGGTCCAGCTACTTCAGCGAAGGCCTCAGTGATCAGATAACACAGGTATTTTATTGAGCACAATTTATATGCCAGACAGGGTCCTGCGTGATGAGTACCAATGCAGGTCAGACCCAGTCCCTCGCTGGCAATCAATTACAACTTGAAAAGTAGGGATTCAGTAACCAAAAATCCCATTGCGTGGAAAGACTCAGGGAACAAGACTGAGCAATTCTGGGTGCTGTGTTATAGCTCCAGGGATACACTGGTAAACAAGAGAAAGCTCTTCAGATATTATCAATGGGAGAGACAGACAGTTAACACACACGACCATTCAGACAGTTTAGAAGCAAACCTGTGAAGAGAAAGACATTAAAAGGAAGGAACGCCACCACAGGAGGTGGGAGGGGCACACACCTTTAACCCTAACACTCGGGAGGCAGAAGCAGACAGATCTCTGAGTTCAAGGCCATCCCAATCTACAGAGTGAGTTCCAGAACAGCCAAAACTACCCAGTGAAACCCTGTATTGAGAAACAAAACAAACAAACAAACAAACAAAACGATTGGAAACCCAAGACTTTCTATTCCAAATCCCAGGCTCACTTCATTGTTCAACATTGATATTCTGACTATAAGGTAACAAGAATATGAAACAGGAATGGACAGATTGGATAGCCCATATGAAGCATAAAGGGAACATTCATGGGATATTAGGAGGAAGGCAAGGCTAGAGACAAAGTAAGATAAAATAACAGCAGAAGCAAATACATCTTAGAAAACAACCTTAGATGGCAGATGCCATTATTGTTAGCTGCACTTATTTCTGAGGCGTGGGGAAAAATATTCTGCTCCTTTTGTATCATCTCCTGTGTTCCTGCCCGGAAAACTCAGGTTTCACAATTTAAAAATAAATCTAAAGTTTTTCTTTTTCTATATGGCTAAATGATTACCTCTTGAGAATTCAGTTGGCAGCGATTTTCAGCAGAGAGGAAAACGTAGAGCGTTTGTTTTTAGATCTTTAGCACAAGGCAATGGTGAGGGAGGGCTGATTCTGATTAGAACTCCTGATTATCAGCACTGACTCTTCATTTTGGGATATAGTCAGTCTGTCGTGGGTCTGTCCCCAAGAGCATAGAGCTAAGGGCAGCAAGGCGCCATGGTAACAGGCAGCCTGACATGCAGGACCGGAGCTAGACCTAGAGCTGGCCTCACTGGCACCGCTTTGGGCATATTGGTGTTGGCTCACAGTGCGCCAGACTGGTCTTGGCAAGTTAGCTGGGGAACATGGAGAGAATTACCTCTGGTACCCCAGCCCTTCCCCCGAGACCATGTGTGTGTTCATGACCTCTTGGTGATACCCACATGGGCGTCACCTCATGCCGCTTCAGAGAACGGCTGAAAAAAAAAAAAAAAGCTATTTGAAAACTGGCAGTTTTTATAATCACAACCATTACAAAAGCAATAATAACAATGACATGTCCAGGAAAAAACAACAGTTTTCTGAAAAATTGAAGGTAGATTTCTGGGGGATGAGGGTTAGATGCCCCCCGCCCCCCAATAATCATCTTACTCAAGCTGTTGTTGTTGTTTGTTTGTTTTTTGATAGAAGACAATAACCAGAGTGAAACCATCACCATAAAGTATGCTATGTCATAAAAGATAATTGCCAGCTCAGCCAGGCTCTCCAGAGCAAGCCTTCTGTGGCCTTGTGCGTTTTGGGTTTTTTTTTTTTTTTTTTTTTTTCCTACCAGATACAGACATCCTTCTCCCTGTGGCTGAGGAGTGCCTGGCTTGCAGATCTAAGCAGGGAGTGCAGTCAACGGATACACACTGTCCCTGCGTCTGGCTTCCGGCTTCTGAGCTGCGGGGGAAGCTTTGAACTTCAGAAATGGACCATTTCCTCTGTGGGAGAGAAGTACGGAGGGAGACTCAGGATGAACACACATCCCTCCTGTTTGTTTACCATATGTGTGGCTTCCAAGCAATCTGGCCCTGGATGAGAAGTCACTAACACTGCCTGGGTGGGCTTCCGGGCAGGACCCCCAGGGCTGCAAGACTTGACAGTCTCTCAAACAGCTAGTCACCAGGGCACACACTACCCCAAAGCCTGAAGACGTGGGATTTCCTTGGGACCCAGCCTAAAAACAACTCTCCCTATGTACCAGCTGTCTGAATTTCTGATAGCTCCACTGACATTGGGGGACCCAACTGAGGCACACCCTGACCACGTGTCACCTTGTCAGTTTATGGCCTGACACTCGACCCACGGTCTCTGTGTCGCTTTGCCCCGCCACCTTAAAACCCCGGGGCTCCGCTTTCATTTTAAGAGGCCTCATTCTAAAGCATCGTTTGGCGCTTGTGGCCTTTAAATCGGGAAATTCCTCCTGAGTAACGGGCAAAGCAGATCTTGTGGTCGCTGGGTGTGAAACAACACTTTTACCTGTCTCAAGCTATACAGGGCTGACTGGTGAAATTTGGGAAGGAACCCAAGTTCTCTTTAGGAAACTGCAGCGTGTGTGTGTGTGTGTGTGTGTGTGTGTGTGTGTGTGTGTGTGTGTGTGTGTAGGCCCTGCCCTGCATTACTCAGAGTCTCGAAGCTGATTCATTTCAGTGATACAGAGACCTGAGGAAGCCACCCTGTTACGCATCTCTTTGTCACATTTAATCACCTGGAATCACCTGGCATAATTCGGATTGTCTTACAAGGTGCTAGTTCAGATTTCGTTTAGGAAGGCTGGAGGGCAGCCTCCCTGAGGCCTCTCTGCTGGGGACAGAGCCTGGGGAGCTTTGCCCATGGTCTGTTTGATTTATACCACGGCTTCATGATTCTGTAGCCCCCCCTCCAGCTTTGGGTGGTTGGATGGCATTCCTTTTTCTTCTCCAAGAAATCTCTGGCTGGAGCAGTCGCTGGCTCTTCCTTCCTTGGCAAGCCTTGTGAGCCAAAGGTAGACATCCGTGAGGAAGCTATGCAGTCGGTAATCGCGCCTGCCAGGTCTGGGGCAGCAAATCCCCTCACCCCGTCTTCCTCCCTTGGCTCTGCCTGGGCCTGTCGCTCTTCTTCCTTGACTGTCCACACTCCAGACTGGGTGACTTGGGTTCACAGAACCTCTGGGTAAAAGTTTTTCACCCTGTTCTTGTTCCTTTACATCCCAACACTTTATTCATTGTCAACCCTTCTTTATAAGAGACTTACCTGCAGCTCAGTGGGTAAAACTCTTCCCATGCAAGTCCAGTGGCCTGAGTCAGATCCCTGGAACCCATGTAAAGGTAGAAGAAGAGAACTGACTCCATAAAGTTGTCCTCTTATCTCCACAATGATGCCATAGCATGTATATGCTCACATACATGTATCACACACACACACACACACACACACACTTGCATATGCACACACACAAATAATTTCAAAGTAGTGATTGTTTCTTTTTGAAGAGGAGCATCTGCTGAGCATGGTGATACATTCCTTTTATCTCAGAATTCAGAAGGCAGAGGCGAGAAAATCTCTGAGTCTGAGGTCAGCCTGGTTAACATAGCAAAGTCCAGGACAGCCAGTAAAACCTTGTTTCAAAACCAAACCAAACCCAAAATAAATCTGTTCTGCCGAGCAGGTCTTGAGGAACCCAGGAGAGGCCCCTTACTTTGCTCGCCAGCACAAGATGAGGCTGGTGATTGCAGGGAAGGGGCCCCCAGAGGTTGCTGGCCACAGGTGGTCCAGAGGAGCCACATGCCATGACAGCAACACGGCTGCTTCAGAGTAAAACACAAAATATCCACCCTATTAAACTTAGAACAAGAAAAATCTCAAAACGTTTATATGTATTATAAGATGTTAATTTAGATATCAGCTATTTATGTATGTATTTATTTATTTTTGGTTTTTTTTCAAGATAAGGTTTCTCTGTGTAGCCCTGGCTATCCTGGAACTCACTTATCTACTTCCCAGGTGCTAGGATTAAAGGTGTATGCCACCATTGCCCGACTAACACAGATTTTTTTAAAAGATCACCCTACACATTTTCTTTCTTTCTTCTTTCTTCTTCCTTCCTTTCTTTCTTTCTTTCTTCCTTCCTTCCTTCCTTCCTTCCTTCCTTCCTTCCTTTCTTTCTTTCTTTCTTTCTTTCTTTCTTTCTTTCTTTCTTTCTTTCTTTCTTTCTCTTTCTTGATTTCTCTCTCTTTCTTTCTTTTCTTTTTCTTTCTGACAGGATAATTATCCTGGACTTGAATTCAGTCCTTCTACCTTACCTTGCTGAGTACTGGGATTACAGATGGGCTTTTTTTTTTTTTTTTTTTTTTTTTTAATGACTGTTAGAAACTTTGAAGTTATATCTGTGGCTTCCTTATTTCCACTGTGCAGGCTATAGGGTGAGCCACAAGCCTTTCCTTTGTAGGCCCCTGGTATCATAGTATCACCTTCTAAGGTTTGTAAAGCAGCTCCAGTATATGGCTTTAAAACTGAGTTCTTGAGTGGTGATTCTTACAAACATAATGACAATGACATTAAGGGAAGAATTTTTTTTTTTAAAGCTCTTTCTGACTCCCTGATTAGTCTATATGTCAGATCACTGAAAACTGTTCACTTAAGCAGTATTTGCCATCAGTATGGCAGTCCTGGGAAAGCTGTCTGTGATGGATGCTTTTATGAAAACCAGTTTTAGAAATCACGATAATAATGAGGTTGTGATCCAGAGTGGGTAAGAGGTGTACCCAGTAACTGAGGCCACTAAAGTGTGATCTGGAAGACGGGCTCTTCTAGGAACTAAAGGACACCATGGCTGCGGACAGGGTTAATGGGGAAGGCAGTGGAGCCAGGAAATGCTCTCCTTACCTCCCACTGGATACGTACCGACATACATGTGTGTGCATGGAGCTTGCTTTTGGGTGAGGCATGGTGGTGCACACCTTTAGTCCCAGCACTTGGGAGGCAAGGGCCGGTAGATCTCTGTGTAGACTGAGCCTGGTCTATAAAGTGAGTTCTGGGCCAGCCAGGGCTACACAGTGAGGCCCTGTCTTAAAAAAAACAAAACAAAACAAAACAAAACAAAACAAGAGCAAAAACTTGTTCTAAGTGTGTACATCCAGCTTCATTTCTTCGTTTCAAATCAAACCCCCCCCCCCCCCCGTGCTATGCCCTCTAACACCTTGGGGCAAGTGCATGGCCCCCCCCCCCCCCTCCCGCAGTGTAGCTCATAACTGCTGCGGGTCCTTGAAAGGGTCAGGCAGAAGTTGAGGGGCAGGACTCCTGTTGAAGTAGCTTCCCACCAGTCTTGCCTTCAGATCCTTTGTCAGCCTTGTTTACCCCTCCTGAGAGATGGAAATGCAAATTGGACTGCTCAGACACATTCAGTGTGCCTCTGTCGTTTGAAAGAGAAATCCCGAATTCCCCAGGACTGGAAGCTGTCATTAGTGTGAGCTTGGATTCCTTCTCTTACTTTCTTTCCGCCATTTCACAGATGTCAGCCCGGATGACAGTCAGGTGTTCATTCTACAAAAATGAATGAACAGCCAAAGATATGTCTTCCACTGTGCATGGGTAAGCCAGACACCATTCCCACCTTCTGGCACCTACTGTTTGGAAAGGCAGCATGACTCAGTTGTTCTCATAGACACTAGTGAGTGCTAGAGAAGCATTACAGAGACTGTAGCTCACCCTAAGCCTTGACCTCCACTTTGGGTGATGCTATTGGTCATGGAATCTTGTCACCTCTCCAAGGGAGGTTCATAGTGGGCTTAGCCACAGTGGGCAATCAAAGAATTTTTTTTGGCAAAGATGTCCGATAACAAAATGCCCAAAGTGGAATGGGCCATGTGGCCAGTGCTTTTTCAAAGCCACACCCACCAGTTCAGCACTCAGACGCGATCAGCGTGAATGGGCAAAGGATAGTGCCAGAGTAGGACCCTCAGCGAACCCTGCCAAGGCTCTGCATGGCATTTCAATGTGTGACTCAGTATACAAATGCTGTCCAACACTGCGGAGAACCCAAGGATGACGACCGTCCTACTCAGGGTTTTTATTGCTGTGATAAAACACCATGACCAAAAGCAAGCTGGGGAGGAAAGGGTTTATTTGGCTCACACTTCCATATCACTTCCCATCACTGAAGGAAGTCAGGACAGGGACTCAAACAGGGCAGAACCTGGAGGCAGGAGCTGATGCAGAGGCCATGGAGGAGTGCTGCTTGCGGGCTTGCTCCTCAGGGCTTGCTCAGCCTGCTTTCTTACCGGGGTGGTCTCATCAACACTGGGCTGGGCCCTTCCCCATCAATCACTAATCAAGAAGATACTCTCCAGCCAGATCTTATGGAGGCATTTTCTCAACTGGGACTCCCTCCTCACCGGCGACTCTAGCTTGTGTCAAGTTGGCATAACACTAGCTGGCATGACCGTGTATTCCTAGTCCTCCCACCTGTACCTTCCAAGTGCCAGGATTACAGGTAGGAGCCACTGTGGGCCCAACTTTTTGGAAGAACAGCGAGTGTTCTTAATCTCTGAGCCGTCTCTCTAGCCCCCGACGGGCCCAACGTTTTGCAAAATAGTTTTTTTTAAACCAAAATTGACAAAACTCAGTAGGGTTCTTTGTAGATAACCACAAATGTTCTACCTTCTGAAATATTTAGTCACCTTAGCATGACTTTCTTCTGAATGGGAGAATATACTCCTTCCTGTGTCTCTAATGACACCCAGAACGAGTCCTGATGGTAACATGTCACCGGAGCAAGTATGGCACATGGACCTTCAAAGTCATAATGACCCGCCCTGGGATTGTCAACCAAGGAGCAGGCAAGGCAGGAACCTCGATGGCAGCCTCCACCCATGGCAGGGCCATTGTTACATCACATCTGTGGGGGAGTTTCTGTGGAACCAGAATGGTTGAGTTTCTTGGAGCTGCTGTGTGGTATCTCTTGAGCCAAAGTGAGCACAGACCCTTGGAAACCCTATCTGGTAGCCAGATCAGACTCACTGGCTGTGCAGCGGCTTTTAAAGAGATGCCTTCAGATCTTTCAAACCAGGTTTCCTGAGAGCGAGGGCCAGAAATCTGTGTTCGGCCTAAGGCTGTACACAGACTCACCCGTGTCCACTACTGTGTATGGGCAGCCTGGCGTGTCCCTTAGGCCACTTCTTTCCTCCCTTTCTGTCAAACCTACCTCCTGACCTGTCTCCACCACCCACAAAGAACACCGTCTTCCACCAAAAATGCCTATCATAGCATTCACCTCAAGTTTCCAGAAGTGTTGCTTGAGAGCTTGAGACAGAGGAAAGAGTGGCCAGCATGACACCAAACTAAACTACCAAGCTCCTTTGTCCTCATATTGCCTTATTGACAATCAACATGGCTGTGGAGAGAGATCACTCAACCGGTAAAGTGTTTGCCTTGCAAGCATGAGGTCCCAGAATCCACATTTTAAGAAGCAGAGGGGGTGATAGCGTAGGCTTGCAATTCCAGTGCTTGGACATGAGAGACATGTAGGTTGCTGGGGCTCCACGGACAGCCAACCTACCTTACTTGACCAATCTCCAGACTACTGAAGACCCTGCGTCAATGAAAAGAGCCTGTGCCAGGGGAACTACACTCAAGGCTATCCTTTGACCACCATGTGTACCTGTACCTGTGATCATGTACCATCCCCCTACCCCACCCACGGGGTGAGGACTCTCAGGCACGTAAAAGCCATGTCTCCTCAACTTTTCACTAGTCTCAGTTATGCTAGAGAAGGAGGTTGGGGTCTGAGGCCAGACACAGATTTCCATCAAGGGCCGTTCTCCCCCAACAAGGCCAGCCTGGATGAAGAGTTTAGACTTCCCCCATTCATGATGAGGGCCCATGGTCGGAGTGGGGGATGGGATGGAGTGCTAGGGTGCCTTTTCATCCCTGCCCTCAGTCAGGTTCACATCCATTCACCAGAGATACCCTTAAACTGTGCTTCAGTGAATGAGAGGCAAGAGCTGGCTCAGTTCATTTGGCAGTTCTGATACTGTGTCCTCTCCCTGTTGCAGGGATTTTCCAAGGCCCAGGCAGAAAAACCACCTTTGTTAAGTCAAATATAGTTGGGGGGGGGGTGTGTGTGTGGGAGGGATAGGGAGGAGTGAAAGAAGAGAAAGAAAGAAAGCCCGGCTATGCTCTTGTTTTTATTAATTTTTATTTTTTTTCTGAGACAAGATCTCACTATGTAGCCCTGGCTGGCCTGGAATTCGCTATGTAGACCAGGCTGACCTTCAGCTCATGTATATCTGCCTGCCTCTGCCTCCTGAGTACTGGGATCAAGGCACGGCACATCTGGCTGCCATGTGTATTTTATTTAAGACACAAGTGAAAAGTTGCACTCAGGTAATAATTCTTCTTAAGGTGACAAGCCATTTGTCATGGGTACTCAAAAAAGATGCCAACTTTACTCAACAAAAGAGTGTAAAACAAAGCAAGCTCTCCTTTCCACCTCCTCACCGGCCCACCCAGCTACCCTGCTTTCTAGAGTTAAGGCCCAGCATATTTTCTCACGCTAAAAACTGATGTGGACTTAAGCTATTTATTCAAATGCTGAGCGGGCTCTCTGCCTTATCCTTTCTACCATTCCAAGACATAATTGCCAACAATAAAACTGTTTAAAATACACATTATTTGTCAGACTGCCACTTAAAGGCAATGTTGATGGAGTTTTCCTTACAGCACACTATTAACTTGATTTTCCCATGGTGCCACATTCTGTCTCCCTTCTCCATGTCTTGTGCATCCCGGCGAGCAGAAGTAACATAGCTGTTCCTCCTAAGACTTCTGTTCTGGAACAAAATCATGTGCTAAAGACTAAATTGTTCTGATGAAATGACTTTGAACAGGGCTTAGAAGTTCCAGTAATATTCCCTGAGGAAATATTGGATAGAGAGACATAGAGAGAAAGAAAAAGAAAGAGAGAAACAAAGAGAGGGACAGAGACATAGATAGAAAGAGGAAGAGCGAGAGAGAGGCAGAGAAAGGGAGAACAGAGACAGACCAACACAGAGAGAGTTAGTTACAGTTGCTGGCACTCTTTTTCTGTGGAGTAGAATTTTCCATCTTCTAGTCGCCCTTCAGGGTGTAGTAGTTTCCTATCTCCTTGCCCTGCTCTGTTGGAGAGCAGCCCCAGTTAACTTCCAGCCATTGGGCACACAAAGGCATCTTCTGTGAGACAGAATCTAAAATTTCATCAGCTCAAAATAATAGGGCTTTTTTGTTTTTGAGAGAGGGTCTCACTCTATGTATCACTTTGTAGATCAGGCTGGCCTTGAACTCACAGAGATCCTCCTGCTTCTGGCTCCCCAGGCGTTTGGATGAAAGGCATCTGCCACCATGCCTGGTACGGCCTGGACTAGCTGGTTCATCATGCCACAAATCTGGTTCCTTTCCTTTCAGTAAAGACATTTTTATAATCCAGGAAGTGAGCGCTTTTATGCAGAAAGGGAGGAATCTTTGTACATAGCCTGTGCCCTCCAAAGAGACTAAGATTTTTGTGACACACAACATAAGCGTGGGCGCTGGCCGCTTCAGCTCTTGTTAGAACAAGTGGTGAAGCCTCTGTGATTTTTGTGACTCCTGAATACTTGGTGGTTACAGCTATTTCATAAGCCGAGAGCCTGTCACTTACTGACGTAAAAGTATGGTCATTGAGCCTGGTTTAACAGATGACCATCTGTCTTATTTCTGGGATAACTCACATGCAAATATAAAACCCGGCCTTCCAGAAATCTCAGGGACTGAGTCATTTTCACTCCTTCCATCGCTACCGTCTTTCAGACATAAAACTAACCATTGTGTATAGGAATTCCTTCAGGAAGCTATGAACCTCTTCACCTTGTTGCGGCTGCTTGTGGCCTGTCTTTGTTTTGGTGACTTAAAGACATGAGGATGGTGTTTCTCGGTGCCGGGAAGCTGTGGCTTGGGTTATTGTCTACCACGCTGAGCTGTGTTGCCTGTGCTACCTCTCCTTAGGACAGTCGGTGGCTGTAGGCATCTCCCCTCCCTCAGCCTCCGCTGTTCGATCTGTCCCCCAGTCTTTTGTGGACTTCAGCAGACCTCTCACTTCTCTAGAATTCCTTACAAGGAGTTCACAGAGTCTAAGAGACTTGAACCCAGGGCCTCAGCCCCTGGGTCCTGTGCTGGGCTTTTAGCTGTGCGGGTCTCATGAACCCTTCCTGGCGGCTCAGAGCCAATGAGCTGGAAGACTTTTTTTTTTTTTTTTTAAATCAGAGTGACAGGATTCTCAGAAGGTGACCTTTGCACGATGTTTCATCTCCACGCGGCCTTGTCAGTTACCAGTACTGCAGTGATGTTCACCTCAGACTTCACCACAGGAAACAATGGGCGAACTCCAAGACAGCAAAGTGTGGGAAGAAGTTTCCATCCAGCGATCCAGAGCTCACGGCGCAAGAGGTCGTGTGTGCAGCTTCCTTTGACAGAGGCAGTTAGCAGGTTGCTAGATGAGATGCAGTGGGAGGAGCCAGACACCTTCTTAGAAACGAGGCAAGGATTAGGGTGTTGGGGCTTGGATGAGTTAGCGTTCCCAAAGCCCTCCATGAGCATGAACCCCTATTTGAAGACAGGAGAGTGAGCCAGGCCAGAAAATCGGCGTGTTTCTTTTCTCCCTTCTTTTACTTTGCAGAAAAGGAAAAAAAAATCGCTTAATAGGGATTTTGCTATATAATAAATTCTAAATATATTTGATCTGTATTTGTGTATGTTTTCATATATGCGTATGTGTCCTGTGCGTGCAGAAGTCCTCCCAGGTCAGAGGAGGGTATCAGGTATGGCGGAACTTGAGGAACAGGGGGTGTGAGCCACCATATAGGCACTGGGAACTAAACCCGTGCCTCTGTAAGAGCAGGAAGTGCTCTTAACTGCTTTCCCCAGCACCTAGATAATAATTTTTACTTATCAAAAAAAAAAAAAAAAAAAACCTGAAAAGTTCATGTTAAAATACCTCTTTTAATTAAGTAATCATAATTTACTGCTAAAAACTTGGCTAAATGATAGGATATAAAAACAGAGAGAGAGGGAGAGAGAGAGAGAGAGAAAGAAAGAAGGAAAGAAAGAAAGAAAGAAGAAGAAGGAAGGAAAGAAAGAAAGAAAGAAAGAAAGAAAGAAAGAAAGAAAGAAAGAAAGAGGCCATGGGGTCTTATGTAAAATAATCGTTGCCTAAAGCAAATCCTAATGTGAATAGTAATAGAGCTTCAACAATTGCCAACATCTGACAAATAAAAATGCAATGAAAGGAAGTGGGTGGTGAAGACAGTCAAGGGAACCACGCTAACCAAGGAGTACTTGCAGGTTGACGTGCGTACATGCGTGCGAGTGTGGTGTGTGTGTGTGTGTGTGTGATTTGAGTGAATGAATGTGTGTGTAAGTACAGCTGCATATGTGTGTACACGCATAGGCAGGCAGAGGTCAATGCTGGGTGACCTCAAAATGTCTTTCTGTAGGGAGTCAGTGAATGAATGAATGAATGAATGAATGAATGAATGAATGAATCTGTGATGCTAACATGAGCACAGCCATGTTGAGGACCCCGTTGTCTCAGCCCTCTGGGAGTAGCAGGGCCTTCCCCGGAGAGTCTCAGAGGGATGGCAGGTCCTTCCTCCTGCCTGGCTGACCAGAGCCGTCCAAGGATCCCCAGGCTACAGGCACTTGCTACCACCCTCAGCTTTTATGGCAGTGCTGGGACTCTGAACTTACGTCCTTCTGCTTGGAAGACAAAGAAGCGCTTGGCTAACCGAGCTCTCTCCTCAGACCATGTTCAAAAAGGTCCTTCAGGGAAGCAGAAGGAAATGAGGGTAGGCAGAGGCGGGCCAGGGCCAGAGACTCCTTGAGAGCACAATGAGCCTGCAGAGCTTTTCTTCACTTTTATGATCTCAGTGAAATGCGGGCTCACCCTCAAGGAAGTGTGGTCTTGAGTTGTTCAACTCCAGGTTTGGTAAATGAAAGGACAAGCCTTGAAGGTGTGTCATTAATTTAGAGGCACAGTTTTTCTCCCCATCTGTTGGTTGACTCATTTCCAAAGACAAACTGCAGAACCTTTGAGTTGTGGCTAGAGACAACCAAACGGGCTTTAGCTTTCTTTAGATGCCCACACCTTCTTATTCACCTAGACCTGGGGTACTGGACATAGGCTAGGCCTTTCAAAACAGTCAGTAAAAGGCAAGCAAAAAGAGGGCCCTTTGCTCCCAGCAGAATGGAGAGTCCCCTCTGTCTCTCTCCTGCTGAGCTTCCGGGCTGTCAAAACAGGAGAAAACAAGATGGTTGGTGGTTTTCATTGTAAACAGTCAGCTCCATACAAACAACTGAGTTCGTTAAGCAGTCGGATGACCCATTTTGACTCACACAGCCTGGGTTATGGAAATTCCACTGCAAACAGCAGGAGGAATTAGGTGAGGCTAAGTCAAGTCAGGTGTCTGTGGACATGGGCGGAGGAAAGGGGAATGATTCACAGTGGGACCGAGATAAGTCTTGTCCTGCTGAACTCCAAGTGGTCCAGAGTCCATTTTCTAAAGTCATTATGAAAAAGGAAATTCATTCGGGTAAATAGAAAGTAAACCTCATCAGGGCTGCGCAGGCGACATTTCCCATAAGAAGCTGAAGTCAGGGCCCAGCAGGGAAGAGGCTTTTGCCAGCCCAACCAGTAAACACCTCTATAGCCTTTACCACACAGACCAGGTTCACAAGAAGATAAAAATGAAGAGGACAGGGCTGGAGAGATGGCTCAGCGGTTAATAGCACTGGCTGTTCTTCCAAAGTTCCTGAGTTCAATTCCCAGCAACCATATGTGGCTTTCAACTATCTGTAGTAGAATCTGACGCCCTCTTCTGCTGTGCATGAAAACAGTGTTCATATACATAAAATAAATAAATCTTGAAAAGAAAACAGCTTTATAGGCTGAATTAGAAAAAAAATGAGGAGGACATTGGACTTCATTACATTTATATATGTCTGTGTGTGTGTGAGAGAAAGAGAGTATAATAGTTCAAAGTGGGGCCTGGTGGTATATGCCTAGACTCTCAGCACCTGGGAAGAAGGAACAGAACTATAAAGAGCGCAAAACTAGCCGGGTGCTGTGGCACACGCCGGTAATCCCAGCACTCGGGGAGGCAGAGGCAGGTGGACCTCTGTGAATTCAAGGCCAGCCTGGTCTACAAAGTGAGTCCAAGACAGCCAAGGCTACACAGAGAGACCCTGTCTCAAAAAACAAAACAAAACAAAACAAAACAAAACAAAACAAAACAGGAGTTCAAGACTGGCTTCACCTAAATAGCAAGTTTGAGGCTAGCTTGGGGTATATGAAATTCTGTGTCTCAAAACAAAAACAAGACCACAAACTAAAAACAAACAACAACAACAAAAACCCAAAAGCTTAATTTGAAAAGAAAACAAAGTAAAAACTAAAACTTACTGCAATTACTGATTTATTTTTTTTTCCTGTAGTAAAAAGAGACAGAAGTTGTCAGTTGTCTCTATTGACTTTCTTTTATACTGTTTTTGCATGTGAGATGGATATGTAACCTATCGTGGATAAAGATGAATACAAGGTGTTTCCTGGGGTACATATGTTTGATGATGAAGCTTGTATGTTGACTTTGATCCAAGGTGGGAGGTTTGGGTAGCTTCTGTCTGTGGGCTGCCATTTCCTACCTCCTCTCAGGCAGGGGAGGAGACTCCCCGAAAACCTATTTTAGCTATCTCTCTGACCCGTTGGACTGTCTTCATTTAGTCAATTCTGGCCATTTAACCACTGAGCGTGTTCTTGCCAGCAGTCCCAGGGAGCTATGAAGAAGTGTATCAGGCTCCAAGCTAGATGACTAGGGTGGAGAACAGCTTTCCTCCTCAACCTGATGTGTATGTCAGGTCATAGTTGCCAGGGCCTGACAACTAGAGGAAGGAGGTGGGGAAAATCCCCAGGGCCTCTTCAGCCTCGGAGAGCCTGCAAGTCCGGAAGTGCTACCATCAGGGAGAGAAAGAGTCCACTGGCTGGACAGGTGGAGAATGTCTGTTGTCCACGAAGAGGTAGGAGAATACGTTTCAGGCCAACCTGGTCTGCATAAGTTTGCTGCAGGCCAGCCAGGACTGCACAATGAGACTCTGTACCAAAATAAATAAAAGCGAGCTGAGAGATGGTGGAACATGCCTTTAATCCCAGCACTCGGGATGCAGAGGCAGGCTCTGTGAGTCTGAGGCCAGCCTGGTCTACCGAGTGAATTCCAGGACAGCCAGAGCTATTACACAGAGAAACCCTGTCCAAAAACCAACCCTTACAACAACAACAACAAAATCCCAAGTCTGAAAAACTGCCAGACCCTTCCAGAATATGCCGACAGGTGGATAGATGCCACAGAAAAGTTCCCATCTTAGGACAGGAGCTAGGGCTGTCTAGTGCCACCAGTGTCTGGGGGAGAGAAGACACTAAAGTGCTACAGACAGCACAGTTCGCGAGGACGGAGGACAGGACGTATTACTCCTTTTCCAGTGGCCCCAGCTCCTCTCTCTCTGCACATCTGGTAACTTACCCTCTATGTCACCCAGTCATACATTAGGACACCCACACACACATCCCCACCCCATCTATGCCTTGCTTTTCATTCTAGAAACATCAGGTTGGAGCTGACTCTAAGGAGACAGGGCAGGAAGCTCTTCCCCCACCCCACCCCACCCTCAGCCCCTCAGTACAGCTATTTCAAGGTCTCTGGAAGAGAATTCACTCCATTCCTTAGGCCTCTATAAAAAAGCCTTCAGTTTGTCTTTCATCATTTTCCAGTGTTGAGAGCCAGCCAGAGATTGGGGTGTATTTTATATATTTATTATTATTATTACTATTATTATTGATATATGTAGCTGAGTCACAATTCAAGATTCAAAATCATTCTCAAGGTAAAATAAATCTCCCATTGCCCACCCTCCCCTTCTCTCCTTTCCAGAGGCTCTAACATTCTGCTGATTCTCACACATCTGCTCAAAGATCATCAACACAGGGGTTCAGGGGAAAGCTCAGAAGTAGAGGCCTTGCTTAGCCTATGCAAGGTCCTGGGTTTGAACCTTCAGCACTGCAAACAGGACTTACGTGATGGCTCTATAACACTTTGTAAATAAACTGCTCTCTTTTCCTTCTACAAATGGAAGCAGTAGATCAATAGACATTTGCTTTTCTTTAACCTACAGGCAAGTTTGGAAAATATTTCATGTTTACACAGGCAGGACATACTAAAACTCTTTTTAATAGCACGCTAATGTTCCGGTAGATAGCCGATCATTATTTACTTAACCAGTCTTCTATTTAGCAGACATTTGAATGGTTTCCAGAATGCAGTCACGACAAACAGTGCTGAGACAAATGTCCCTCATATATCATAGGATGGTGTCTTGTCATGCTCTGCCTTGTGCTGTTAGTTTTATTCTCATGTGTATCTTTTTTGGCAAGATTGTTAAGTGCCTGGAGACCGAGCACAGACACTGTTGCAGCAAGATTGCCAAAGAAGCAGCAGGTAGCACATACTTCATGGCTTATAACATTGAGCGAATGAACCCCAACTCGCACGCAGTCATGCCGATGACCCTTTAGACAGAAGCAGATAGTATTTAAAAGTTTAAATGACCTGCCTGACTTCATAGAGACCTGGCCAGTCAAAGTAAACACCAACAAAAACCAAATAAATGGAGAAGAAGAGAGCCAGTATTTAGCATTGGTTCCTAAAAGGAGAATATTCTCCCAGTGTTGCCTGGCATGCCAGAAGTGATCATTTCATTGGCTGGCCCAGCAAGAAGGGTAAACAACTCCTCTGGAAAAATCTATCATCTTGGGAGCCGTGCAGAGATGTCCCCAGCTTTTGGAATTCCACCAGGTGTTGGCTCCAGTTCTCAAAACGGTGTCCCAGTGACCTGGAAACGCTCAGGTTCAAGGTCACCTAAATAGCCTGGCTGGCTAATAGATCTTTTCTCTCAGTAAGGGACCTGGTGTCAGCCCAGAAGACAAGAAGAAGAGAGGATGAAAGAGAGGAGACCAGGAGGAGAAAGCACCCCAAGACCACGTGCCAGCTCGGGAGTAAATGAGGAAAATGAGGGAAGGCGTGGGTGACTCTAATCCTGCCGCCTCAGCTGCCGTGGGTGACCCACAGACGGAAAGCTCCTTTGCTAACAAACAAGGAGGGTGTTGTTATCACAATACCTAATGAGCGCTCATTATAAGCGGGTAGGGCAAAATGTGTGGTCTGATTGGTGGCCCTCAAAACAATTATGTCGACATCTCATAGCTTAAAGATAGGGCTCTGGAGTTTCGCAACCCCGCACCCCTAAAAAACAGAAAGAGATTTTCATACACATCAGTGTTGCATGAATCTCTATGACTCCTTTCACGGATTTCCAAGATCCCCACCTTGAGTGACTCCTTACTGACACACCCTTCCCTTTTTGTTTTGAAGTAGTAAGTTTCCTTTGCCCTCGAGGGAAAGGGAAGGGGAAGAGGGTTTGATAGCCTCTTTCTTCCTTTTTGTTTGTTTTGTTTTGTTTTTCTTCTTTCCTTTTTCATTTCTTTCTCTTTGGTGACACTGAAAAGCCGGCCCAGTTGAATTAGGAAAACCCTCCCAATTGACTAAACGTCTCACCAGATTCATGGGCAGGAAAACAACACTCAAAGAAAACACCAGGGAAGAGGAAGTGTGGATGCCACTCGGCCCTGAAATGCAAGGAAGGGCCAGTGGAGGAGTGTAATTATCCCAGGCTGCAGTTCCAGGGGGGATAGATGCTGACACTCCTCAGCTTGAGTAGAGCGCCCTGGAATCTGAGTGGCTATTGAAACAGTCCACATTACAGGTCTCTGGCTCACCTCAAAGTGCTGGCAGCAAACTCATAGCAAGGCCCACCTGGGTACTTGTGGCACTGACCCATAGGGCAGAGAGCCACATGCCGAGTCATCAATTCCTCCAAAGCTGAGCCAAGAGCTACAGGGTTAGGCCACCCTGTTTGTCTTTTACTACCTTGAACAAGACACTATAGAGAGCAGAGGGGCCGGACCGGAGTGCCACAGGCTGATGCTTCAACGATACTTTTAAACTTTAATACGTCTTTATTAAGATGAGCAATAAGCTTTCAACTTGCTGATTTGTAGTAATGGACTCAGAGGTCACCTGGTTTACCTGAGGCATTTTACAGATGTGGAGAGGTGACATGTTTTGCTGAAGTCACCCAGCTGGCCAAACCAGTAGCAAACCAAGTCTCTTGGTCATCTGCCCTCTAACGTATCCTGGTACAGTGCTCTTTTCATCCCCTGACACCTCAGCGCTCCTTAGGACACCATCTTTTTAACCACTCTTTTTTTTTTTTTTCCAGAATTCATTCTTTTGAAATAAAATAATGTCTGGTGTCAATGATTTCAGGCATCCCTATGACAGAGTGGGCTGGTTTGAGGGTAAACCCAACACCATCTCAGCTAGGGATGTTCTGCATGATGCTGGAAAACACAAGATCAAGTCAGCGCGTTGTTTGCGGATGGACATCTCTAGAAACTCAGTTCTTTGCATTGCTGCCCAGAAACGGTACCAGCTAGCCACAGCTGAGTCATGGTTTCATTGGAAGATGCAGGCAGATTTGCAAAGGTTGTTGCTGCTCTAGTCCTGTCCCACTGGGCTAGTACACTACATAGAACATGGATTTTTCTACTAGACATCCGAACCTAAATAATGCCAGAGTGTGTATTCGTATTCACTGAATCCTTTTTGAGCCCCAGATGAACATATGTAAGGATACTTTTTTAAAAAATCTGTAAAATTAAAGGCTATACAATCAAAGCTGGGCACTAGTCTTTTAAAATAAATTTGGTCTTCCTTAGCAGATATTAACGTAACTATTTTAAAAACACCAATGACATAAATCAAATTATATTCTGTACTGCTACATCCTCCCCTCCCCCCAGGCAGGTGATTTTTTTGAGGTCAAGGTCCTGGCTTTGTTCATACCTGACCTTCAGTCTAGCCTGGTCCAATAGCTGAAGTGTAACAGGTTATAATGTTCCTTGGAAGAGCGAATGAGTGAACCGACAGCTTAAAAATCTGGAGTTCTCTTTTGTTACTGGGAGGACAAACCCATAACTTGGGTCAAAAATAAAATGAAATAATCTGAAGATTCACGTCTTTATGTAGCCCAAATACACACCAGATTGTGTCAATTATATGTAGACCCTTCCTAAACCTAGATCTAGGTGATTTATTTATTTATTTATTTATTTGGCTAAGGTTGATTTTCTGAGATGGAGAGAGTGTTGGCCACAATACAGAAAGGATCTGATCACAGTAAGTGTGACATTAAGTTACTCAAGAATATTTTGAAGTGGCTGGGAAGATGCCTCCATGGCTAAGAGCACTCACTGTTTTTTGTAAAGGACCCGTGTTGGGTTCCCTGTGCCCACATGGAAGTTCCTGACCATCTGAAAGTCCAGGTACAGGGGCTCTGATGTCCTCTTCTGACCTCCATGGATACCAGGCACACATGCAGAGCAAAACTCTCATACACAGATCAAATTAAAACACGTAAATCTTTTTTAAAAAAATGTTTTTGCAACTGGGCGGTGGTGACTTTGATCCCAGCACTGAAGAGTCAGAGACTGGAGGATTTTTGTGAGTTCAAAGCCAGCCTGGCTTACAGACAGCTAGTTCCAAAAAAGCCAGAGTTACAGAAAGAAACTCTGTCTCAAAAAACAAACTTCCCATTTTTATTTATTTTATTTATTTATTTTTTTTGAGCCAGGTCTGGTGACACACTGGGCTACTAACACAGGTGGATTATAAATTCAAGGCCATCCTAGGCCACTAGTAAGACCCTGCCTCAAATGAACAAACAAATAATTACTTAATTAAAAAAAGAGAGCTGGGAATTGTGGGTCAGTGGTATAGCACATGTCTACCATCTATGAAGCTCTAGGCTCAATCCTCAGTTACATAAAGAAGAAAAATTCTGCACGGGCTGTGGTGGCACATGCCTTTAATCCCAGCACTTGGGAAGAAGAGGCTGGTGGATCTCTGTGAGTTCGAGGCCAGCCTGGTCTACGTAGGGAAATCCAGGATAGCCAAGGCTACACAAGAAACCCTGTCTAGAAAAACCAAAAAAGAAAGAAAAGAAAAAATCCTATGTGTGCTGTTGTTGTTTTTCTAATTATCTAAGTTATTTACCCTTTCTGGGCCTCTTTTTCCATACAAGAGAAGTGAACTTAGTCATTTACCTTAAGGGACATCCACGGGACACATGAACTTGGGCCACTGTGTTCATACCTATCGCTGATCACAGAAGCTGTACCTAAGGTTCATTTTTACTTTCTGTTTCTTCTACTGGAACCATGCCATTTTAAATGAATACTACAGAGGAAAAACAGACGTGACTCATGAATCAGATGTTCTTTGGAACCTTAATCTCTTGCTTACTTCATTTATCTCATGAAAGAAACAAACCAAAGAAGGAAAGACCAAGACAAGAGTGGACAAAAAGTCGCTCTAAGGAGCGCTTGGTTAATTTCTAGAAACCTCATCAGCAAGCTCTGTGGTCAGCTAGTTCAGTGTACTTTACAGGGTTTGTGACATGGTTGGAGCGTGGTTTGTAATCTGCTCCTGTAGTTTATTTCCCTAACATTTCTACTTAAGCGTCTCAGAGTAGGAAGCATCTTGTAAAAGCCTCTAAGCTCTGTTCTGTTCTGGGAGGGACTATGATCTACTGAAAAACAAGCCAACTTCATTCTGGGCCTTGAAGCTTGACAGTGTCCTTTACGGCGTGACTACGCTGTAAATGACCAGAAACATTCCAGAGTTCATGACTGTTGTGTAACAACAACACTTCAAGGGTGGCTGCAGGCACGAGGCACAGCACGCCCAGTGTGCAGTGAATGCAGAGTAACCACTCCCCTGGAATGTGGCCTTGCTCAAAGGCAGTCAGGCCTTCTCTCCATCCCCACCAGTCAAGCGTGCTGGGGGTGGGAACAGGCCAGACCGGAGGGATAACTCTATTTTCAGGGAATGACAAATTGATTGCGCTGATTGGGTGAGAGTCGTTCCCTGCCCCCTGCTCTGGTTCCAGGTACAACCTGTAGGGAGGGTTTTCTTAGCAGTGACTTATAGGAGGAAGTGCCACTCCACGACCTGCTACCGAAGAGAGAAGAGGACGTCAACCAAAGGTTGACTAGACAACGCTCCTCCCCACGTCCCTACAGCCACCAGGTTGAAGGAGAGGACATTCCATTCCACTGAGAAGAAGAAGGAGACAAGATGGCAACTCTAAATTACATGTGCAATAGCCCAAGAGGCTTATAAACATTTAGGGAGTTGATTGTTATTTTCATTCCTGACTGCTGCAAATAACGACTCCATAAACTGCTAATCCCCGACTGGAGTGCTGAGCGCGTGCATTTGCGATTGCGATCTGCAGTGAACGAGGGATACGCACGATGCGTGAATCTGAACTGTTCCTCCAGCATGGAAGTTGATGTGTGAGCTCAGAACAGGCCTGGGTCTGGGAATCAAGCTTCTAGACTTAACTGAAGAAAAGTGCACCCGATCAGTGGAAGGATCAAGAAATGGCAGTACCCAGTAGCTGGGGGTGGGGGTGGGGAGTGAGGCATAGGGTTTCAATTTTGTAAGACGAAAAAGATCTGTTGCACAACCGAGTGCCTCCAGTTGACTCCCCTGCGCCACACACTCACCAGTGCTGAAGATGGTACCTTCTGTATGTTTTTTTATCACGAGGAAGGGAGGTCACAGACGTAGCTCACTTGGTAGAAGGCTTGTCTTAACACTCACTGAGCCCTGGCTTTCATTCCCAGCACCACATATAGTAGGTGTGGTCATAGATACCTAGAATCCCAGCACTTGGGGGAGCAGCAAGAGTTCAAGACCTCTCCTGGCCACATTGTTAACAAGTTTGAGGACGGCCCAAGATACGTGAGACTCGGCCTCAAAAGGAGAAAAGGAAAAGAAGAGAAAAGAAAAGACAGACAGACAGATAGTCATGGCACTACAGAATTTATCCCCAGTATCTAAAACCTAATAGGTATCTGTGCTCCTACCAGCCTTTGCCTTTTTGGCTCACCATCAGTACCTACCAAGGAGTCAAGCACAGACTATTGTTAGGCCAGCCGGAAGTCATTGTGGCCACTCTTTGGGCTTCTCAGAACCACAGAGCTCTTGAAGTTAGTGTTCTGTGCTCTGTTTAATGATATATTTCTCCTCATCCCAAGGTGAGGAGAGGTAGAGTGAAATCCCCAAAAGGTATGCTTGGCTGACCTGAGGACTAAAGTTTGTGTAGGCCAAAGAGGCAAGATCTAGGCCCTCTCTGTTCCCCTCTGCTCTATCAACCCTTCCCTGTCCTCAACACCCTCTCCCCTCACATGCGCCATCAAAGGGACTCTCCCTCTCTAACCACCAGGGTCTCCAGTGGTGAACAAAGACGATGACAAAAGAGGTGATGCGGTTTCTGCACAGCGAGAAAAACAGAAAAGCTTTCAAATAGTCCTTAGAAGGGAGAAAAAAAAAAAAAAAACACAAAAAAACCAACCAAGTACGGAAGGAAGTCTGTGCATGTTGAACAGACTTTTTTTTTTTTTCTCTCTCCTAAATCTTCCAGAAGACTTGCTGTTTTGGAGAAGGCCCTCATCAGAGCTCAGGGTAGTGCCTATCCTAGCAAGACTCACTTCCATCCCTCCACTTTCACACTCATTTCTCTGATGTGAAATTGAGCTTCAGACCTAGATTTATGAGGTCCTTCTTTCCTTCCTTCCTTCCTTCCTTCCTTCCTTCCTTCCTTCCTTCCTTCCTTCCTTCCTTC
>NW_026592890.1:21559402-21626545 GCF_907164565.1 Psammomys obesus | reverse complement strand
TTCCTTCCTTCCTTCCTTCCTTCCTTCCTTCCTTCCTTCCTTCCTTCTTTCCCTCACTCCTTCCTTCTTTCCTTTCCAGCCAACTTTTTTAAGAGCACATAATTCTTTAGGATACAGATGAGCAATATGTTTTATTACTACTGTCAAGTTGGAGGATGGAGTGAAACAGCTGTATCCTATTTTCCATGGGCTGGTTTGCTTCAGATAATGTAAGTTTTAGTCTGGGACCCATGTGTAGGTTAAAACTGGAGGAGACAAAAACTACCAATTTGAGGCAATATATCTATAAATTGTCTAGGGTTTCTGTTGGTTGCAAAAGCTGTGTAGCAGGTGGCTGTGTAAAAAGTCTTCACAGGGCCCCTAGAAAGAGTTGTACCTATTGAGATTTCATGCCTAAGAACGAAACATTGACCAGACCACTCCTTCACCTTCATCTCTGCCTCCAGGTACATGGGTTAACTCCATATGGGGAAAATTTAAGACAGAGAGCATACCACCTTAGATTCAGGAGCAACAGAGGCTTCTTCTGGGAGCCTGAAATAGGCAAGTGTTCATTTTTGTGTCTTCTGTCCTGTGTGGAGAACATCCAGGTCCCACTCTCTAAAGTGGAAGGATTTTTGTTTGTTTGTTTGGTTTCTTTTGTTTTTAGAGACATGGTTTCTCTGCATAGCCTTGGCTGTCCTGGTTTGCTTTGTAGACCAGGCTGACCTTGAACTCACAGCAACCCACCAGCCTCTGCCTCCCTGAGTGCTGGCATTAAAGGCCCATGCCACTATGCCCGGTTGAAGGAGCTTTTGAAGCCTTTTTTTTTTTTTTTTCTAAACAGCAAATGCCCATCCAGTGCCTGCTCCTGAGTAGCTGAAGCATGCTCTGAGGGGTGGGTTAAGTTCATACCTCATTTCCCTCTCTGAAACACAGTCGATCTGAGGCTGACGTAGAAGCCAGACCCCTACCCATCTCCAAAAGCAACAGACATGCGAACTGCCTGTGGCACCTCACAGGGGACCTGCCATCCCCAGAATGTCCGAAGAGGTGGGTTCAAAATAATAGTGGACCTCAGCGGGCTGTGCTTCTCCAGGGGTCTCGGTCTCTTCCTTCCTAACACGACTTAACACACAAGGACCTGGGCAAGCTTAGCACACAAGGACCTGCCAAGCTTCTGACAACGCAAAAGGCGGTACTGTAGTTCTATAAAGCCCTCCTCTTTGGCAAGCCTGCCCAAAGTTCAAACTACAGCAGCCGAGACTTTGGGTCTTGCCGAGGTGGCAACAGGACCAACGTCTAATCTGCTGACATTTGAGCAGAGTCTGTTTCCAGTTCCAGCACAAAGTTGTTAGGTATCTTGGGTGTCTCCTGTGAAACTTTTCCAATCTCTGAGCTGGAGAGACTCCAAGCCCAACACCATCCGTCTCCTTCATGAAAAGCCCTGGGAGGGAAGCGCACTGCCTCAAAGCTTCCCACTAGCAAAGGCAAGATCCCTATGGGGTTTTCAAACCCTCAGCCTCATCGGCCGGTGGACAGAAGAACATTCACAAGATGGTTATTAAAAACGAAACAGGTGCATTAGGGGTGGACGAATCCTTTGATTATCCACCCTGCCGCCTGCACGGGTTAGTAGTTCTTGGGTCATCTGGGTCAAATGTCCCCTTGGCCTAGTTTCCCTTGTCCCTAGGTCACTAGAGAGGCACCTGCCTCCTTCAGCCTGCCACATAGATGAGGGTGTGCTCATGGAGGGAGACTGCTCACCAATGGAGTGGACAGAAACCACGTCCACACAAGTGAGCTTGGGATTGGGTGGACACCTGCTTCCCACCTCCAAGCTGAGTATGGGCTACATCTCGAAATGTCAACATGGCGGCAACTCCCCCCCCTACCCCACAACCCATGGGACAACTGGCTGTGGCATCTGGTCCTGCTCATTTTCCACAACACAAGGCCTGCCTGGTGGCTCCCGGAGCACTTCCTCTCATATCCCTAGTCATGCCGCAGGCTCACACTGGTAAAACCGGTCCACTTCCGGGTGCTCCCTGTATCACTAGCTATGCAAAGGGGTGGAGGAGGGAAGGCTGCTATGATTGGCATCTTCCTTGCTACACCTGAGTCCAAACGTGCTCACGGAAGGGTCATCTGTTGGCTGTCAACACAGAAGGGACTTGGGGCAGGGCCACTGTGGATTTTTGGGAGCACACCACCAGGAAGGACAAGGAACTTGAATTTGCGTCACTCCCAGCAAAACACAGGAACAGGCTGAAGGCCCCAGGAGCTCCTCTGTATCCTCGGTCTTTTTTACCTCTCTGCCCTCACTCCTTGGCTTGCCCCACTGGGTGCTGCTTGGCTATCACCTGCCTGTCGTGTCAGCAGATTGGAGAGATGACCGGGCATGTTTTTGGTGATCGGGGTGGTAAAGTGGCCCATAGCACTGTCAGTGCTGGAGGCAATCACAATGAAACTGAACAGTCAAGTAGAAAACAGTGTCCGCCCACAGGCCCCGCCGAGCCAAGTGCTGCAGCGGAGGTTAGGGGCTAGGGCTGCTCAGGCCAGCCTCCCTGCCTCAGCTTGTGCTTCAGTAATAACTGGAAGAGCGATTGCTTTTTCACTCATCGTTTTTCAACGGTTTATTCATAAAGCAATTTTTCACTTTTCACTTATTTTCAGCCCCTTTCACATCTATCTGCTCACAGTTTCTGTCTTGCCTTAACCTTTCCCTCCTCCTCCCTCTCTCAGCTCAATTTTTCTTTATTCCCCTTTTTAAACTTTGAACCGTTAGAGTGGTATTGAGGCCTCAATGGCCTCCTAACTGAAATGTTTCCTTTCAACATCTCCTTGGGGTCTCCTTAAGCTGGGTTCTCATGTTCTTCCTCTGCTGTCAGCGTTTCTGCCCCCTGGTCTTTTTTTGTGGCAACAAAACTTAAATCTTTTCCCCTTGTCTTTTAAAGATGACTTTGTTTAAAAAAAAAATAAATAAAAGAAGGGGGGGGTGTGGAGACAAAGGAGGAGAAACAAAAACTGATTAAGTTAGACACTCTAGAATTCTGGTACTGGAGTGTATGTAGCAGAAGTTTGAAGCATAACACATTATCTCAGTTAAAAGAATGTAAGTTTCTTTCAGGTCAATGTAGAAGAGTGCATAGTTCTCAAAAGTCAGCAGACCTACAGCTCACTGTTCTTTGCCAAAAGAAGCCACAGTATCTGGCTCACTCCAGTTTGCCCCTCATTTCCAGGTCTCTCCTCTCTCTGACCTCTATGCTGCCTACCACAGCAACCAACAGGGACAACGGGAATGGCACCTCGTTCCAAGGATCAGAAAACGGAAGCCCAGGCAGGTTCTAGGATTTTCTTGAGGGGATGGACAGACCTAAGATTAGAGCTAGAGTCCTTATTCTGGGTTCACAGTGTGTCCCACGAGTAGGAACTTGACCTCAGTTTCTCCCTTGAATATATTCCTAGACTATGGGCCCAAGACACCTGGAAGAAAGAGTTAGGTGACCCCATTATTGATCTTCTGTGGGTGGATGTCTCAGGGCATGGTCTATCAGGTCATTTGTACCAAAACTGGGTGAGAAACATGTACACAGAAGATGCTGATGTCCCATAGTTCCTTTGCCCATGTGGATGGGAACTTGTAGTCAGGGCCATTGTACTGATACTGACAGGAGAGGAGAGGGCAGAGGCCGCTCTTCTTCCCAAGTAAGTACTGCTAGAGAACCCAGTTGGTTGGGGGTTTCTCTAACGGTGCCAGGTGAAGGCATCATTTCATTGCCCTTTGCAATTCCTGGGAACTGCAACATGGGATTTTTTTTTCTTTTTTCCTCACAGTATTATGGACTCTTCCTCAGAGTTAGGCAGGCTTTCCTTATACATACTACATTTCCAATGAGATCTCAGGAAGGTTAAGGAAACTAAAGTTCTCCACTAACGCCTTGTATGTGTCTCGGTTTAGGGCTACAGCTGCACATAGACTTGACAAAGGCTGGGACTTGGGCATAGAAGGACTTGCCTGCGCATCTTGGGCTGAGCTTGTGCTTCCAAGCCAGGTGACTCTTAAGCCCTGCCAGCAGGAGGGCTCGGGGAGAAGCCCAGTGTGTTGTAAACCTCAGAGGTAATTAGTCTCCTCAGTTTAAACCAGTGGCTCTCACCTTCCTAACGCTGCAACCCTTTAACACCTCATGCTGTGGTGGCCTGCAACCATAAAAGTATTTCCTCGCTACTTCATAACTGTAATTTTGCTACTCTTATGAATCGTAATGTAAAGGTCTGATATACAGTGACCCCCAGCCTGGGAACCTCTGGTTTAAACTCCTCGGCTTTGGGGGAGTTTTCTTTCCTTTTCACTGCTCCTCCCTCAGAGCGGAGAGCAGCTGATTCCCGTTATCCGCAGGTGAGGCTTGCCGAGGCCCAAAGATGGGGTGCTTTCCTACCATTTCACGAAAACGCACTTTGTTAGCACTCTGAAAAATTTCTTACCAAAACTACCCGATGGTGCTTATCTGTCACTTCCTCTCTCTTTCTCGATAGGGCAGAGGAAAACTAAAAGATGACTATGTCACACTTGTGCTGAATAACACCTTCTGTCTTAAACACAGAAAGAGGGAAATGTAGACATGGCCAACTCTTGACTCAGCATTTGGCAAGACTGGAAGGGAGCATACAAGGAGAAGGTTCGTTAGTTTATAGTGTTCTGAGAAGCTGGGCCACAGTGGAGAATATTTGCATAAATCTGGTTAAAAATAACCTTCTGGAATCTTGCTGCAGTTTTCGTCTGAATCACACCGATTAGGGCTGTATTGAAATTAAAATCACTTCTCACTTATTTAAGCTGTCAGCAGTACTTTGAACACTTGGACTTAGGGGGCTCTGAGGTCTTGGAAGGAGGTGTGATGGGAGGCTTCTCCCTGGGTTCAGAGACTTCACAGTCATCACACAGCCGGAAGTGGATTTCAAGAGGTAGCTAATGCTCAGAGTGGGCTGGCTGAAGGTGATGAAATGGACATGTTATTGGTGAAGATCTCCCTGGTTCCTCAGATGAAAAAAACCGTGAACCATCTGCCGGATTAGTTCAGTGAGCACCTTGTAGCTTTCCTCTTACTCATCATTTCTTTCAGCTGCCGCTCCATGCTCCAGCCTTCCTTTCTGCACAGAACTCCCTGGCCTTATGTTAGAAAGTCTCCTCCGAGTACCTCAAATTTCTCCCTCAGTCCTGGCCCTTTCTTGTTGTTATTTTATTATTATTATTATTTTTTAACAGAGTCTCACTATATAACCCCAATTGGCCTAGAACTCCCTATGTAGAGGAGACTGGTCTTGAACTCAGAGATATCTGCCTGCCTCCACCTCCAAAGTACTGGGATTAAAAGTGTGCTACCACACCTGGCATCATCTTTTAGAGAACACCCCCCCCACACACACACACACATCGAGAGAGAATGACAATGACTTCATTTATACCAATTTATGAGACATGAATTGATTTCATTTCCCCCAAGGAAAAACCATCAAGAAATTTGCTCATAAACTTCTGTGATGCAGCATATATAGCCTACATGTGATAGGAAATATTTCCGCATCGGTTTTATGTTAGGGAAATTTTCAAAAAGTGGTGCCTTCTTCAGACTGCTTTGCCACACTGAGGACTGGGACCCCTAAATCTAACAATATGGACTCTGACATATTTTCTTGGGCTCCTGGTGGGTGTTATCTTTCCACCCAAGGCCATTCACAAGTGTTCCTGAGATGGGCAACTCTCAAGAAAAGAAGACATGAGCTACCAATTCAAGAACTATGATTTATGTTAGTAATCGTTACACCCAGGTCTTACGAAGACTTAAAAAAATTACTACCACAATGGTCCTGCAGAAAGTAGGCATGTAACCAGTACTACTTGGCACGTTAGGGTAATAGGGTTCTGTTTTTCTTAACTGCATAGTTGTATGTTGGCAGGATTTCGAATTCTTGGCACAAGATGTTTAAGCAAATTTAAAGAAACACAGAGAGTAAAGGAAAACATAAAGCAGTCTTGAGTGTCTAAATGTAAGAAGGGACACCATTTTCTCAACATCCAGTTAGCATGGACCCATGAACTCGGTAACGGTGAAATGGAAGGCATAAAAAGCACTTGTAAAGGGCTTTTAGATCATTCTCCAGCGAGCACTGACACTTACTTATACCCATCTCCTATTTTTTAGCCTACCAAAAGGAAATCAGTTTTACTTGTGCCTTCTCTCTGGGGACTGGTTAGGTTCCGGAACATCCACGGACAAGAAAGAAAACTTCTTCCCACCATACGATTCATGAGGCTCAGAGCCATGCTACCACGAACCCTCATTTGCGGTTAAATCATCCTTTTGGAAACTCACATACATGAAATACCCAAGTGGCAAATGGGGTTCCCAGGTTGATGGGGGATGGAAGGTAGGGCATTTCTTTGTGGCACACCTTGGGTTGACTTCAAAGTGCAGAAGCAATATGAAAATCACGAGCAGGAAAGGTTTGTGAACCCAGCTTCCCAGCATCCCTCACCCACCTGCAGGCTCTGACTGCGTGCTCACATGCCATTTCTGAAACAGAACCTAGTCTTCCTTAGTTCCTCACCATGACCTTAAGCATACTGATCCATGTCCATAACTCAGAATGAAAGAAACACTGTGCGCTATTGAGAGTTATGGCATTCCTCCCCGAACACACTTGGTTTTGGAAACGAAGCAGGGTCTGGCTTGGTTAGCACTTGAATGGGAGCATTGTGAGATAATACAGGTCAGTGACATTCACTCAGTTTCTAGGGCAGCCCGCAGAAAGGTGGGAAATCAGGCTCATGGCTGGTGCTGCTGGGAAGGGGGGCAGGGAGAGACGAATTGTTCGAAGATTCTTCAAAATGTGGTTCTGCGACACCGTGGTGGCAGGGACAAGAGAAAAGGACAACTTTCAAAACACCGGACAAGTGTTGGTAAAGCATGAACATTTATCTTTAATTTACATTTTGACAATTTGCACATAAATAACAATGTAAACCAATACGTAAACATAAGATAGTTTTGTTGTTCTAGCAAAATAAAAAGCCAATAACTTTGGTCAGTTTTAACTCTGAGGGGGAAAAAACAAAACAAAAAAAACCACTGTTAATTGTGGGCTGAGCACTCACATATAAGAGGCCTAAGAGGATGACAGATGGCAAGAAAAGCAATTAGTCTTTGTAAAAAACCTTCTCAAAACAAACAAAAACAAAATAAAACAACAAGAAGAGAACAGGAGTAACAACCTAAGTTCACTGGAGAGAAAACGTTTTTTTGGTGTCAATGTCACGTCATGCTTTGGTTTACCTACAGTTAGGGAATATCTTTCTCACACACAGATGCATCCAGAAATGTCAGTCTTGAGTTGGGCTGCAGCTCAGTGAGAGCTTGCTAGCTAGCACGAGTGGAAGCTCTGGTTTTGGTCCTTGTAGGCAGAGAACCCATCTTGTCAGTCACAGCAACAGGTCAGTAAGGCTCTTGGGTTTCCCTGGATGATGTGAAGTTTTTCTCTTTGTAAGCTGATATATACAAGACACCAAACTAAACATCAGACTGGGGAATGGGCATGTGACAATGTTCTGAAATAGGAAGATAAAGCAAGTATAGCAGAGATGGAAAAAGGACTTTTATTTCTGTGACCCAGCTGACATAAATGTAGCAAAAACAATCAAATCAGACAGGATGGTGTGACATTTCTTTTCCTCCTTAGCTGCTACATGGCCCTTACCTCTGCACTCAAGTGCTCTGGTCTCTGGTAGTAGGCAGGTCAGTGCCCAAGCACCAACATGATGGTGAGGTCATGGAGTTTTAAGCAAAGCCTCAGAGAGAGGTTCATTTTGCTCTTAGGAAAAGTAGGTTCTTTTACATGGCTTGGCTCACAATTTAAGCGGTTATAAATATATTATATATACACAAGGTATAGTGGTATAAATAGGTTCATAAATATACATCATTCTTTGTTACACCTTGAACACCAACAGGTAACCTTTGGGCTTTGGAGAATACAAGACGGAACAACCCAGCCTGCCATTTGGGAGCATACATGCTCAGCTGAGTAGCAAGTCATGAACTAAGACATCACTTCCTGCACTCCTGCTGGATACACTCAATGAGGTAATTGTTGTCGAACGACTTTGCAATGCCCTTTCATATTCAATTAAATTAATTATAAAATGCAAAGACACAAATACTGAGAAAAGCTGAGATTTACAGATACAATACAATTAATGTGTTGGGGATAGGAATGTCTGTTACCCGCTTAACCTAAGATGACAAGAATACCCGTTTTTTAGTTCTATTTTTTCTGTTTTTTTTTTTTTTTTTTTTTGTTTGTTTGTCTGTTTGTATTTTAAGTGTGGCCTGAGCCTTTCTACATCAAATCCTTCTCGGTAGGGCACCGCCTTTGTGCAATTTTGACATTAAAAACAAAAACAAGCCAACAACAAAATGGCGCCCAGACTCAAGCTCCCAACCCTCACACACACAAAACCATCTGTGCTTTAAGACAGATCCTCGATGGCTTGAACATGGCATTTTTATCTTCTTCACATTTTCAGATAACACACAGGGATGCCAAAGTCATATGGCCACTCAGAATTGCAGATAAGAAGATCCTATGTTTTTGGAGGGACAGGTTATCAAAGGCCTTCCTGTCACCATTTTGGTAAAATTGTGACTAGGAGGGGGGGAAAAAAACCCTACCATCAGAAACATAAAACATTTCTTTTCATATTTCTTCCCCTCAAATTATTGCTGAGTAATTCTGCACACATATCCCAACTTATACAAGGTTGTTCAAATGATATGATCTTCTGAGTTAACACACCAACCATATGACTTTGGCAATAGCAAAACATTATTTTAAAGCATTATTATATAGAGAAAGGTTGACTGAAATCACATAGCTGTCTACTAAGTCTCAGGTATTTAAACACATATGTGCAGAAGTTATCTACAAAGGATAGCCACAAGACACGAATACAACATTTATACTCAAATTACAAAGAATCTTTCCAGTCATTGTAAACTTCTTTAATTATTGCTTTTTGAAAGATAAACTGTATAATAAATTATGAAGGATTATCATTGAAAAAATAATTATGGCTAGGCAATAGTTTTAGTAATAGGAAGGCTATGCAAACATATCCACACAAATATTCAAAATACACAGGTTCAAATATATAGACATGGCTGTAAATAAGTATATGTATATATATATATATATATATATGTATATATGTATATATAGTGAGTCTTTGCCTCATTTATGCCCTGAGATTTTGGTAACATTAAAGTCCTTCTTTAATTCCAGAGAGGTGCAGGGAACCACCTGCCGCCACGAGAGCTTTGCCCATCTGGAATCGTGTACAAGCAATTTGCTCCTGGCACCCTGACTCACCAGCCATAACCTAAGAAGCAAGACAAAACACTCATTTTCTGAAAATCTTAAGGATCCATCGGTTCAACTGTTTCTTGTTTGACCTTTACAGGTACCAGAGGTAGTGGATTGCTCTGAGGCAACTTCATGAGGGACAGGTCTGATGACTCATAGAGGCTACACCCTGAGGAAAGGGCTCCGTTCCCCATGTTTCTTTGCAAAGACGCTTTCAGACCAGATTCTTCTTTCTCTTTTCTGACCACGGCCAGGATCTCCTTCTCCACCATCGAGGTCACATCGATATTGTCCTCCATCTCCTCAAGGCGGTCAGCGTTGTCACTGATGTCAAACTTCTCAATTTCTTCATTGATTCGGGTCAGATCCTCCAGAGGCAGCCCGACAGCCGGGGCCACGGGACAGCTGCCCTTCAGGTGGACCTTGAGGCTGCAGAGATGGATGTAGCTCTTGTGGCACTGGGCACACTTGTGGGGCCGCTCCCGGGTGTGCAGTCGCTTGTGTAGCTTCAGGTGCACAAACTGAGTAAACTTGGCAGGGCACACCTTACACTGGTAAGGTTTTTCTCCGGAGTGCAGTCGCAGGTGGGTCTTGAGATTGCTTGTGCTGCTGAATCTCTTGTGGCAGACCTGAAATGTGGGGACAAGAGAATGCAGAGAAGGGAGACGGGGAAGCCCAGATTAATGGTTGCCAATGGGAGGGGCAAGACAACAGGCCGGTACCCAGCAACTTTGGGAGCCCAGAAGCCTCTTAATGGTACTCAGGCTGTGGTAAGCAATCAGGGGAAGGGGCTGTGTATCCCTGGCCATTTCCCCACCCACCGGAAGTTGACTGTCACTTATCCATCACTACAGCCTGTGACTAGCCACAGAGCACCCAGGACCTGTGCATAGTGCCAGCAGCCTGTGGCAAGGCAATATATAGATATATATATAGGACTCATATACATATGAATCGTTGGAACACCTTTACAGACATTTTCTGCGAAAATCCAAAATTCTGCCCAGAAACCCCTGCCCACCTGGCATTCGTGTGGCTTTTCTCCTGTGTGTACCAGGTAGTGCTTCTGCAGGTGGGCGAGCTGAGTAAAACCCTTGTTGCAGGTCTGGCATTTGAAAGGCCGCTCTCCACTGTGTACTCTCAGGTGGACCTGGGAAGAAGCCACAGGGGGTTAGCTCTGAGGTAGAGATGAGCCCTGTCCCCTCAGCTTCTGCTCCCAGGGCGAGGGGTGTCCGATGCAGACGGAAGCGTTTTAGGAAAGGCATCGGGGTAAGCCCCGTGTGTTTTCATCGTCGGCTCCACCCGCTCAGCCCAGGCCCAAGCAGGCGTGTGTCTGTGGGTAGCAAGGGTCTGGAAGCCTACCTTCAGGTTGGAGAGCTGACCAAACGTCTTGGCACAGACATTACACTCATATTTGATCTTGCCGTTCTGCTTCTTCAGCGGGTAGGGAAGGGTCTTGTAACCAGTCATGTTTCTTTTGTTTTTTATGAGATTCATGGCTCCGTCAGTGCTGGGGGCCGCCATCACTGCTGAGGTAGCTTTGGGTTGTACCACGTGTTCTGACGTGGCCGCGGTGCCCGCCGTCGGAGACCCGCTCGGGGGACTACTCTCGTCCTTCATGCTGGCTGCAGCCCCGGTGAGGGAGAAGGCACTGTGGGGCGCCGGGACAAGCACCTCTCTGGGGTGCTCTGGCGGAAGCAGCCTCCGGGCTCCCTCCGAGGGGAGAGAAGCTGGATTGAGCATGGGGTGGGGCAGGTTGCCCCCACCAAGGAGGTTACTGTAGACAGGATACAACCTGGGGAAGAGGCTGAAGTTGTTGATGCCATTGATGTTGTTCATGGTGCTCAGGCCATTGGAATTTATGCCGTAGGGTGGCAACAGGAACTTGGGGTAGTGAGCATTGTAAGAGGGGATGAAGGCTGGTGGGAGGGGAGGGGCAGGTGCATAGCCAGGGTAGGAGCCCAGGCCCTCGGAGCCATAGGAAGCATTCAAGTAGGAGTAGGAGTCCCGGTGTTCTGGGGGGCCTGGGGCCAAGGGTGACACCGTGTTCCCTGGGCTGCCATGGGGGCTGGAGCTCTTGAGGCTCTGCTCAGGACTGCTGCTTGCCCGGGGGCTTGGAGTTGTGGAAGACGGAAGGGGGCTGTGAGTAATGTAAGTAGGCCTCTCCATCCCATAGGCCAGGGACGCTTTCAAAAAGTCTTCAGGCAGAGGTGCCCGGATGGGGTAAACAACCCGAGGGTAGAAGGGCATGTCAGGGCTCCCGTTTTTCCGAAAGCCATCCATGTCCTTTTCTGAAGTGAGGGGTGAAATGTTGGAACGGTAGATGTCCTTCCTTTTGGAGGGATTGGAGTCCAGTTTTAGGATTTCTTTCACGCTGTACTCTCTCTTGGGGACATTCTTTGGGTAAAGTTCATTTTTCTCACTACTGTATTGCTTTGGGTTGCTTTCTGTTTGTGCTAAAAACGAAGAAGAAAGGGCGGTTATTCACAGGGCTGTGGGGAACCGAAGTGAAATCAGAAAGCTGTACTCTCGCCTTGAGAAACCCTGAGCAGCAGCTGGCAATACAAAAGCCAGACACCTGGCCCCTAACGCCTCTCACTCCAGAGGCCTCTGGGCCACCCATTCAGAAGCCCTGCCCCATTTCTTCAGAGGGGGAAAAAAAAGTAGGAACAATAACAACAAATGGGAACAATGGCAACCTCCACATAACCCCAGTGCCATTTGGATGATCTCGTTTCCATTAGTGCCAACTCTGACTGCAACGGCAGAGTGTTCACTAAGATGGGGTGGAAAAATACAGAGGTGGGGGGTTGTCATGGGCTAGTACGTCATTCTGAGATGTTCGAAGCTTACCTAAAGGAAATCAGCACACTGTGCGAACGTAGATGAAGGATTAAGCCTAGTTCTAAGTAATGAATAGTCCATCAATTTTCAACTTGATTCGCTTTAAATAGGAACTCCGTAGAGCCCTGTTCAAATTGCCTATACCAAATAGATATAAGGACATGGATGCTCTCATTCTGGCCCTTGTTGGGCAGTACAAGCATTTCACTAAGGTTCTGGTCTAACCAGACGACCTTCTGGGCTGTCTCCTGAAATTGTGAGGCGTGACAGTCACCTCTGCCAAACCACAACAGGTTCTTCCCAAGCCAGTTCAATTACTTACAGCACCAAAGCAAACAGAGGCAGCTAAGAGGAGACCATTTACTCCTAGAGACAGGATATGTTCCCCGGTAAGCCTCAGACACAGCGAGGACCTTCCTAGATTATCCATGGCTGCCTGGCCGTATTGCACAGGGTAGATGAAGCCTGCAGGGGAAGCTGCAGCTTTCCCGGCCAAACCTAACACATATGATGCACAGGATGAGCTATGGTTCCTGGGATGCTCACTCAAACAGGCATCCCCCCCCCCCCCAGGATGCTGAGGGCACCTGCAGTGGGGGTGCACCTGCTCTGAGTAGAAGCCAGATTCTTGGCCTCTACAGTTGAAGATGTGGCAGATTTGGGATGACGCTTAAGACACTGTAAAAGAGTATCCTTTGTACTCTTATAAAACAGCCCTGTTTGGCTTGGCTGAAAAGGAACTCCAAGATTGCTACCTGATAGGTCTGAAGATGAACTCTGTGGAAGCCCAGAACTAAACCTTTCAAATCCATTCATTCTCCAGGCTGACAGGCTGGAGGGATTTGATTCCAGTTGGAAAGCTCTTTAGAGGATGTTATCTCCTGCCGGCTGTTATCAGTTACTCCTGGGTAGCCAGAGCCCCAGAATAAACACAGCGGACAGCACTATCAGGGAAAATGCTGATGGGGTCAGTGATGGAGAGCTTTCTGAGGGAGAGCAATTTCTCAAGCCTCTAAACCAAAATAAATAGCCCCTTATCAGGCCAATATCAGTCTTTCGGTGAGGCCCAGCAGGCAGGAAGTTCAAATTGTCACTTTTGTTTTTTAAAGCTAAAATGGTAAAGGAAGAGAGAGACAAGTAAGTTGGAAAGCTGATAGGCAAGGCATCCCACAGTCACAGGAAGAGCTTTACTGGAGTTAAAGGAAAAAAAAAAAAAAGATTTAGAAGCATCCCCAGGTCAAAAGAAAAAAAAAAGGGTGTGAGTGTACAACCTTTCCAACTCTGCCTTTTTTTGTTGTGTTGTTGAGGGAAGACTCCATCTTACTATGTAGCCTCAATTGGTCTGGAACTTGTTATGTAGACCAGACTGGCCAAGAATTCAGAGATCCACCTGCTTCTGCCTCTCAATTGCTGGGATTAAAGGTGTGTGTCACCACACCCAACTCCATGCCATTTTTATGTGGCAAATCACATCAAAGACTCAGACTATTTTTGCAGCCGCCTCACAGTGGAAACTTAACAAATGAAAGCTCTATGTGTAAAGAGTTAGGCTCTCTCCCGGGACAAAGCCCAGATTTGATCAGACGTGGCCTTGCTTAAGCACTTCAATTACTGAACTGATCTGAAGCTAATGACTGGGTCAGCAAAGGAAGAAGTCAGAACTTTTCATCTTCTCTGCGACACACACAGCATAGTGTTTGGTGTTTCTGTCTTCACAAAGCCAGGATGCCAGCTAGCTTATCCCGAAGGGATATCCACAGCAAAATGTCAGTGTCTCTAAAAGACTTCACAGCTGGAAATTATAGACTGTGTATGAAGGTACATTTTTAAAAACGCATCCTTCAGCAGCTGAGTAATCAGAGGAGCTGGTATCATTTCTAACTCTCCCACTTAGCAGCTTGAGTTAACATGAAAAAGAAAATCAAGATCTGTTTTTGTTCTTAAATCTTAAATGGCTGTAGGCGGACAGAGTCATTTCAAGAGTGAGCTGCTTCTGAAGGTTCTGAATGGCTTAATTATGCCGACTCACATTTTCGATCTATAATAAGCACCCCTGAGACTACAAGAAAGAACCTAGAAGTTCAGCAGTAGGCAAAACAAAGTCTGTTTTCAACTGAAACTGAGAAAGCAGATTAACATTCAGAAGTCTATAATTTGGTCAACTGATTTCTAGATGGGTTAATTAGATAGAAAAAAATTTACCAAAAAGATTGGGGGGCGGCAGAGTTAAATTTAATAGTTCTTTTTTAACCTTCTTTCCTCCCTCTTCTTTCTCGCCAGTTTGTAATTTCTGGCCACTTACTGTCCTTCGTTCTATCCCTATCCCCGCGCCCCAACCTCATAGAAGTCCTTAGAGAGATTCTGGACAGACCCACTATTGTGCTTTAAAAGCGTGGAAATCCAGCACTGCTCATCACAGACACACGATCTACTTATTAGGCCTGATGAAATGCTGGAAATTTTTCTGATCAGAGTCTCAGTCATCAGTTGCCACACCTGAGCCAACAGGTTTCACAATCAGTGGCAGGAGCCTTGTAGTGCAACTCTCCCGTAAGACTATCGGACATAGGAGGTGCTAAACATTCAGAATCCTGCATCAATCAAAAGGGATATCTGAAGAACAAAGATGTCATCTCACAGTGTACAGGAAAATTACTTCCGGACCCAAAGAGTAAACCCTTAAGCCTGGCATGGTGGGCACAAGCCTGTGATCCTGGCATTTGAAAGGGGAATGTGGGTCAAAAGTTCAGGTTTGAGGCTAACTTAAGCTGCCTGAGACCCTGTCCAAAAAATAAAATAAAATAACAATAAAACCAAACAAAGCCCAAACACGTGAGGAGAGGGATGGTTACCTTTGGCCAGGCTGGATGATACTCACAATGCTCAGCTCAAGCACACACTTTGCTGAGTTAAGGGCCCTGGGCACAAACCTTATAATGTGATCCTACAGGAAGGGTACCGAAAGTTATGATTTTCAGAAAACTGAAGATTCCTGAGAGCCCAAGCATTGTGGAATAAACAGAGCTAGCTAGAGTATGCTGTCAGAAAGCGACTGGTCTTAAAGGTAAGATGCTAAAATTAACTTTATTTCTAGTGTGTCAGTGGTAAAATGTGAACCATATTTAGTCTCTAGGGAAAGCAAGTGAAACTGCATAGTAAAAACTGGGTAAATGATAACCTGGAATCTCTACAGTTTTCTGGAAATGTTTCCTTAAGTTTGAGAGAGTGTCAGAATGAAGACTTTTAATCCTTCAATATTTCATTTTATCCAAACTGTGGCCATTTTAAAATGTGCTGCAAAATTCAGCAGTATAACCCAGAACAACCAGTTACAATAGAGGTTAGAATTTTTTATTCATAAATTGTTTTTAAAGCTGACTTGAGAATGACTGGCATAAAGGAATGCTCTGTAGAGGTCACGACAGCAACTTTAGCCAAAAAAAAAAGTAAAAGCTTATAAACCTAAGGAACCAAGAACTTGTCAAGATAAAGTGATAGGTGGTTACTGTAAGACTGATTAAAAGATGAGATTAATTCATCTTACCATAAGGAAGGAAGTTAAGATATGAAATCTTTCAGTGTTATTCATTTAGGCTACTTGAAAAATTATGACAGTTTTTCTAGAAACAGCCTTCCACCTCATGGCTTTATAGCCACATGCATCTTTGCAAGATTTCAATGAATACTCTAAGCCCTGACATATTACAGCAATAAGGGACATAGCTGGCATGTTCAGCATGTCCATACCAGTTTGCACTAGGCCCCAATCACCCTTTTGCATCAATCAGAATTAAAGATATTTCTTCCTGTAACTTTCTAAAATCAACACTCAGAGTTGATCATATATATATAATATAAACATAGACTACAAATATATATAATACATGTGATGATTAAATTTCATAAGAAGAGTAGGGACGTTAAAAAATGTTTTCCTTTTCCTAGTCTTAGCTAGAGCCACCTAGTTAGCCCAACAGATGACGAAGCCATATAATTAGACACCATGTTATTAGCTCACAGGACCAGAACTGACATTACTGGCATTTTTAATTTTTTTGTTCTGTAATCCACTTACAGAGATTCATCGCTGTGAGCTCTCCAGGATAAGGGTAGTGTAGCCTCTCTGCAAAGTCCCGACAATACCACACAAGAAGTTCCTGGTTGGCAGGGATGGGCTTAATGGTGTAGAAGTAGATGTTCATCCCGTTCTGACAGGCAGCCAGGTTTTGCTCCCGGGCAGAGTGAGCTGGATTCACGTAGCGCATCCAGTTGCTTTTCTCCTCGTTAAAGCCATCAATGAAGTGGTGGAACTCCTCTTTCGAATAGATCTGTCCAAAGGAGAGGAAAGATGCGGCGTGAAAGGCAGCCAGCCGAAAGCCACGGAGAGCTCCCCCTGAACCTCTCAGAAAATCTTTAAACACAAGCAAGCAGTTCGGCACCGTGCCTCCTCCCGCCCTCGTCGCCTAGTTAAGAGAATCCGTCATGGTTCTGGTGGGAGTCCCCTTGGATCAGCAGCAATGAGGGCTGAAACAGTTAACAGTTAACTAATTGTTAGCCCCCCCCCATTTCAATCTTATGGCCTTTCATGTTGGGGGCAGATATAAAAACAATAAAAAACCCAAATCTCCATTAATTAATGAGCAGCCTGGAGCGGATGGAATTACCACAGCGGCGAACAGCACCTAGGCTACTCTGCTCAGCAGAGTTTCCAGCTAGGCCGACTTTTAGTGCCTTGAGTCACTGGGCAGACAGGCAGAGAGGACTGTGTCAACCCTCGTCTCAGCTTTTTTCTATGGCCTCTGTACTTGTGTTTCCTACACCTCCGCCCGGGGCTCAGACTCTGCAAACATCCTCCACCCGCAACCCTGAGTCCCACAGTAACACTTGTTCAGATGAATACTTGGAACCCTGCCTTTTTGTGGAAACACTGGGTGGGGCAAAGGTGAACTTCACCTGCCATAACAAAGTGAGCCACTGGCACAGAGGCCAGAGTTTGACAGTCTACTGAGAAGTCACTTTTCCTCTTGCTAAACATATGCAGCCCTGCGCCTCTCTTTCATGCCAAATGAGTAGAGAGATGCTCCGTATCTGTGAGGAAGGAGGCTGGCGAAAACAGCACTCACAGAACCATGAGATTGGGCTTTTGGAGAAAGAAGAGAAAGGAAAATAGATGGCTCTTGTAAGGAAGAATTCCGATCTCTCCTTCAGCAGATCTGGCTAACAGCTGTACCTACAATGCCTGGCAAGAAGGCAGAGTTAAGAACAGGGGAGAAAAAAAAAAAAAAAAAAAAAAAAAAAAAAAAAAAAAAAAAAACACAAAACAAACAAACAAACCAAACCAAAACAAAACAAAACAAAAAACAAAAAAACCACTCCTACTGAAACCAAAGGGTAATAAACTCACTCCTTATCTTCTCCAGAAAGTTCCTTTCTTTGAAGAAGCACTGCCTTCCTTCAGACCAGAGAGCTCTCTTTACACAAAGGACATTCTCCAAGATGTGTGGTGCGTGCTGCCCCCGAGAGATTTTGCTCTATAGGGCAGTAGGCTATTGCTTTCGTCTTAGTCACCCACTGTCTGTAGTTCCCTCTAACCTTATCAGAAATAAAAAGGAACTCTGTCCCTTTAATACAAGCAGTAAACAGCAGAATCAGTTTCTTTTAAGAGTGACTTCCTGTGAATTGTGAGGGGCATGCATGTGGCTTCATCAAAGCCGCCTGCGAGAGCTTCCGCGGTGTGTCTTGTTAAGAGAAAATGTAACAAGACTGGGTGAATTCAGCTACCAAGAGGGGTTTTCAAGTTTGTTTACTCTGACGCGAAAACTTCCAGGAACATGGGGTTCCATCGCTCTTGTACTAGGGCGGAGACAGCTAGCCGAGTCTGTGCCGATCCTGGTCAGCTTTCCACGACTACAGTTAACTGTAGCCTCATTTAAAAAACAGGCCTGTAGATGTCACGCACATACCCCAAGAGAATAAGATCCAGCATTTGTAAAACTCACACCGATGCCTGCCTTTCCATCTACTATCAAGAAGGTTAAACACATGCTGACTCATAGTACTGTTACAAGAAATGTCACTGGTTTCTCAACTTGAGCATCTTTGGCTGAGTGATTTACATGAAGCCCTTTCATTCCTCACAACAGATGTTCATATTCCTGCCCACCAAATCAGGATCTTCCAACATGCTTTATTCCTTATTGTCTTGGTTCCATGTGAACAACTGATTTAAACAATCCCTCCCAAGGAAAGCCTTTCAGTTTTTTATTATTAGGATTTTGTAAATCTTTAGATGAAACAGAACCGGAAAAGTAATGGGAGATTCTCTGGTGTTTCTTGACTGTTTTCAAAATGACAGTGTATTAATGAACAGGTCAGATTGTCTTAATTCAGACCATTTGAGGGCAAGATTAATATACCTCTCTGACCCCCATCCGAGGATGGCAATAAAGGCAAAAATGCACTCATTCTTACATTGTGAATCTTCTAGCAATATATTTTAAAAACAAGTAGTTATTAAATAAATAAAAATTGAGAATACATACTTAACAAATCTACAACTAAAACTTTTTTTAGATGAAGAAAGAATCTCTCAGAAATAGCTTCATTAGTAATTTTCTAACATCACCTCGAATAAGTACAGTCCAATTTTGGTTACTATCATTTCTTCAGGTGATGTGTATTTTATGTCTGTATGAGGGAGATTGCTCATTGACTTTGTATAAATAGCTCTTCATTTCAAAACTGAGGAAACTGAGCATGGCAGAGACATCTTGGGGAAAGGGGGGCTGACTTTTTTTTTTTTTTTAAATCCACTCCCAATTCAGTTTTCACCCATGAATACCATCTCCCAGGTCACCTCAGTCCTCGATAACCTTGACATTCCAAAGCAGACTGCACTGGCTAGACCTTTTGAATAGCTGTGCTACCCAAGGCTACCATCTCACATGCATGGGAAGATTCCCCTTCTGCTTAGCAGCTTAGATACTGTCAAATTCAACAGTCCTATGGTGCAGGTGGATTTAAAGAGAACTGCCTCCATGGTCCCTCCTCTGTCCCACTGACCCACCTTCCACCTGTTCTTTTTTAGTGACATTTCTCTTCAAGAGAATACATTTATGATAACTCTTCCATTCAAATGAAGTTAACTCAGCAAGAAATCAAAAAGGGTGAAATCTAAGGCTTGGTGACTCATTACTACTTCCTCGAAGAGAAATGCAAATGAACGTGCCCTTGAAGCAAGCAGCAACCTGTTTCCTTTCGTCACAAGACTGTAGGTAGTGAGTTGCAAAAACCAAGATTCACCTGCAGTCCACATCTAAACCACCTACAACCAATATTTCCAGGCAGAGCATGTAGCCAGTTTTACCTAACTTGCTCAGAATTCCAGTGTTTCCTTGGGTGAGCGCCATTGTGTCTCACCACAGGTTGAAAAGGAAGTTACCTTGTTCTTTAAGCTCCATTTACCTCCCAATACTGAAAAGTCTTAAAAAATGTTTCCTCACTTACCCGCCAAAAATATTTCCTGTTGGCATTCTTGGGAACTGTGTCATTGGTGTAGATCTCACCTACCAGGGGTCCAAACCTTGTTCCCTTCGGTATGTACTCTTTGCTCACCACTCCAATAACCTAAAGGGAGGAAACATGAACGCGTTACTCAGACTAAGATGCCAGATCTTGTTATTTCAGTGAATCGAATTGTCCACTGATAACCTAGCGGCCTGATGTCTCCACAGTTAACAGTAAGCTCCATTACAGTCATCTTTTAAAGTCATCCGAGCACTGAGATAGTCCAGAGGATTGTTTCCAGTGACTAGGACTCTTTATTGATTTTCCTTCTAGGAGATGAGGAGATCAACATTCTGTTCTAAGAGAAGAAACGGCCAAGTGAGATGTCACGATTAGACTCTCTAGTGTTCTTGTTCCCTCCTCCCTCAAACCATAAGCATAGTGTGCTTGAGGGGAATAAAAGTTTTAACCTCAGAAACCAAAATAACGCTCTTTAGACGTTCCACAGAGGCTGAAGGAACCAGAAACCAAACACATTAAGGTTTTTCTTCTTCGATTCCAGATGAGTCCCCCGACCCCCTTCCCCTCATAGATTGTGAAGGTTCCTCACTACAGCAAAGGCCTTTCAAATAACTTTGTTCTTCTCTAACATCTACTCAATGGTGGTCAGAAGTCCCTCTTTGAAATGGAATGTGTAATGAGGAGACTGTGGCTTCTAAAAGATGTGGCTTCTAAGATCAGAGGAAATGACCTTTTCAGACTGAAGGCCTCTTGCATTCCGGCTCTGTGGGGTTTACTAAAGAATCATGTCAACGGTGGTGGTTCTTCCTTGATCATAACCTTTTTTTTTTTTTCAGGGTATTAAGAGAAAAAAAAAAAAAAGCTCAGACACAAACTTGGAAGCAATTAAAATGAACTCTGAGTAGGTCTTCACACCATTTATAGGGTAGAGTTATTCTCTTATTTTAATTTTTGTTCTAGTCCAAAACAGTAAGGAATACCTTATTGAGGTGACCAAGGGCAGGGTAAAAGAGTGTTTATTTCTACTTTTATTTTTCTTGGTGGCTGTCATATAATTATATACCTAAAATGACAGATGCAGACAAGCAAATCAATGACTGTTCATATGGTTTGCAATGGAATATAAATATAAGACTTTGGTTATGATCCACACTGGTACCTCTTCAGTCTCATCAAAAATTAAACCTCTGTCTAGTATGGCATACACACACCTGCAGAGCTGGGACAGGCCACTCTTTCTCATGTCAGTTTTCTTTTGATCACCAAAATGCCATTTTTCTTAAACAATCTAATAGTCAATATACAAGTTAATGGGATGTTAAGGCAGGAAAAGGGGAGAGGAGGAGAAAATGTTCTGCGCTCTGTATAACTCGAAACAAAGCTGGTGCGTTAAAAGTGTTATTTTTGGTTCCTATGAATTTGTGGCAAAGGTCTGAAAAAAGCAGATGTTCATCTCCTCCTCTGCCCTCAATTACATCTGTCTATGCTTCCAAGAACACTTCATCATTGTTGTTGTCTGCTCCAGCCCAGCTTTGGGGAGACAGAAGCATCTCAGAGATGCTCAAGAGAGACTCTGAAGATAAAAATACACACAGAAAGCTTAGCTAGCCTTCCCTGGTCCTAGGCTTATTTAGTACAGATTATTGAATCTACTTTGTAAAATTCATGAAATTGCCTTCTATAATACACAAATTATTAGACATTTACATTTGAATACTTATTCCATAATATTAAAATGCCAAACAGGAAAAACAAATAATGCTATTTGTCAGTGAGCCAATAATTAGCAGCTGATAATTTCAACATATCCACTTTAAAGCAGTAATTTTAAGAAAGGCACTCAACTGGTTCATCAACTTCGTTTTAAATTATAGCCTCCTGCAGACAGTGCCTTGGGAGTCAGAGCTTGGTTACCAACAAGGAGCATTACATTGAGGTCACAGTTTTCCTTCCAAATTGCCATTCTTCCATCTACAGAAGAGCCTCTTGGTTTTCACCTATCAATCTTACACTAAGAAAGCACATTTTCCTGTGGCCAAAGGGAAGTTAATTAGAATCTTGTTCCTACAACAAAAGAATGTGGGGAAGGTGAGTTAACTATGGACCTGGCACTGTAGATGTTTAAATCAGAATTGGAAGCCTGTGTAAATCAGTATCTTATAGACTCACAAATGCAACTGAACAGACAAGACATGTGGACAAGTAAAAAAAGCAGTCAGGAGCACTAGTATGGCTTGAAGTCCCAGCTAAAGGTGGAGGCAAGGGACTGGTGAGTTCAAGGTCAGTCTGGGAACTATAACCAGACCGAGCTTCAATATTGGATGATTTTTATCAATAAAACAGAACCTTTTATAGTAATAACTAAAATTCTTACTATACACAGAGCTGAGGAATAAAGAAAAATTAACACTGACAGATAAACGAGGACACTCAATTCCGCATTCGGAGATTAGAGGAACCCCGTAGCTTCGACATCACCTGCCTATTGCTAGGTGTGGTGGCACATGCCTCTAATCATGGCATGCAGGAGGCAGGAAGATGGGGAGCTTGTGGCCTGCATTCCGTCTGCAGACATCTCAAGATTCTATCTCAGAAAATAACATCAAATAAACCACCGGTAGCCGTTCCAAGCTCAGCTGCTAACAATGTGCACTACACTCCTTCAAGTCAAATCCATGTCTGATTTTATTATTCCAAGAAGCATAAAAACGGCAACTCTAAGATTATGATGATTGTGGGGTATCTCTGAATGGGGGTGAGAGCCAGAGTTGCTCTTTATGGAAAGTAGGAAACCAAGTTAGAGCGCCCTCTCTGGTCCTAAGGGATGCAATCAGTCTCTCAGCCCAACCTCATCTCCCTAGCCCATTGTTTACAGTGTTCAGTCCTAAGAACAAGCAAATGGTCCAGGGAAATTGGCCTGTGCTTTGAGTTACACAGTGCTTAAAAACACTTAAGAATGCTCACCTAACTCAGGAAGGAAACTTCGCTGGAACTGACCAGGGTCCTAAAGAATTGCTGCTGGGGACTGGCCACTGTGTGCCTTCTGTAAACCTATCAGTCAGAGAAAGAAGCCTCCCAAGGCTGTCCATGCTTCATCTGCCTCGACCGACCGAAGCCCTTCAGGTTTGCCTTATCTATTCAGCCGACCCCTCTACCACCCGGGGAACATCCGTCTCTGCCAGTGGCTTTGGCTATAGAACACAAACGGTTTGAGACAAAAACCAGGGTTTTGTTTGGTTAGTTAGTTTGTTTGTTTTTAACTTTACAAAATAAAGATTTTTTTTTTTTTTTTAACAGTTCAGGATAGGATGAATGGGAATACAGAATGAAAGTCTGGTCATAAGGACAACATAGATTGGTTTGTTTGCTTTGAAAACAAGCTACCCTTTAGAGAGTATGGGGTACCCATCACAATCGAAAGTATGGGGGTTTGAAAGGGACACTCACTATCCAGTTCTGAATGTGGCCTGAGCTTCCTTGCTTCGAATTAAGATTACTTTAATTACTTGCAATCTTTCTTCTCCCCAAATCTCACAGAACAATTAGAATTTTTTTCCTGTTTTTTTTTTTTTTAAACTATAAGGATATAGACCAAGAGGTCAGTCTGTAATTCAGTCCAGTTTTCAAAGGAATGAACAGGTGTTTTTGAAAGGTTTCCTACTTTGTTATCTTTAAAAGGAAATGTGGTGATACCTTGACATACACTACCCAATAGAAGAGTTTGGAGGTGGAATTGCACGTTGTGGTAAGATCCTTTACAGATGGCTCGGCTCAATAATGGACCTCAATCAGAACCGACAGCACGTCCCTGGATCTGCCTGCTGTTTGTCACCACTAGGTCAGAGTCACAGAGGAGCCACAGTGCCTCTTGAGGCCAAGCAAGCTCAGCTGACAGCAGAAACTTGTTCTGGACACTGCTCCTAAGCTAAATGCCCAGTGTCAAAAATGGATTTTTCTGCAGTCAAATACTCATGGGTTATTTCAGGAGGCTGAGGGGAAAATCCCCACAAAAGAACAACCCACCAGGTTAAGCCTTGTCAAGGTTTTGAATAGCATGTCTGTCTTTGGTTTTAAATCTGAAAATGGGAAGTAAGAACAGCCTCGATAAAAGTGCAGGGTGATTCTAAGCCCAGACCTAAAAATTGTTAAGATCAGAAATACAGTTTGTGTGTTTTGTTTTTAAACCAAGGGGGTGGGGCGGTGGGAAGGTGCTGACACATAGCACCAATTCATAATGAAAAATGATCTTGTTAAAAAAAAAAATCCCCAGGATGTCAGCACACAGTACATAAAGTAACAGCTTTTGCTATTTTAATGAAAACATTTAAAGATGGGGGAGATAAATCCATCAGATAAAAACTACACGTAGAGAGACCTTTCCCCTGTTTTCACAGCTGGGGGGGGGGGGGCTCACAGAGCTAACTGAACGATGATAATGTAAACATTTTGTGGCTCCTAGATGCGGCTGTCCTGGGACTGGTTTGCAGCTATCACACCCCCTTGATGGCTCAATTCTGTCAGCCTCTTTCACCACCCCAAGGGAGCTGTCCCAAAGTTCAACACAGGAGGGATGGTGAGATGGATGGAGGGAGGGTGGGAGAGAGAGAGTCACACAATTTAATTTTGTTTCCTGGTTGCTTTTGTGATTGAGGACTGAAGAGGTACTACTACCCCAACTGTTCAACTCTTTCACTTAAGTAAAACAGAGAAAAAAAGACTAAAACGGGGGAGGGGGGAACCTTCTGACTTCCTAATGTGCTGTGAAGGACTCCCCTTCAGAAAATACAAGTAGTGTCTCTTTCTGGTTGCTTTAACATACAGAAATTGGGAGGAATTCAGCAGAAAAAAATAACAAAAGCAACAACAACAAAAACCAAACCTCAAACAGATGGGTCTGAACTAATGTTAAGGAAGATAAATAAAGCCACAGTGACACCAAGAGGGACCAGAGTAGCATGATCCACAAACACCTGGAGCAATCGGAGAACTTTGTTCTCAGTCTGTGCCTGGCTGGAGCCATAGCCTTTGGGGAAGTCGACTATCTCTCTGAACCTTGAACTAAATTATCTAATAGCATAACTCCACTCAGCCACGATTTTCAGTAGAATGGCAAAAAACTGAAACTCTTAAGAGCTGAACTAAGAAGGAGGAAAATGAAGCAGGTAACCCACAACGTGGGGGGTTTTACTTCTATCCCAACAGGCTACAGAGACAACAGGACATGAGTGACCCTTTTGAAGGGACCAACATTTAGTCAAATCTGATGAGGCAAAAGACACACTATACCTTTTACAGCCACAGCCAGGCCTTAAATACCCAAACAAATGCTACATTGACTATAAGGGCTACAAGCTCAGAGGCTTTCTATTGAGAAGAACACTGTTTTCAGTAATTAAGGTTGACCTCCGGGTTACATTATTTTTGGTAATATTTATATACAAACTTAAACTTAAAATTTGCTTTTTATAAAACCAAACACTGTCCTATCAGAAATAAAGAGTGGAGCTTTAGTGAAACTCAAAGCAGAATTCCTCTCTTTTAATTTTAGGTCTCTCTGTCTCTTCCTTTCCCCTCTTCCCCAAAACATTGAACTTAGACATACAAACAGGAAAGAGACAAAGTATTTCCCGACTCCTGGGATTCTTCTCCCATGTTGTTCCTCAGGGAAGGGGGAAAGTGATTCGGCATGACCATAATGAACACTCCCAGGAGTAGATCTAGAATTCTTAACAACACAGGGATCCCCCTTTTCACTGCTCCCCAAAGACCGCAAGTATCAGAAACCACAGTGCTGTGGGTGATGGTGATGGTGGGAAGCTGGCTGAGGGCTAGTCTCAGCAACTAAGTCCACCAGGAGAGCAACTGTAGTAGCCAGACTCTCAGAGCAAGAAGCTAGTTCTGCAAATCATTCCCTAGCCACACATCACGCTGGGCTCTAATTGTTATATAAAAGGGTAAACACAAATCAGGTGCTCCTCAGGCACTGGCCCCTTTGAAGCAGCAAAGAGTGTGCCCCACTTCAGAAGTGGGCCTGCCGGCCTGACCAAGGTGAAGGAGCTGCCACAGGTAAAGACGGTGGTTAGTGAAGTCATCATGACAGAGGACATTTTTACGTGACCCTCTTCCCGGCTAATGCCATCACTTCGGTTCATAAACACGTCAAGGTTTTGAGAACAATTTTAGAAACCCAGCTAATAAAGCTGGCTCGTTAAAAAGAATAAAGCCATCCCATGAGCAAAGGGAGACAAAGGAAGACTTCCTTTTCTAAGTTTCCTTCTTTCAAAGCTGTTACACAGCAGGGCCGGCTGGCGAAGCGGTGTGCTCCCTCATAGTGCTCCCCACTCCAGCTGCAAGTCAGCTTTTCCAAGACATGTCAATTTGCCAAAAGATTTAACTGCTTACTAATTAGTACAGAGCGGCTGAAGGCAGGAGGAAATGAACAGGAATTGGCCTGAAGAGAAAGCAGATGAAAACAGTGGCTAGAAAGATCAATTATTCGCCCGTGCATATGAATTCTCCTGGTTCTCAGAGACAGAAGGAGAGCTGGCCCAAGAGCCAGGCAGTCCTCAAGAAGGCAGAGGCTTACCTCTTTGCTGTTGTTGGTGGCATACTTGAAAAGCAGGTTCCTTGGTAAGGATGCCTCTGCTTGAACAGAAGTCCCCCCGTCGGCCCCGGAGTCCCATGGGTGGTCGTTTACTATGTATGTACACTTCTCCTCAAACTCGGCCTCTGTCCACAGAGTCATATCAGCGTCCTCCATGTCCATTTTCATGATCCCTGTCCTCTCTGCCAACTCTTGAGACTTCACAGAGCTGGAGCTACACTTGGGGGCAGCCTGGAAGAGAAGGGAAAGGCCTTTAATCCCCATTGTCCGGCGTTCCTGTGGCTCCCTCTTACAGGCTATGACTAACGCAGTAGTCTGAAGACTTTAAAAGCCGATGGAGTATCTGTACAGTTGAGTAAGAGTCCAAAGCCGTATAAAGTAGACTGCCTTGAAGAAGCACAGTTTTAAAACGCAACCCTTGGCTGAAAAAAAAAAAAATATATATATATGTATGCATATATGTATGTATGAACACACACATATGTATATGGCAACCTCATCGGAAGAAAAAGAACAATTCTTGGCTTTACCTCTCAAGGCAAGAAATAGGTTGAGGGCGCTGCTGTGTCCTGTGTCCCGGGACGCCTGGGGTCATGGCCGCCAGACCCTCAGCTCTGTGGAAAAGCTGCCTCAGAGAAGTGTCACAAACAAGGGGAGGAAGAGGAAGGAGCGCAGTCTGCCTCTGAATGAAGCTAAAAATGGAAAGCGCGTGTGGTGCAGGAGCGGAACCCAGCCTGCCTTTTCCAAACGGGGAAGACTGAACTTTCCCACCAGCTCCCTACGCGAAACAACTTTCAAAACAACTGCCCCCCCCCCCCTCTGCCGCGCGCGCGCTCTGTCTCTTTCATCCTCCAGCAGGGAAGCCCGAGAGCACCAGCCTTCCGAGCTCTCCTGGACCACAGGAAGAGAGAAATGGGCGAAGGGGAAACACCCCGCGTAGCCTTTTGGATCGGTGGGCATCCCGAGCCAGATAGGAAAAGTAAAAACAAAACATAAAAAAAAAAATATTCAATAGAATTCCCTGAAGAGCATTCCTTCAGGAGCCGTCAGCTACAAATAGCACTTTCCATTTAAATGTGAAAGTGCACGAATTCCCAGAAGTCACTCAAGTGGCACAGTTTACAGTAACTAAAGTAATACAGAAGACTCGGGGATCGTCCTGTTATCTGCCCTCGGAAAGAGTGCTTCCCAAAGAGGAAAAACAAAAAGACGAACGAGCCCTTGCAACGCATTCCCACACAGACGCGGCAGATAGGAATTGGGAGTAAGGGTATCCACGTACGAGCGAGCAGGCGCTCGTGAAAGCGCAAACACAATGCTGTCGGAGTCCCTCGGAGTGGTTTTTACATTTCCCCACCTCTTCCCTAAATATGATGCTGGGGCGCGCGCGGGGGGGTGGGGGGCATTTAGTTGCCTTTGCCCCAGTTACAACCTAAACCACCTTATTTTTATTTAGTTCCAACACGTAAGGTCACGCTGGACAGGCGATGTTAAAGTTAAATAAAACCGAAAACCTAAGCCAGCCCGGGAGAGTTAGTTCGCTGGCGGCGCGCGAGGAAGCGGGACAAGAGCCACGACCGAAAAATTTCGGCGAATCGACAATTTATGTCTAGAACTGAAAGGGTTAATGATTCATACCGGGGGGGGGGGGGGGAAAAGCCTTCTAAAATTTTACACGGGCCCCCCCACAAAAACGAAAAAGGTGGGGTTTGGGGTTTTTTTTTTTTTAAAGAGAAAAAAAAAGGAAAAAAAAAAAAAAGAAGAAAGAAAGAAAAAGGGGACGAAAAGTTTTCAAATCGGATTAAAAAAAAAAAAAAAGAAGAAGCAGCAGCAGCAGAACGCAGTTCCTTACCAAGGTTGGACCCACGGGTTTTTCCAAGAGAAGATCCCACATCTGAGATAAGGCTCGCTCCTGTCCACCCGGTCCACATCCTCCCGCGCCCCTGCCGGGCTGAGCTGGACTGACGCGCACCTCGCCGCTCCCTCCTTTTCTACGGCCGCGGGCGGACAGGTGCTGCGTGCGCGCTGCTCTTGCGTCCCGGCGACACTGGAGGGCCGAGTGTCGCGGCGGCGCGGTCTGCGCTGGCGAGCGACGGCGCTTCCTCCTCCCTGCCCCGCCGCAGACTTCTCCGCCGGGTCTGATTCACTCCGACCAGCCGCCGCCGGGATGGGGGCGTGACCGCACCTGGCCGGCCCAGCCGTGCGCAGCGTGGGGTTCAGGGCTCACCCCCAACCCCACCCCTGCGAGCCGCGGCAGCTTCCTCTCTCTCTCTCTCTCTCCCCTCTCTCTCTCTGCAAGTGGATTTCAACACTGACTGGGAATCTTCTTACTTCCCTTTGCAGGCGCTCGCCCTCCGCGTTTACTCACGCTGCCATTGTATTCTAAGTGCTCCAGGATCGCCTGCTTCCTGTCGCGGCAGAATGGGGCGGGGTGGCGTTGGGGGGGGGGGGGCTCCTCCAAAGAAGAGAACCCAAGTCAGTTACAGGATCCAAGGTACTTGGAAGGAGAGAGAGAGTTTAAGCGTTTTGGAGTCACATGCCATATACAAAACTCGCTGGAGTCATTGCCAATGAAACAATTCTAAGGCGTTTCTCCTCCAGTGTTTAAAACGTGTAGGATTTCATTTCTCCTGCTAACTGAATACGTCTCAGCTCGGGTACACCTAACTTCCTTCTTTCGACCATTTGGAAATAGGGAAACAGGAAAAAGTTATAATCATAGTACTCGTTTTGTTCTTCCTGACTCTCATCCCCAAACCCACAGCCAGGCAGGCTTCTGAGCTTGCACACACACACACACACACACACACACACAATGGGGAGCGTGAATGGGTCACGGTTTAAAAGGGGGATATTGAAGTGAGCGCTGTGAGTGGAAAGCCGGGCGAGGCAGTAATTAGTGAGGCTTGCTGTGAGCCTGGCTGGCTTTTCCTTCAGCCCCAGCCAGTCCTCTGGAGAAGGAAGGACATCCTGGGATGATGGCATACAATGTCCTGTTTGTTTATTATTAAGAGCGTGGACCTTGCATTCCTGCTTCTCATTACAAAACAAACCAGATGCTTCACTTCCTTCAATGGTCTTGTGCCTTCTGCAAGGAATCCTCTCATTCAGAGAAACAATGATGCAAAGGGCCCATTTATAGCCGGCACCCCATCCCAGTCACTGTTGGGGTCACAGAAAGTCAAGTCTTCCACTTTTCTTGCTCGCCTCAGCACAGGTTTTTGTTTTTGTTTTTTAAAAAACTCTTCTGCAACTTTAGGTTGTGGTATCTTTTCTAGTATTTTAAACACACGAGACAGATCCACACCCACATTCACACACCCAGGCCCAACCTAATGATACCAACTTAGTCATACAATGAAGTGGACGTTTGAGTATTTGTTTACAGGAAGAAATGAAACAGAGCAAAACAAAAGCCCAACTCAATCATAAAGATAGGCCTGTTTATCTTTTAAGTTCTCTTTCAAGAAACTTTCCCAGAATTTTTTCGGGGGTGGGTGGGGGGGGGCGGGGAGGAGTGGGTAGAAGAATTGTATCACAGAAAATGGTGTGTGCATCTAAAAATCCTTCTCCAATCTGGGTAGCTCAGGAAAATCGAATTCGTACCAGCGGACAAGAACAGCAAACAGCACACACTCCTTGGGGCGGTAGGTCCACCGGTTATTTCATGTTATGCCAGAGGGGGCGCTAGCACCAAAAGGAAACAGACAGCTGGCCTGCTCTTGTGCCAGGGGGTGTAAAACTGAGTGAACAATTCTTAAAGAGTTCTCAGAAAGGTCCAAGTGATAATTAAACAAAAGAAATCCAGCCTTCTGCAGAGGGTTTATTAACTGATGCTGAGTCAGCACCGCGATGGACAGAAAAACAACGTAGTCATCCTGAGGGCTGGCCTGCTGCTAGCTGTCTCCACTGACGATCAGTTAACACGTTTTTCACTTCCCTTTCAGGATAAACTCTGCTCTTGAGCCACAGATACCATGCAAGTGTCAGTGACTCCAGCGCTGTGGTGTAAAGAAATAGGTAAAGGGTGGCAGGCAGACTGGGAAGAGGGCTATTTTAAGCCAAATGTTTGCTTTAATGACTGGAAGATGCCAGTGAATCTAGTCACTGTTAATTAAGATCAGCCTGCACTCACCTTCTGAGGTGGTGAAATGGCTTGAGTCTAGGGAGGACGCAAACATCAAATACTAGTGTGAAGCTTAGCCAGGCAACCCTCAAATTAGCTCCAGGTGTTCCAGCTGAGCTGGACGAAGCCATAGGTGGAACTATCAGGGGGAAAAAAAAGGGGGGATACAGTATGGACTAACCTCCTTGGAGTGTTTGCTTCTTGTTTCAAAACGCTGAGAAAACAAAACAAAACAAATTAGCTCCAGGCCAATTTTTGATGATGATTGTGGTAGTTAAGGGTAGATAATAACAGAAGTTAAGATGAAGGGCATCAAAAAAGGAGAAAGGAGAATGGAAAGGAGGTGAGATCCATATTCAGGAAAAGCAAATTCATATTTCACTACTTAGGTTACATCCAGCGCAGAACTGCTAAGTAAGAGGAGGGAGAGACAGGCTGATGATGGGTGCCTCCCCAGCCCTCTCGGAAGGCCTGGAACACCCCCCCCCACACACACACACACTGGCAGAATGTGGTGGGAGACGCTAGAGCTGCTGCCCTGCAGACAGGACAGAGGCTGCCACGGTCTGGAACCTTAAGTATTAAAATGTTTGTTCTAAATAATCACCAGGTACAGTTTTCGTCGTTTATTATCTTCTCCAGATTAGGACACTCCAAAACCCTCAGCAGCTGTCTTTATTTATTAATCACCCTTCCTCAGGCAGAGTTCTCTCCTTGAGAGTCTGCTAAACGGTGGCGCGCCACAAACCATCGCGATAGCTCTGATCTTAGAAATCCCGGTCCTTTTCTTTTGATGCATCATCACCAACCAACATTCATTCAGTTTCAGCTCCTGGGCCAGGTTCCCCGCCCCTCTTGTCTTTGGGTGGGTTAGGAATCACTCTGTAGGCGGCCAGATGACTGTATGGGGAAAAGGACTATGGTAGCTATTGCAGCATGAAGGGAAATTGAGCACCAAATCTGGAGACCCGATTCCACTTGGGTTAAAAAAAAATTTCCCTCAAGGAAAGTTAAAAAAAAAAGGGGGGGGGGGAGATGAAATATGCTCAAGATGAAACAAATTTTCATTTTCTAATTCAACTCCTGCTATACCCAAACAAGGTCAATGACAGACTAACCACATCAACAGATCACCCACCCTCTTCCCCACTCCCTACTCACCCACCCACCCTCAACCCCCACACCCATTTCCCACTTCCTGTAAGTTAGGCATCTTCACGCTGGTAAACATTTGGGGACCAACTGTAAGCCTGAGCCTGAAAGAGGGGCAGTGTGGCTTTGAAGCCCTCCCACATGTCTCAAAGCCAGGCTGAGAACTGGAGGGGCACTTGGCTTTTAAACTTTAACAGCCTTTTCAACTCAAGTCCCTGGGTTCGGCTTCTCTGGCCTCCTTCCTTTCTTAAAAGTCGGACAAGAAGAGCAAGTATGTGTGTGAGTGAGAGAGAATGTATGTATGACACATGCTGTGTTACAATGCAGTGTGTGTGTCATGGGCGTGATATGTGTATGATATGTTTCAATGATGTGTTAAATCAACTTAAAAATAGCACAAGCTTCCTTTGCATGACACAGCTCACCTCCCCCAAACTGGGACAGACATTGTCAGGGCCTAGACTTTGGAATGGTGATCCCAGGGGCCTGTGAGATGTTTTAGAATGATGTCAGTGTTTTGACTTCCTAAAGAAGGGAAACAAGGATTAAGTAAATTAAAGTAGGGCTCTCTTCTCTCTCTAGGAATGTAGTGAAGATAAGTGCTCTCCTAAGGCCTATAAAAACCTTCAAGATGGCTTCCATCTCAGGGTTTCCCAGCACTGTCCATGTCCGTGACACCTCAGTATACTTTCCGCCCTGTCATCAGAGTCACGGTTTTGTTTTTAATCTAATTATTCACATATTTTAAAGTTATTCATCCAGCTTAACATTCACCAGTTTAACAAATAATATCAACAGTAATCATCATGTCCATGGCATTTGTGTAGGAAAAAACCACTGTGGGTTTCCAAGATCTGACTGCTTTCCTAACCATGTTTTTATTATGGTGATTCAGACATGAGTGGAATCTTAACTCCTGGAAAGGCTGTGGGGAAAGCAATCACTTCTGAACCCAGAAGGTATCTTCTTGCCTGAATTTGGTGGGAAAAGGAGTGATCCTGAAGTAACAGGAGGCACAACAGAGATCCTTCAGGACAGAGGGGCATCAGGACAGGTGCACTCATTGGGGTTTGCAGTTTCCTTGGGGGAATCTCCTCTTGAGAGTCTGAGGGAGGAAGGATAGCTTCTACACCACTGAGACCCTTCGATAACTCTGCCTTTCTCTTTCAGTGGGAGAACAGGATCCACAGCAAGAGGAAAGCCCACAGTCGAACAACAACAACAAAAAAAGTTGGTGAGCACAGAGCCTTGGGCTCCATTCCTACCACTGCATAAAAGCAGACTGAGGTGACAAATGCCTATAATCCCCACATGGGGGTGTTGATGCAGGAGGATTGGAAATTAGAGGTTATTTTCAGCTACACAGCAAGTTAGCCTAGGATATATCAGACTCTGTGATGGAGGCAAAACAGGGTTGAAGAATACTTCTCATCCTTTCTAAGGGAAGATTAAAGAAGGTAGAGGATAGAGTGTGTGCGTGCTTGTGTGCATTTGTGTTTGTGTGTGTGCGTGCTCAAATTTCAGGGGAGTTAGAAGCAGATAAGGAGAATTAACGGTGTAATAATGAAGTCTTTGAATCACTGTCACATGCATAAATTCTGCTCCATGGAGTTTAGTACTTTATCTAAGCTGAAGACTAGATTCATAACAAAACCCCATTTTCCTATCAGGAAAACTGAGGACCAGATTTCCAGAAGCTCAGAAAGCACATGCCTCCTGGCTTTGTTTATAATGATTAGATCTCACCTGGGAGATGGCAGCTCACAGCCATGGCTGCTGGAACCCAAAACCCAGAGTTCTGAGTATCACACAAGGCTCAGAAAGGGTGAAGAAAGCCGGTGGCAGAACCTTTTACGTTGGGCCTGGAGTTTGGATGTGAGTGACTGGTCCTTCAAATGTCACCTTTTCCACATAAGAGGTTGAGAGGTGATGGAGGAAAGAGAAAAGAGGAAAGAGAAAACAATGGTATTGCAATACCAGGCCTCATCTAATAGACACCTTATCTTCTGAAAAAAAAAAAAGAAAAAAAAAAAACTCTCTACTATTGACTACAAATAAGCCTGATAACCCTTTTAACAGGAAGATAGTGAGGGGGTTCTGACCCGTCAGCTCTGACAGAGATAGTGGGAGATTCTTAAGCCAAGGTTCTCAAGCCCAGCCTGGACTTATCCGGTTGCAAGCTACAGCCCATTGTTTCCTCAAAGTGCCTACTAGGGAAACAAGATGCCTATTAATGTTCAATAGGCGTCTTCCTCCTCGAGGTGCACCTGTGGGGACTGAGGAGAAACACCTTAGAACCAGGGCTTCACCAGAGAGAAAGTAACAGCTTGGTGTTTTCAGGTGGGCTTCCCAAGAGCTCCTTTGAAAAGAACAGGCATGCTGTTATTAGCATACAATGGAGGGGCCATTAAAAGTGTTAGAGTGTGGACCACCACCAGGATCCTCTGGAGGAGAGCTGGGTCCTGACAATACACAATTAAAGCTGATAAACCCAAGCTACTTGTTGCAGCTCTAATTCCTTCTAATTGTATTCTACTTGTATTCAGGGATGAGGCAAGCTAGTCTAATCTCCCAAGTACCTGACCTATTTCCTAAAGGATCTTTCCAGCACACTTTTCTTCCCATCTGGACCCCTTTCTCTCTTCTACCAGGTCCCTCTTCCCTGTGGCTTGAAATGCAGAGGAGGACAATGAAGGGTGGCAGGGAGAGGACAGAGGCTTCATTCGAATCAATAACTCTGAGGGCCTCAGACACTACACTAGTAGCTGACAGCTAATCATGCTTATGGGAAGGTCAGTGATTAAATTGCACTTTGAATTAGGCACAATAGTGGCGCGAAGCACACTTAGGATCCTGCTGCTAGTTCACCGCTAGGTGCCAAGTGTGCAAGGGCCCAGCGATTCTGTGTAGAGCTGATGTCTCACTGATTGTACAAATACCGGTCAGGGGGAAGGTTTGTTCCATCCAGCCTTTCAAAGGCTAGAACTCTTTCTAACAACAGCACTTTGAATGCCAGAGTCTCCTCCGGACCTACTCAAGGCATGGCCCATGTGCCAACTTTGCATTAGCATGGAGGGAATTAAATTAAAATGAGGTCAGAGCGGTGTACGCATATTAGGTGAAAATATCATGGTAAAACTCATTATCCTGTGCAGTTGATAGGTGCTGATAAAAACAGATGAGACGAGACAAGAGGAAGTGAGAGTCCACCTGAGAAGCCTCATTCTGATGGGGAGAAGGTGCTTGCCTTGCCTGCTGTGTCAGCCAGCACCAAAAGGGATGCAATTATTTGGGAGAAAGTATTTTTTTTTTCAGGGCTTGTAACGTAAGAGCCCTTCAAATGTGCATCAGTCACCAAACAGTTTAATTTTGCCCTTTCCATATAAATTAAGAATTGTGTCTCGTTTGATGCATTTCTACAGCCACCCTGCTAGGAAATTGTCAGGAGCCCATCTCAGGCTGAAAATGTCTGCTCTACGGGAGGTAAAACTCCCAGGCACCCGAATCTGCCTCCATTCTTTTTTTTACTAGGGAGTAAGAGCAAAATATTACAGATAACTCACTTTTGCTCTGCCGTGGACTGAGCATGCTGAGCAAGTGACAGGCAGCCCCCAGCAGGGGCTCAACTGATAAGCTGTGTCAAACTCCAACCATTTGTCAGCTACGGAGAGCGGAGAACAAGCTGCAAGATGGACTCAGGAAACAGATTTATCTAGTGTAACACATTAACTAGTCTAAATACCAGTAGATAAATGTAAACGCATTTACCCCAACAAGAAAACTAATCTCAAGGGCTGCTGCCTACCTGGATCTTCTTCAAGCTTTCCCCTCCTCAGATGACTGACACCATACTTCTTGTTCCTTCCAGAATGCAGTAAAACAAGCCAAAGGCTTATTTCCCCGTTGACCACAATTTCACTAACAATTAGTTTGCACTAATATAAAAGGTTTCTGCCAGACTTGAAGAAAGAGTTCTCCATTCTCTGGAATAAAGTTTTTCCAAAGTGCCACTGTAAAAATTAATGTTGTGAGCTGGGTGTGGTGGCCCACGCCTTTAATCCCAGCACTTGGGAGGCAGAGGCAGGCAGATCTCTGTGAGTTTGGGGCCAGCCTGGTCTTCAAAGGGAGTCCAAGACAGCTAGGGCTACACACAGAGAAACCCTGTTTTGGAAAAAAAAACAAAACAAAACCAAGCAAAGCAAAAATTAATGTGGTGAAAAGGTGAACTTATACCTCAAACTGCTAAATGCACACATTGCTTCATATTATATTCTGAATATTCTTAGAAGCATTTTTAATTTCAGAAGTTCCCATAAAAGGACAGGACAGAGGCCACTAAAGTGTCTGTGTTACTACAAGCCTACAGAGCTGGCTGAAGTCACGGTACAAGGCACGGAAGCAAACACATGCTTCTTGTTCAGACTGTGCCTCAGTTGACCACAGAGCCTTTGGTTCTGCTCCCCACGACGCCCGCTTTAGCTCAAGCTTTACCAGTGAAGCCGTTCTAGTAAATGAGATCCTCTGTGGTCTCCTACCTGTTTCGAACAGTCATGGTTATTACAAAAACTAATATTCAGCCCAGTTCCTGGTTTGCCTGCTGAACAGTGTTTCTCGGATCCTATCTGTAAATGAGGCACTGAAACTGTCTCTGAAGACGCATGTGCTAGAGGCAGTACAGGGCACTCAGTCCGTCTTCAGTGTTTAGGAAGTATTCCAGGGCAGAAGAGTGTACCCCTGACCTCAGCACTTCCAAAGTAACTTCTTTCTTTAGAAACAAAAGAAACGGCCCCACCCTGTAATTCTGGCTAGCCTGGATCTCAATATGTAGACCAGGCCTTGAACCCACAGAGACTTTCCTGCTTGTCTGGAAAGTGCTGGAATCAAAGGTGTGCACCACCACTCCAGGCCTAAACGTAACAGACCTTGCAGGCACAAATGCGCACCCAGTTCTCTTCGGGTCTGCGTGCGTCCACTCTCACCTGTTTGCACATTCTTTCTGAAAGTTTTCCCTCCCAGTCTTAAATCCTCCCTTCCAGCCATGGGCACTTTAACCTACATCAATTAACCTACATCAACTAGAGAAATCAGCAAATTAGGGTCCTTGAGCCTTTGTGGGCTGATAATTTTGATTGCAAAACTATGTTTGAATGTGCAAAGAAGTTTAAAACCAAGGCAAATAACTCATGCAGCTATCTTGGATATAGTCCATTTGTTTATGTGTGCAAACAGTGGATGAAGCAGACTAAAACTATACTTTGTTGACTATTAACATTTCTCCCACATAACACTAGTTTGTATCTAGTTTGGATTAGTGCTCGGAGTAAATTAGCTATGCGGAGACAAAGGCCTTTTTATTTTCTGCTAATAAGTGAATAGCAGCGCTGTAGGTGTTGGTAAAAGGAAGACTGATGAAAACATAATACGCCCACTTTTCCTGAACCACCTCGGCAAAAATATTATGCTTAAAGTTTCACAGCCATATTGCTGTACACTTTGCTAAACACGAGACTTGTTATTCAACATCAGTGCAGTATGATATTTCCATGTCAATTTAGAGTTTTCTATGCTTTAACTTTACCGTACTTGTAGTGATTCTTATGATATTCTGATGCCAGCTACCTTCCTTAAATTTTGAAATGAGAGTGTGGTGCTGAAAAGGAAGATCTCTGCATTTCCACCCCCCAAGCCCCCCCCCCCCCAAAAAAAAATTTACATCCAATTAAGAGCAAGACTCCTTTTGCTTTAAGTCCTGGTGAGCGTCTGAAGGCCAGAAAAGCCAGTGTGTTAAAACCAGGGAACAATCACAATAGCATCCGAGGGCCAGGGACAGAACTTAGCAGAACTTAACTGTGGTTACTGCAGGGCTGTGTTTTTTCTTTGATTTCCCAAGATGCCATTGTTGCTGAATATTATGTCTTTATTTTACTAGATATAATAAGGGAATTTTTTTTTTCAAAAGGTACGAATGGCTGAAGTCAGAGCCAAAACTATGGCAAAAATATTATTTCTGCTCCTAGAAGTCTAATTTAATACAGGAAAATTAGGAGTTTTGAAAATCATTTGCTTTGGAAATGAAGCCACTGAGAGTTAATAACAAACTGTTCTTCCTTTTAAATGTGGTTCAGTATTTACTTATTTGTTACTTATTTTACTTTCTCTACGGTCTTAAGCATGCTAGGCAAGGACATTATCCCTGAGCTACAACTTTGGTAGTATGTTTCAATTCGTAATGATTTGATTTTAGGCAAAATTTCTTTAGGCTTCCCTTTCTCTGCAGTATCCAATGGAGTGTGAATCCGTGTTCATATGTAGGGGGTACAAATCTGTGTGTGTATTTGTAAGTATGTGTGTGTTTGTGAGAGAGAGAAGAGAGATGGGGTGACAGGAAGGGAGGGAGAGAAGGATGCAGGGGAGAGAGACAGAGACAGAGAGACAGAGGGACAGAGAGAGGCACAGAGAGAGAATGTGTGTGTGATATCAAGTGTTTTCCTGGCTTGTTCCCTGTCTTACTTGTTGAGCCGGATCTCTCACTCAAATCAAGAGCTCGTGGATTTCTCTGGGGATCTCTGTCTCTGCCTCTCATGTGATGGGATTACGGTCAGCTGCCAAGACCGACCACATAGCATTTACACGGGTGCTGGGGATCCAAATTCTTGGGAAGCATTTTACCTGCAGAGCCATTTCCCCAGGCCCAGAAGAATTTCCTAATCGAAATGCATTGGTATATTAAACTGATTACCACAGTCAAAATTAACTTTTTGTCTCCAATTTGGTTGATTATACACATGGTTGATACTGTTTTATCCAGGGAAAATAGGGCATCTTTTAAATTAAAGAAACAGTCAAACCAAAGATAGTTAAAAGTAATAAACACTAATCTTTAACCTTGAAACTCAGACAACATATCAAAGCATGAGGATTTTTCCATCTGCTGGTTGAGAATGTCCCTCTCCCTCGTCATCCCAGTGTAAACCCTCCCAACAGGGCACCCCTATTCCCTCCAAGTGCCCTAAGCACCTGCAGTGGTTTAAATGAGATATGCCTCCCAAGGGCTCGCTTTGAGTGGCCCAGTCCCCAGTTGGTGGCACTGTTCAGGGGAAGCTATGAAACTTCTAAGTGGAGCAGCTTTGCTGGAGGAAGGAAGCACATCGTTGGGGTCAGGCTTTTCGAGCTCCTACCTGCATCCCACTTTCAGTTTGCTCTCTGCGCTTCATGTTTACAGCGAAGATGTGATCTCTAACGTATCTGCCAGGCCCCATTTGCTGCGAAGCCCTCCTGCCACTACGGACTCTTATCCTTTTGGGAGTGTAAGCCGAAATAAACTCTCTTAAATTACCTTTGCTCATGGTGTCTTATCATAGCACCAGAAAACTAAATAACAAAGCACCAGACTTTACTGTATTTATATCTTCCCACAGTATTTTGTAGTTTTACACTCACTAACCAGTGCTTATCAGGTCTTTCCAAAAAATAAAAAAAAAAATTTCTACTTTTCTTTTTTTTTTAATGGAAACAACTTTTAATATTTTATTGGTTTGTGTAAGTATCATGTCACATCAATACAACAAGCACTAACTATTGTTAGTGATCATGTAAACCAAGAAACAGGGCCTATGAGATAACTATAAGGTATAGGTACTTGCTGAATACTTGACAATCCAAGTTTGATAGCCAGGACCTTCAAGGCAGAAAGGGAGACTCAGTTCCCATGGGTTGGCCTGCATGCCTTGACATTTGTGTACCTGGTCCTAACACAAGAAATAAATATATATAACAAATCAAAAAAATTGCCAAGTAGGCGTGCTCAAGCTTAGTAAAGAAGTAATTTCTTTAAAAAGTTTTTTAAGTCAGGAATCTTTCTTGGTTGATTAGCTCTTAAAACCAATGTATTAACTCCCTTGGTGAGGCTTACACCTCAGTTACTAACTGATGACCCAGAAGTGTTTGCCAAGCTGCTCTGTGTTTCAGCATTCCTCACACCCTCTGTCTGGGTGCGAGGAATTACTTCTAGAGAGAATTTTGACATTTCCTAAACTACCACTAACCCAGGTAAAACGAAGTCAGGACAACACTGGTGGGCTCAGAGGCGGCATCCTGAGAACCCTGCGCCAGTCAGACCCCTTATGAATGCCCAGGCTGGAGAACGGAACCTGGATGGGGTCTGATCAGAAAAGCTGCAGGTCTGGTGAGAATGAGCAGAGTAGGAAACTTACTGACAGAACGGAAGGAAAGTCAAACGCCGCCCTTGACTAGCTCCTGAAAACCCCGGGAGGCAGCTATCCTGCATCTCACCGTAGGCATCAGGAGATTACCCTGGGTGTCCTGTCTATAAATCCCCACTAAAGGCCTCACACAGCCCCTGGGGTAAACACATCCGTATATTATTCCTAGCTGCCAAGTGGGCTTTTTTTTTTTTTTTTTTTAAGCCAGTCAACGTTTAGCAGTTTGGTGTAGATTCTAGCACTTGACTGTCACCTCGACATGGACTTGGGTCACAAATAGCGGTTTTGAGCGTTTCTGGTGTTTTGAGACAGAGTCGCAGGTAGCTAACTTGGACTCCAGTTTCCTACCGGGAGCACCGCAGCTTTGTAGGTCACCTCTCTCTGAACCAGCAGCAGTACTTCCTGACTGGCAGTTCAGCTGGCTGCTGTGAGCGCGTCCCCAAGTCTCCCTCACTCTCAACGGCCACAGAGCACTCCAAAGCGTAAAAATGATTTTTTTTTTTTTTTTGGATTAATGATCAACATATATTTCTTGCAGTGCTGAGGATTAACCCGGGACCTGGCTAAACTCATATTCTACCTTATCCCTTAGAGTAATTTTAAACTACACAGAATTCTCTAAGAAACTGGGAATCCGAGCCTGATGTTCAGGATCTGAAAAATTGTGAATTCAGAGTCACATCTAAATCCCCAAATGTTGTCTCCTAGAAAAGGGTGTGGGACCTGCAGTAGGGTTAATGTGAGTCAGGCAACTTCTCTCCCTACCTGGTCATGGGGCCCAAGTTTTCTTGGGTAGTAACTGATTCTAGTTCCAACAAATATACTTGTCCAAATTAATCACTGAGCATAAGCTTGTTTATTTTCAGACAAACTTAAAAAATAGTAAGTAACTTTTTGTTTCTTTGTTTAATTTTGTTTCTGGGCTAGGAAACTAACTCACTAAGCCTCTGAGGCTTCCTGAGTACTTGGGATTACAGGTGGGGCTGTCAGGCTCAGCTAAACTGTTGGGTTATAAAATATTTGTCAGATATTTTCTAGACAAAACAATAAATGAAAACACTAAGCTGTGAGTACCATGTACAACGAACATACTCAAAAATAAATTTCTTCGTTTTCTTTTCTGAGACAGGGTTCTTTCTATAGCCCTGACTGCCCTGGAACATACTCTGTAGACCAGGCTGTCCTCACACTTACAAAGATCTGCCTGCCTCTGCCTCCTGAGTGCCGAGATAAAAGGTATGTGCCACCATCGCCTGCCTAATAGTCCCAATTTTTTGAAAAAGTAGTTCCTTAATATTATTTAGCTAACACTGCTTAGGCACTTTTCAGAGAATTTTTAAATGGAAGAAACCGTAACTACCTGGGGATGGAGAGATGGCTCAGAGGTTTAGAGCACCGGCTGCCCTTACCGCTCTCACACCAGAGTTGGGTTCCCAGCTGCAGCTCACAAGTACCTGCAACTTTTCTGGCCTTTTGGGCACCAGGCATGCATGTGGCACACAGACACGTATGCAGACAACATTTTCATACCCATGAAATAAATAGATACATTTTAAAATATTTTAAAACTATTAAATAAGATAGCCTCCCAACACTGCTGTAATGTTGAGGAGTATTACAGTATTTCAACCCCCTTACCTTCGGGTTCAGACCTTCTACGCACACAACCACACTTCCTTTACCTCCAGTTGAGTCCCTCAGCTGCCTCACGTTGGAGGGAAGAGCTCTCAGCTCTTCTCCTGCTCTCTGAGAACATCATCACTTCCCTTTCCTGAGATTCAGATCCATACCCAGAATAGGCCCTGGGTTCTGGGAAGCTCCAAGGCCTGTTTGCATGAGGTTCCCTTCAAGGCAGTCCTGGAAGTCTGTGTGGGATGAGGAGGCCAGAAACCATCCTCCTTCCAGAGAAGAGCTACATCTGCTCTACCATGTTTCTGTTCTCTTTTACCAGGAGCTCAGGACATACATGGTTAGAAGGTTGTCGCACGGCTCTTCTCCACAGGCAGCAAAAGCTGCCCTTCCATCTGCACAGAGGCTCCTGAAGGCACATGGAATCAAAGACCAGCTATCTGCTCTTGAGTTTTATTACATGATTTTATTATTATTTATTATTAGATGATTCACAGAAGAAAAAAACTAACTGTGAGCTAGTTGAGAAAATAAGTAAACAGACAAATGTCTACTTATCTATCTTTTCTATCTATCTATCTATCTATCTATCTATCTATCTACCTATCCATCCTCTATCTCTCTCTCTGTTATAGCAAACAATAGACAAGTTGTATCTTCAGTCTCTCTCAGGTGAGGCAACTCCTAGCTGTGTGCTGTGTTCTTGTGTAGCAGTAACAATGAAGATCACACTTCTGCTCAGAGCAGTCTCATTCACAATCTAAATTCTTGCAGAAGAACTGAATAATGCTTCCTGCTACATCCTCACAGAATAATTTTGCAGGTTGATTTCACTGTTGCTACCTCTTAGAAAATGAGTTTGCTCTTTGATTCTCTTTCCCAACCACAAAGAAACAGCTAAGAGGTACGAAGGATATCTCTTTTTCTTCTTCTTCACACTCGATAAAGAAGAAACATGCCTGTGATTTGGTGGGGACATGGGTACAAAAGCCCAGGCAAAGATACAAAGAAATGCAACACATTGACAGGAAAAACATTTAAATATGCCCACAAATGCTTTCATTTGAAGCATTCAACCTTTGGTACACATTAGAATGTCCTGGAAAACCTTAAAATATTATCATTCTGGTTGAATCTCATACCAGTTAAATCAGATGATGAGGTAGGAGCCAGCTACTATCTTTGAAGTTCCTTGGGTGATTTGAACATGCTGACAAATGTCAGATTTTCACCTTTTAAATGTTATATACATATAAACTAGTCTTTCCTAATGCTTACTGCAAAGTCCATATCCTGTGCCTGCATATTATGGCTCTTTTTCATCTAGATTTCATCTTAGCTACAAGATAATAAATTTCATGAAGACATCTTCGTGTATAAATATTTATAAATATTTACTTCCTTACCGCCCTCTTTGTTCCTTTCTTATTCCTATTAGTCTCTCTTCTGCTTTTGCCTCAAATATATGCACACGGATATTACTAAATCTGGATTCTGCATGAGAAAAACTATAGTATTTGTCTTTCTTCTCTGTTTATTCTTTCTTTTTTTTGGGGGGGGGTCTGTTTGAGACAGGGTTTCTTTGTATAAAAGCCTTGGATGTCCTGGAACTCACTCTAAAGACCAGGCTGGCCTCGAACTCACAGAGATCTGCTTGCCTCTGCCTCCTGAATGCTGGGACCACAGGCGTGCACAAGCATTGCTACCTCTTTGTTCTTTCTTGCTTCATGTCTCTCCTTCCTTTGGTTCCTTCCCTAAGAAGTATCCTCCCCTCTTAGGTAGTTTAAGCCCGATATAGTGTATGGCTTGGGTCACAAATAGCTTGCCTCTAAAATCGACAAAGGATGTAGAAAAATGAAGTTAAGCATGCAAGCTCTGCACTAAAAACTTGAGTTGGTGGCCCCAGATTGGCCTATTTTAGTTGAATGGATTTGTGACTCAGAACAGGAACTACCACCAAGAACGTGGATGAATAAACACTAGTACATACCCTGTGCTCGAGAATCAGCTAAACATGATACAGTCTGTGGCTGGTTTATAGCTTTGTTGAAAGAGTACTTTCCTCAAATGTATGAGACATTGGGTTGGATCGCCAACATTGCCAAAATAACACAAATTCTACATTATATCAGAGGTGGGTTGGTATCATCATTTCATGAATTAATTCTTTATTTCAAACACACACACACACACACACACACACACACACACACACACACACACATACACACACACCAGGCCTGTCTCAAACTCACAGATACATCTGCCTCTGTCTCTCAAGTGCTGGGATCAAAGGCGTGAGCCATCCCTTACAAGATATATTATTAATATACGGTTCAAACATGCCATTTCAAATTGTAATTATTAAAGAAAACACTGGAAGATGGTCATAAGACCATACATTTAAAGATAAACACTTAAAGAGCAAGAGCTGCTCTTTGGGGTACGGCGTGGTGCCTCCAACACAGTCAGAGCTCACTATGTTTCTCAAATGAACAAAAGATAGGCAATTGTCCACTGATAATGTCGTCAACACCTACATAAAAAAAGAAACCTCAAAAGATGTTAGTACTTAAGATTTTAGGATGAACCTCAGTTTCTAGGTAATTACACAACATTAAAAAAAAAAAGACTTATTTACTTATTTTGTGTATGAGTGTTTTGCCTGCAGGTATGTAGGTGAACCACGTGTGTGTCTGGTGCCTGGGGAAGTCAGAAAAGGACATCAGGCCCCCAGGAGAGGGAGAGGGATGATTGTGAGCCATCATATAGGGACTGAGAAGTGGAGCAGCCAGTGTTCTTAACTGCCGACACATTGCCCCAGCCCTGATAGAACTCTTCTAGAAATAAATTTAGCTACATAGCCCAAGAGCCTTGAAGACCCATATCCTTTGGTCAAATAGTTGCTATGCATAGGAAAAGATCCATGGGAAAATAATTTGAGCAGGCATGGTGATGTGAGCAAATTTAATTAGAATGTTATATATAGTTATACTAGCCTAAAGATGGTTTGAGTATTAAAACATATGGGAACTTGCTACTTAGATTATGATACTGGTTATGAGATGGCTATTATTCCACTAGTGGAAAGGTTTTGAGGTAAAGGAAGTAGAGAGAGTGCTCACAGTAAACCAGAGAAAAAGAACCAAGGCAAAAGTCCCATAATTTCATTTGCTTCTTCAGACAACTACTAGAAAGGCCTTTGATGTGAAGAAGAAATGCCTAAGCCATTAGAAGGGGTATCTGAATGCTGCTGCTCCCTTCTCCTCTAATTAGTCCTAATGAAGACAGCACTCATAAATTTCAATTCACTATAATCCTCATCTGGCACAAACACACGGGTCCATATGTTACGATCTCTCAGTCGACCAAATGTAACAGCCTTGAAAACTGATTTAGTTAAAAAAAAAATGCAACAGATAGATAAAAAAACAACAACAAGCCAAAACCAAACCGGAACAAAACAAAACAAAATGACAGACACCTAGGAAATCTGACAAGATAATAAAAACAAATCAAAGGAATAAGTAGTAGTGGTCAGGAAGAAAGAATTTCACATTAAACATATTTTCAAAATCTTGGCCTTCCTTCTTGTATAAGTTCATCTAATCTTAGGCACTAAAGAATGTTTTGTGGTGAAAAAAAATACACATGGGTATTATATTATATCATATCATATCATATCATATCATATCATATCATATCATATCATATCATATCATATCATATCATATTATATGCCAGGCCTTTAGTTCCTACTCATTTCACCAAGGAAAAGCCCATCACTGAAGCGAGGCCACCAGAGGAAAGTGTAGCACAGTGCATTTTTTATCGAGCAGAAATATTTAGCTTGGCTGTCTGCCAGAGAATGCTGGAGGAACAAACTGAATTAGGGGATTTACCATCCACGTGCTCAGCACGTGTCGTTCAGAGTCTCCGGCTACCCTCAGGTGTCTGGACAGGGCAGAGTACTGTGGAACTTTGTAAAAGGCCGGTGGCTTCCTGCTGTAACAAGGCACAGCATCATCCGAATAGACAGACTACTGGTTTTCTCACCTGAGCTGTCTCTCCACAATTGCTCCAGCTGTAAAACCAGGATGCTAGAGGCTGCAGAGATAGCTTACCATGCAAGTATGAGGACCTCCGGTTCATTGCCCGGAACCATTCCGCTCCAAAAAATAAAAATAAAAAAATAACAGACTGCAATCCCAGTATTCTTGGCTCTGGGGAGGTGGAGACAGGAGCCTTTCTGAGGCTTGCTGGCCATCCAGTTTAGCCCAGAAAGCCCTGGATAGGGAGACACTGTATTTAAAAAAGTAAAGCAGAGGGCAATTGAGGGATACCTGATGTCTATGTCTAGCCTCTAGGCAAATTAATTACCTTCTCAACTTTTCCTTCATCATCAGCAGAATGAAGGCGACAGCACTCAGTTCCTTATAGGGTGTAACGTTCATGAAGCATTTAGAAAAATGCCTAGCACGCACAATGTGCTAAATAACTCACTCAAATGCTTCACCATAAACATAGCTTTATAATAAATATCAGTTGGGGAGCTGGAGAGATGGCTCAGTGGTTAGGAGCATCGGCTGCTCTTCCAGTGGACCAGGTTCGATTCCCAGCAACCACATAGTAGTGGCTAAGAAACGATTCCAAGGGATCGCTTGCCCTCTGGCTTCTGTGCACACTAGGCACACGCATATGCTACAGACGTGTACTCAGGCTAAACACCCATAGAAATAAAATTACACACACAAAAAAATACAGTTTTGCAGAAGATATGTAATGAGGAAAATACTTGGACTCATAGTTGACATGATGATAATAATTTTTTTGTTGGAAAATACATGTTTGCATCTCCATTGGAATGAGATGGCAAATATATACAAACATATAAATTGTCAATTATAAATTAAGTGATAAAAAGGTTATTTTTTTTTTTTCCTTTCTGTATTTTTCTCAAAGACTGAAGAGTGCAGTCTGGAGAGAGAGTTCTGTGGAGAAGGCACCTGCCTTCATGGTTGGCTTGAATTCTTAGCATCCACATGGTGGAAAGAGAGCTGGATCCTGCAAAAAATTGTCCTGCCTTCTACATGCGTGCTGCTTTCACATTCTCTCGCCGTCTTTCAAAAAATGCTGGCTGTTATGTTCCAACCACGAAGCAGAGGATTCTCTCCTATAAGACTGCCTACTTGCTTAAAATCTCACTTAAAATCTTTATTCAGATCTGCTAATCATCCCCCGAGGACGCAGCCCAGCCCTCTTTTTCTGTGCCCTTGTGACATGATCAGTGAGGCTCTGTCCACCCGAGTGATGAATTAAATGTATGACAGTTATGACAGGTGAGGGGAACATGGAGGGGCTTAGCCAGCAGGGATAAGATAAAGCCCCCATTTAAGAACAAAGCCCCCACCAAAGCTGGCCCATTAATGACCACACTGGGAATCTCTCTATTTGTCCTATTAGGAAAGAGCAGGACAAAACTATAGACAATGGGTGGCCAGGCAGGGTACTGTCTCCAAGGGCTTCCAACCAGCTAATTGAACGTCCTTTCTATTTTGCTAAACATGTCTGAAAGGCGGGCTGGGCGTCCACAGAAGAGCAAGGCTTTCCTTCCAGTGCTGCATTAATACAATAGACTTACACTTACAGCTGGACTGAGTGGAATTACTGTGTATAAACCATAATATCTATCTGCAGGGATCCAGCTAAGCCCCTGGGAGACTAGACTAGTTCAGCAGGACAAATCCAAGGAATTTCGGAAATCAATCCATTAGGATTACAGGGCAGCCCCCTGTTTTTGGAAGTCATAGGCTCAATCTATGGATGCGGTGAAGCCCCAATCTTCTTTTATCCTAACCTCTTATCTGCAGACTTGTTGACCCAGTTTTTAAACTACAGATGAGATAATGATCATTCTCCATAATGTTTACACAACATTCTTAGACAGGCATCCTGGTCATGTATTAACTTTGGTGCAGTAATTTCAAACATACTTTTGAAAATTGTTTGTGTGCCAAAGGTGTAGCCCTTTTAATGTATAATTATAATAAGTAGCCGTACTGTCATGAATAATACACACTGACGATCTACATAAGAAAGCATGAACTGTTGGTTAGAGTTTCCCCAGGCTTTTAGCAACTGTTTATTTCAGCTTATTAATAATAGGCATTGTACAGCAGGGCATAGTGGACCACGTCTTTAATCCTAGCACTTGGGAAGCAGAGGCAGGCAGATCTCTAGGAGTTTGAAGCTACCCTGGTCTGGAAACCCTGAGAAACTCTGTCTGGAAAAAAACCAAACCAAAACAAAAAAGCATTATGAAAGATTGCAGTTATAGAAGGCCCTTTCAAAAGGTCTCATAATCTAGGCCCTAGGTCTTGTGTATTGGTGTGTGGGGGAGCAGGGGACACGTTTATGAAATAATGAGAAGACCAGTAGTAGAAAAATTTCAAAGCCACAGACCAACCTTCTAGCCATCAAGATAACTCCCAAATACTCTAGTTACCAGAAAAGTGTGGATGGGGGTCCCTGAGCAGGAGTCTGTGCCAGGCTAGACTGCAGAGGCTCATGTGAGAATCAAGTGGATTATGGGAAGTGAGATCATCCCTCCTGTACTTGAGGAAACAAAGGCTCAGGTAACCAACTGCTGGATACACAAAAGGTGATCCAGCCACTGAAAGGAGAACTCTAGCTCATAAATGAGAGTCTAGAGACGTCAACAAAGCCTTTTTCCGTTTTTCTGATCCTACCCCAGCGCAAACTTTAATTTAGCACCCTCTAGAACTCTGGCCGGCATGCACTCTCTCCATTTTTCTAAGGCGAACCCAGCTCCAGAAACATGCTAGAGGGACGGTCCCAGCTTATATCTACAGTGTCAGGAAACCCAGAGTTCTCCTGTGACTAGTGGCCAAGGCAATACACACTGCCCTTGTCTCTCACTTGATCCAGGCAGGAGAATCATGCCAAGTTGAGTGCATCCAGTTCAGTGGGCAAATGCTCTTCAAGGCTGTGTGTGTCTGGGCCTATGGCAGAAACACACAGCCGGGTTTTAACAGCCCAGCAACTTCCCTGTTGGCTTTACAGCTCACACCAAGTCTGAGCGGTTGCCTTCACGCCTTGTGAACAGGCCTGGATTTTGTCTGTCCGCAGCTCAACACCAAAAGGGGACAAGAGCTGATAGACACAAAAGTGGACCGCTTCAGGGCCTTATCTGAATGGTGGTACTCAACTCTCACCACCTGGGCCTTGCTGAGGAAGCAGCTACGCTCAATCATTGCCTCTTTCCCTAGACAACTACTGTTTAATCCCACCTTCAGCTGATAGGAACTGGTAGAAACGCCTGCAATGCTATTTTTAGATAGGGCAGGAGTTCTTTCATCTATGAGAAATGTTACTTTAGGATATAGTGGGTCAAGCCCAGATGCTGGATTGGAGGTGAAAATGTAATATTATGGCATTGGTATCCTTTGCAGAACAAATGAATTTTGATCCTTCTGAAATGGGTTTTAAGTTCAGTTATTATCTACAATAGGAACTGGAACTTCCGGCTAGCACACCTTTTAAGAGCTTCTTGACACGTTTCTCCCTTCTATCTTCTGCGTTATTGTCCTCCCCTATCTTCAGTTTCAAGTGAGCCAATGATTTGCTTGAGATATAGTAAACTTAAAATGGAGTGTTCAGAATTGACTAATAGTTTGGGAATTGATCATAATATGTGTCTCCTCCCGCCCAGCCCCACCCCCGCCCATGTCTGACACAATGGAATTGATGCTTTTGATTTAACTTGTGACAACTCATTTCTTCACCCACGTGGAGTGGAACAGAAGAAATTTATAGCCAGCATACAGATTAAGACCAAGGGCGCTCTACACGTAAAACTGACTTTATGTCACATGCGTCGGTGCCCTTGAGGGTCTGTTCTGCAGCTGAGCTGTACAAGGTTGGGACTGCAAATGCTGGGATGCACCAGGCAGCCTTTTAAAGTCCAAGCACATTTACTTCCCCTGATGTTTTCTTGCCATTTGAAGAACGATCTGGAAAGGAGGTGTTGAGTTAGTTTACAATGACCTCTGCCTGACCTGGAGGTAGAGGGTTTTAAGAGCTAAGCAGCAGTGACGGCCAGGAAGCCCCAGGAAAACAACACTCGGAAAGGGCTTCATTTGTGGGGACCCAGAGTCACCCCACCATTCTTGTTGTAGACGAAGGGCATCCCCTTCGCCCTTTGAGGGACGGGAACCCATCCATCTTCATTTAGGTTGTTTTGGGGGGGGGGATGGGGCATGAGGGGCTGGAAGGAGACAGGACTGCTATTTCCTTCGGCTCTTGAAAACAAAACCCAGCAATGATTATTCATTTCTATCCCTGATGCCACCCCTCCCCCTCCCAGGAACCTTCCAGCAGCAAGCAGCCACCAGGGAGGAATCAAAACTCTGGACACATCAGCTCTCCTGCTGAGCCACGGCAAGCAAAAACCTATCACTCAGAAGGGTGTGTGTCAGGAATGTGTGTGCATGGGGTGGGCGCTGGTGTCGTTTTTTTGAAAGCTACTCACTACTTTTTCTATATTGGAACTACTCCAACCCGAGCACTTCATCATAAAAGACATTTTGCTCTTAGAAACAGTTAAGTGGCTTCTGTGTTTTATATTCATCCCACGACTATACCCTTCCTGAGTGCCTGCTTTCCTTGCAGTGATACCTGGTCCAGTGGGAGTAAAGCTCACATCATTCTGTAGCATACAGACCAGTGCAAAGTTTAGTTTCTAGAAATGGCTTTTTACATCAGGATTAGCCCTAAAAAGGAGTTATGTACTTTCCCTCTCTAAAAGAAAAAAAAAAAAAAATTGAAGGTGTTCAGTTTTGTATAGATCAAAGATATAGAAAATTACCTTTAGTACTTAAATCTTAAGGAACACAAGGAATATTGTATATAAAGTGTGTGCGCACACACACACATACACACTCGACTCTATGGGCAGTTCCACTTTGAAATAACCAAGGACTACTTTTTAGCTAACTTAAAAGTTATAAAAACAACATAATAAATATGAAAAGAAAGAAAAACCAAAATGGCAAATGGATGGCTTTTTTTTTTTTAAACCAATGATGGTATTGAAATCACCAAGAGTTGTATTATCATTAGTTTCTAGCTATTTTCCTTTCTGCAGATCTATGAAATGTATTGGAATTGTTGAGATCAGAGATATCCTGAGTATATTTCCTGATTGAAGACTGCTTCACTCCAAGTCCTGCACTGGTCTAAATTGCAAGTGCATTCTTCAATGCAGATCATGGATGGGTCAGAGCTCAGATTGCCTGGTGGCTATCATTAACGACTCTTAAAACCTCTGAGATGCATGGTAGACCTCTGCCCCTAATTAGTTGGAAACTTTAAGCCTATCACTCAATGTCTCTGAGCCTTGATTTCCTTATTAAGACATTCAACTCAAACAAGACATAGCATGTCCTATACTACATCAGACATGGCTGGGACACCAGTTTCAAGTGTCTTTTGGGGTATGGCTAAAAGGTAGTACAGGAATTCAGAATCTATGCTAGAAATCAGATTTGAAATAGCATTAAATGATGGACTGTAATTTAATGATGGACAGTGCAGGCCAATTCAGAAGCAAAGACAGGAAGAGGCTGGCCAGGCTGGAGAACTGGGCACTCCTGAGCCAGGAGGTTTAAGGCTGGAAACACAGAGTTCTGGGTGGTGGAGCTATTTCCATGGTCTGGATAAATTTTTGGATGTTTAGCTGAAAGCCAAAGAAGCTTGGGGGTTCAGGGCTCCCTTAGCTTCTGTGACTGCCACCAGACCACATCTCTCAGCTCCAACCCCAACCTGAGATCTTTTGATGCCCTCAGAGATCTCCTTTGTCATGACTTGCTGCCATTCCTCTATGGACTGAAGACTTGTCTTCACTCTTGTCCTCTCTACCTGCACTTCTTGCTGCTTATGACGCCATGGAGACCTCTCTTTCCCTTGGTCCCTTTCTCAGTCATCTGCTGGAGGCCTACTCAGTCAACTTTGATCATCACACCAAGCCACACGGCGAAGCGGCTAGCACCGCCTTCTGTACCAGCTCCCTGCAAGCACATTTTCTTCCCAAGCACACATTTTACTTTGATGCTAAGCATCCCTGAAATCACATTAGGTCTTTCAAGCCAATGATGAACTATTCTCCCTGCCCCCCCATCATTTCACAGGTTCAAGTCCTGATCCCCAAAGTGATTTTACTAGGAAGGAATGGGACTCCCTAAAGGTTTTAGTTCACACCTAAGGGCATTTGGCTGAAAGCTGAAAAAGCTTGGGGGTTCTTTCTACTATATGAGAATCCAACGAGAACACAACAATGTACAGCCCATTAGAGAGCCCTCGCCAGAACCCAAACCATGCTGACATGGATCTTGGGCATCCCAGATCACAGCTCTCTGAGACATACATCTCTGTTCTGTGTCACACTCTTTGTTAGAGCAGTTCTAACACTCTCATGAGGGTGTCAGACACTCTCATGAGGGTCAAAGGGATCTTGTGCCAAGTCTTGACACAAGATGGTATATACTGTTAGGAGGTTGCCATGGAGAGGAACAGTCACTAAGAGCTCCAAACCTAAACATGTACTGCCAAGAGGTGACCTCTGCCCAGGTGGAGGTGTTGAGACAGAGGGCAACTGTAACTAATTTACATTAAGTTCTGCCCGCTTTGAAAAAAGCATGTAGACTATAACTTGCAGAATATATCTATCCTAATTTTGTCTTCCCCGCATTTGTATAACAAAAAGCAGGATGAATTCCCTCATCCTTAAGCCTTAAGGCTTCTTTTCTTAGAGTAAAGATATAAGAATAAAAACTGAGTTTTACTGGATTCAATGCTAACTCTAAAAATCCCCAACCAAAGAAACAAACAGTTTTATATACCGGAAGAATTAAATGATTACTATGCCCACTTTAACTTCAAAAGATGACTTATGGCTCTGCTAGAAATTTTCTGTCATTGCAAATAATTTAAAATGACTAACATGTTTTCCTTTGAAACAGTGAATTTGGCATTCTCTGCATTGATTTCTGAAAAGTAATTTATTAAAAAGAAGGAAAAAAAAATCAATGTGGAACAAAAAGCCAGTATATTTTCTTTCAAATTCAGGAGCTTGAACACACAGACATGGACATGGACACGGACATGGACCCAGTCAGTCAGTTAGTCAGTCAGTCAGACAGACAGACAGACAGATACACATCCACACACCTACCTGCCTACTGATTTATACTTCATTTACTGTGTATCCCAAATCAACAATTATAGTGAAAAGTTAATTCACTGCTCTCTGTCAGGGCTGCAAGGAAAAACAGCACTTACATGAACATATGTGGCAGGTGGATGAGAGACACAAAAGGCTCTTTTACCTTTTTGTACCAATACAACATGAACAACAGGGTTTGGGCATGCTTTTCTCTAGCTCACTCATAAAAATTCTTGAGGTTCTCAACCTTACTGGAAAAGCAAACCTCAGATGACTATAAAGTAAATACACAGCATATTCTCAATATCATGGCCATCTTCAAGCAATTTCTCACACTTATAATGCATTTATTTTTATATAAAGCAGATGCATGTCTTTGGGGCAAACCATGCCTTTTATTCTTATGTTGTGAAAGTCCCTTCTAATTAAAACAGGAAATACAAATTTCCTTGTCTAGTTCTAAGGATAAATCCTACTTAGCACGGGCAGCTGTCTGCAATTTTACATGAACACTTTCTGGCTGTTCTGAATGTGCACTGCTGAACTCCTCTTTTGTACGCATGTCCATTGTCTTAGGTGGCCCTTGCACACCTCCAGCTTCTTCTCAAACAGAAGCCACACTGCAGCTTTAAAAGCTGGAAGTACAGAGCAGAGGAGGTAGACTACGTTTTTGGAGGAGGCTGTGGTAAGTTAAAAACAAAACAAAACAAAACAAACGCTGAACTGTAAAATGAGAAGCCAGTTAAGAAAGGCTTGCGTTGAATGCGGGAGAGAATGGCCGAGCACTTCTTTTTAAAAGTCATTTCTTCTGTAAGTGCTTTGTATTACAGCTCAAATTGCAATTAGGAAGAATCTGGTCCCACCCTTCTAATTAAAAAGCACAAGTAGTTCCTTCACTGACCACAACAAAGGGCAGGCAGGCTCACACCCACTTCCTCCACGGGAGCGTCTCTGGTTGTAGTTTCCAGGCTGGTTCTATGTGGCTGATAAACAGCCTGCGAGCTCTATCGAAAGGAAAGCCCAACAGAGCGGGTACCCATGGCAGCAGGGTAGAGGAGAGGGGCGCGTTTTACACCATTATAAAATCTAGATTAATATTATTCCTGATTGCGTAAGAATAGCCAGTTAGGAGCTGGGGATGTGACTTGGTGCTAGCACGCTTGTCTGGCATTGATGAGGCCCTGAATTCCACTCTAGCCCCGTTCCCCAGAAGAAAACTGGCAGCTTAGCTCACTTGCGAAGAAGTAGCGACAAGAGGGAGTGGGGAGGCCAGACACAGCACTCCTTTCAGAGATGGATTGTTCATCTTGTGCCCACATCTTCCTTGAGTCCTTCCAATTCACAGCTGTGGGCTCCCACACTCGGCTTGGAGTAGGAGGCCCAGGTCTATGCGGTGACGGAGGCTTGTGTTTCAACAGTGGAATGAAACTACCTTTGGAGACTCATCTGTAAGGAATTACGAGATGAGAATTTCTGACTTAAAAGTGTCTGCTTTTAACCTTAAATACCTTCATTTCTACTGGGTGAGGCAACGTGTTCTTCCTAGAGGGAAGTGCTCTCCTGAGTTCTCTTCCAATGCCTTTCCACAGGTTTTATTTGTACTCTACTGCAAGGGTCTCTTTCCTTAGATGCAGATTTACTGAAACTGAAGGTGATACTTTGCAATAACAATGGCAAGTCTTAGTGCTGACTCCTATCTCTTTAAAATTCCAGTTAAGGGCCAGGAGTTGGAACCATGATTCTTTCCAAACATGACAAAAAAGTGAGTAAACACTAACTTTTTTCAATTGCAGCAATAAATCGTTTAGTTGGTGAAATGTCTTCAAGTTCTCAAAACACCTTGTGAACTGTTTAAATAGCAAACTCTTGCAACACACAACAAATAGAAATTGGCAAGTTTGGGAGACACGAGGTCCCTCAAGCATTAACTGTGCTGATAATCTAATCCAAAGGCTTTCAAAGGGACACGCTCTCCTTCCCTCCTCACCAAGGTTTGCGATACTTAAAAGATAAACATTTTTCCTTAAAACGTTTAGTAAATGAAATATAAGAGGAGTTTAGACAATAGTTATAGTCGTATACCAGGCTTCACCAAGATTAATAACATGTTCCCTGAGCATAATAAAGCAGGACATGCGTTGATCCTCCCAAAGTAATGACAATATTTGCTTTGCAGGACTATAACTCAAAGATCCTTTTTTTTTTTTTTTTTTTTTTTTTTCCTCAATAACTAAGCTGCAAAGTTGATACTAGGGCAGTTCAGGTAGTTGTGTTCAACTAAGTATTGGACAATCTTAGGCCCAAGCTCCACAGTATGTTTTGAAGGAGGAAGTGGTGGGGGAGGAAGTGGTGGGTGGGAAGGGTCACCCTTCACAATAACGTCTGTATTCTCAGTAACGACAATATTTAGGGAAAGGTGAGCCATTTGGCTACAGCAAGCCAAGCCTAACTCAATGATTACTGGAGACCCCAAAGTAGGGTATGCTTTGTAAGAATGATTTCCTTGCTAAGCTTAGGTAGTCTAGACCAAGCATATGGGTGAGGGCAAGTCAAGAGCTGGAAGGCTTGTCACAGTCCCAGTAGCAGTATTCACCATTCCAAGCGAGCTGAGGGATTGCCGGTGTTTGTGACAACATTCATCAAAACTCTTCTGACCATGGATAGAAACAAATTCCATGTGTTCTATTAAAGATCTGAAGAATGTTCTTGCTGAAGGAATAGTCATGAGGGAATATATATAATCTATTCTCATAAAGACAAAGGAAATCAGGCTTTTTCTTGGCCTAGAAGAGTTTGAAATGCTTTGAGCAAAGTTCCTTCTCCTTTTTGGAAAGCCCAGCTGTGGTTCATTACAGTCACCATAAAATAACGGGGTAAGCTGAACGAAGCTTTTCTTAGTCCCACCTGAACGAGTAAAGTGCCGTGGTCCTTATCTTCTCAAGGCTTAAACATTAATCTGACAGTGATCTTCTTAGCTCGAGATGTCCCGGTGTTAGCACAAGAGAAAACCCCGTTGTTTAGTGGAAAAGCATGTTTTTTTGTTGTTGTTGTTGTTTTGTTTTGTTTTGTTTTGGTGTGTGTTTGTTTTTAAATTCATGCAGGAGTCTTTTAGATTGTGGACCCATTACTGAAATATCATCAGAGACAATCCCTGCTTTCTCACCCCTAGTTTAGAACTGTTTCTTTGTCAAGCACTCAGGAGTCAGAGGCAGGTAGATCTCTGTGAGTTCGAGGCCAGCCTGGTCCACAAAGTGAGTCCAGGACAACCAAGGCTGCACAGAGAAACCATGTCTCAAAAAACCAAACCAAACCAAAACGCAATTGTTTGTTTTTGAGACCTGGACCCCAGACACAGTGGCCCTTGAATTCTCAGTCCTTCTGCCTTAGCTTCCAAATGCTGAGCACAGGTGGTGCTAACCACACCCGGCTCTAGAGTTAGTTTTAAATGAGAGACAGACAGACAGAAGGGAACAAGTAGCTCAAAGCGATACACTAAGTACACATGAAAGATTTTTTTACAGTCCTTTTAGGAAGACTCAAGCAGTTTCCTTCAAAGCCTGAACGCATCTTGAAACCCTTCTGTAGAATGTGAGTTTGTACCTTCCTTTGCTTCTCTTTAGACACAGCTGTAAAAAATTGTTGAATGATTTTCTTTTTCCTCCATGTTATCTGCCTGCCTGCTGAAATGAAATAATTGCAAGTCACTGCACGAAACCATCAGTCTTTGCTCAGCCACTTAATCCAGCAGTAGCAGACGCTGCTGCAAGCCGATGAACTAGGAGGCAGAGTTAGCCTCGGTGAAGAAAGGGCGACCAAGGCAGGGACCATGCTCTGCAGCGGAACCCTGACGGGGCTTTTATTCTAAACTTTTTACAAGTTGCTCATAACCTTTGTCCTCTAGACACGCATTCAGACTATCCTGCCACTCTGTAAAACAGGGACCGAGGATGCTATAGACATGAACTTTCTACCCAAACAGAGTGTTGCAAACATCTGGGAGAGGCATGGTGCTACTGCTTAAATAAACCATAAAAAAGGGACATTAACCATGACAGTGTTATTCAGGGGGCCTCTCTATTTAGTGAACTCCATTTTGGCTTCTTCGGGAACTTCATGTGACGGCACTGAGAGGGGAAGTGGTCACAAGCCCCAATGCCAGAAGCGATCTCCAATGGATAACCAACCATTCCACAAAGAAAACAAAAAATTATTTTCTCCGATGGACTCTCTCTGGATGTACAAACACCCTTAAGGACAGACCTCCACGCCCAGCAGCAGATAGTGAACACAAAATAAACTCAGTGGCATTTTTGGAGATTCCTAGTCTCACAATGCTCTGGACATTCTTTCTCTTCTTTTATTTCTTAGGGGTCTTTTGCATATATATGTATATATTATGGTTTGTGGTGCTGTGTTTTAAAATGGTATCTATGTGTGTTTAACTGTGTCTGTGTATCTATATATGTTTCCTGTGTTTTGTTTTATTTCCCCTCCTTTGACTCTTTTTCTCCTGGTAGTTTGCTTGATTTGCCCTGTTTTGATTTGTTTGTTTTATTTTATTATTTTTTAGATGCCTATTTGTGTTCCAATGAGAGAGAGAGAGAGGAAAAAAAGGGTGTGAATTTGGATGGGTAAGGGTTTGGGAAGGATATGGGGAGGGGGAAGGAAACTGTAATAGAATATATTATATGAAAACAATCAAATTTTAATTAAAAAAAGTATGCAAAAAACCCCAGTTGGCTGCCTGAGAATTAACGTTTCGTAAACATCCTTCGGTACTAAAAGATAAATTTAGAAGAACTTAAGCAACTAGGATACTACAGGGCAGGTCACACACACACTACACACACACACACACACACACACACACACACACACACACACACATACTACACACACAGACATGTGTACACTACTTTCTCTTTTCTAAATTTCAAAGAAAATAGGCGAAGCATATAAAAGGAAGACTCCTTTCAAGAGATTGTCACTTAATATTTCCACTCTCATTTGGTTATTTCAGTTTTAGCTTTTAACTACGGGCTCTCTTTCAGAATGTTCGAATTAGAAGTTTTACAAAGAGTTAAGACAGCTGAGAGGGTTCAGTGGGGAAAAGCCTGGTGACCCAGCACACACATGGTAGAAGGGCAAGTGTTCTCCGACTTCCATGCCTGTGCCGCAGCATGCACACATATGTGCATGGGCAAACGTTATAAAATGTAATAACTTTAAAAAAAGAAATTAAAATTAAATTATTTACAGTAAGTTTTTATTTTTTTTCCTTACTTGAGAGAGGGGTCCCAATGCTCTTAAAATTGTGTAAAATAGCACAGTGACATATGCCTGGAATCCCAACACTCAGGAGGCAGAGGCAGGGCAGGTGGATCCCTGTGAGTTCAAGGCCAGCCTGGTTTATAAAGTCCAGGACAGCCAAGGTTACACAGAGAAACCCTGTCTGGAAAATAAACCAACAAAACAAAACAAAACAAAAAAAACCCAAAACATACACACAAACAAACAAACAAAGAATAAAATTAATCTGAGATTTAAAACTTAATTAAACTAAAGTTTTTTTTTTATTTGGGAATAAATTAAAAAAAAACAATGGTTCAGCAATTTTTATGTTTTAATAACATCTCTCTGGTGACTGTGGATTTTTATGCTATATATTTTTACACATCTCGATGTATTTGAGGATAAACTTGCCTTTCTGCCAAATGCATTCTTAAATCCTAATAACTAGGAGACTTTTCCCAAAGGACTCAAAATAACTGGAGAAGTTGGCATGGTGGCTGTTTTACTATGCCACAGTCTGGAGAGACAAGACATAAATCATTAACATCAAGCTGATAATTATTTTTAGGGTTGTTAATTAAATGTGAAGTACATGAAACATAAAAGACATAAAAGATGCAATTAACCTGAAATTTTAAAAGTTCTTGCATTTACCACACAGAACGAACATGGAAGGCCTTTTGTAGAGCAAAGAAGGGGAGGGGAGAGGCCTGTTCTTAATTGTGTTAAACACTTAGTCACTGGATCAAGATTTTGCAGGTTTGCTTTGGTGACTCTTATAATTGGTACATGTCTGCACAATATTTATAATAGATTTTCTTGTGGTAAAATACACATAACATGAGCGTTACTATTTTTACCACTTTCAAATGCATTAAGTATAGTAGAGTCACATTGTTGCACAAGCGTCATCATGGTACATCCCTAGAACCTTTCATTGCCTCAGACTGCTCAGTAGTCACCTTGTCTTCGTCTAAGAACTTGATTATTCTAGAGACCTCATATGGAATGGAGTGATAAAATGTGCATATATATATATATAGTGTCTGGCTTATCAGCATAATGCTGATGTTTTAAAATGAAAATCCTACTTGCACACAGAATAAGAAAGAAAGTGAATTTATCCCTCAGAAAATACATATGTAGCACCTTTCCTCAAATACAATATCAACAATATAGGCTACCCACTCACCTTTTCAGAATTAATTTTTCCTTTTATAAGGAAACGGGTTTCAGCATCATTTCCCCCTAGAGCTGACACTACAGCATCTTCTAGTCAAGTCACGCTACAGTCCCCCTCTTGTCCCTCTTTCTTCTAGACAGAAAGGAAAGCTATGCCTACTGTCCTAAGAAACCCCTAGCTGCTCCTCACACCTGTTCCAACCACGGGTCAGCTAAACAGGCAAAATAACAGCTGAGAGAAGAGGGTCGGCCACCCCCGGGTCTTCAGACGCGTACAGAAACATACCCATCTTTGCTTTCTTCATTTGAAAATAGCAATTTAGGTAACACGATTCCTGGCCATTCAGTTTGAACAGACAGTGAAAGGCTGCCTGCTGAGAGTCTACTCTGGGTCCCTGGGAAGGGGCTGCTTCAATCCTTAGGCCTAGCCCCTGACCCGGAGCCCCTGGGGAAAAGAACATCCATCCTACTGTCCTGTTTGCTCAAGGAGCCAGGGGCCACGCCAAGCTTTAACCATTAACCAGGCCCATATTTTATCTCACATATTCCCGTTGCCATGACTTTTACTCCTAGGTATAGTTAAAGACATTTCTGGAGTCTTCTTAACTTTCTCTTCATAAGCTCTGGACACCAGTGTCCAAATTCAGAATGACACCCACTCTTTTTCTCTTACACACACAGACACACCAACAAGGATTGGGGTGCTGCTCAGCGAGAGAGTGTTTGCTTAGCATGTTTGAGGCCCTGGGTTTGATCCTCAGCCCAGGGTGGGGCATTAAAAAAGAAATACCTAATTGCTTTACATTCAAAAGTACCCTAAGCAATTCTGGATGACCATGAGTTCTCTCTCTCTCACTCTCTCTTTTAGGCTTTTGTTCTAATCTCAGTAATGCTTATTTCTTTCACTTTTTATTTGTTTGTTTGTTTTTCCAGACACGGCTTCTCTGTGTAGCCTTGGCTGTCCTGGCCTCACTTTGTAGACCAGACTAGCCTTGGAACTCACAGTGATCCACCTGTTTCTGCCTCCTGAGTGCTGGGATTACAAGTATGGGCCACAGCACCCAGCTCAGTAACATTCTTCTTATATTCTTTTTGAATCACCCATTTTAATCTTGATTTTGGGCGAGGATGTGTGTGTGTGTGCTGCTGCTCGGGACTGAACCCAGGTACTTGCGCTGGGGGTGTGCTTTAGTACCGGGCTCTCTTCCCAGGCCAAATCACAAGGCGTTAGAACTCCGTGAGGAGCCCTGTAGTCAGTGCTGGGCAGTACAGCACCACCAGAACGCTTCTTCTCACCAGGAACGCCCCTGGCCAGCTTTCTCTCCTATTAAACTTTCTGAAATTTTAGAGTGACTCTAAAATAATGCAGCAGACAATCACGAAGGCAACCTAAAGATCCATTCACCCCCTCATCAGAGACAGTGGAAACAGAAGCCCAACAGAGTCAGGTGGCTTTTAGTCTGGCATGCTGTCACACGCTTGGAATTTCAGCACGTGGGGAACAGGGACAGAGGATCAGGAGGAGTTCCAGACCAACCTCAGCTATATAGTAAGAATGACATCACACTGGCTTATATGAGACCCTTCCTCAAAACAAAACACAATCACATAACTTTTTAAAAATCACTTCACCCCTCCACTGGGGCTTAAGCTCCTCACGTAGGGCCATGCCCTATGCTCCTCCTCTTCTAATGTTGAAAGTCTGAAGATTCATCCAAGTGCCTGTTTGCATTTGGAGAACTACAGTGGTCAACATATTAGTGTGGAGGAAGAGACATGGGTTTGACATTAATTTTTTAATTTACTTAGACACACACACACACACTGTGGAGATTAGAGGGACAATCTGTGGGAGCTGGTTCTCCCCACCACGTGTGTCCCAGGGATGGAACTCAGGTGATCAGTCTTAACCGTGAGGACCTTTACCTGGTGAGGCATCTCACAGGCCCTGAAATTCTTGATTACCTAAATTCAAAGTCAAAAAGGCAAGAAATAAAGGGAAATGGAGATTTGGGAGAGCAAGAGCTCCTGAACTTAAGAAAAACGCAGTGGTCATCATTCTGTTCTCTGGTCATCATTCTTTCCTACATCCGTTACTCAGGCATTGATATTCACTGTGCCGTCGCTTCGTGGCACAGCACAAATAGGTGTGAGAGAGAGAGAGAGAGAGTGTATGTGTGTCCAGTTCTAATCAGGACACATTGGATGCCCCAAAAGTACTCAAGATAGCCAAGGAAAGGAGGACCAGACTGGGCAGGGTGACAGAGGAAGTACCATCCAAGCAGGGTCTAAGAGAGCATCTGAGTTACAGTGGCTAGCACAGGCTCACACAGGTCTTTCCCAGCACACTGGGCAACTCAGAGACATCTGACAGAAGCATGGAGCATAGTCTGCAAATGTGACTCTGGCAGTTTGTTCCCTAAGAAATGTATGGAAAACACGCCCATCTGGATATAAGATGTACATAGTTAGGTCAGCCACCCAAGGGCTGTCGATAAAAGGAAGTCATAGATTTCACCATTTGTTGTCAAGATCTTCTATTGTAGGAATAACAGAAGTATTGTCATTTGTTTTCGGGGCTTCAATTTGCTTTTCAGTAGTATTGTCTCTAGACCACACACACACACACACACACACACACACACCTTACATACTCTATTGCCTTCAAAAGTGCTAAACAAAAAGTCTGAAGGCATCACTTCACATTTGGGCAGAATGAGAGTTATAACTAGGCAGGGATGGAAAAGGTTAACTCTGAAGCAAGAGAAAAGTAATAACAAAGAGAAAGAGAAAAGCCTTCCCCTGGCTTTCTGGCCTTCAGTGTTCCATAAAACACACTTCTGCCCTGATAAGCCCCTATGCTGACCAGGCAAGCACACTTTACTCTGGGTTCACTAATTGAACTCAGCTGTCTTTTTCAAGGCTATCAATACAACCGGGAAGGTCATAAAATTGTGAAATTGTAGGAGAGGGGGGCTAAATCAAACATAGGCTTGGCTGAGACTGGCCAGTACAGGTGCAGCTCTGAACCGGAGACACTTCAATGGGGTCAGCTCTGTGGACCCGAGTCCTGCCACCTCTACACAAACTTACTTCGGGTAGGACATAGGACACACCCTCAGGTGTCTGAAAAGGTGGGAGGGGGGATGCTCCCCTCCATTTCTAATTATCCATACAAAATAAAATACAAATAAAGGTGTAGAAGTCACTTGCTGATTACGACCCCCCTTTTAGAATTCCTGGCTCAAGTTGACTAAGAAGTATTAGGTGAGAAAGCTCACCACCCGTCAGAGTCCATCTCTCAACCTGGAATTTATCTGTTGAAATGGCTCAGCCTTTCAGAACTGTGGAGTTCTAGCCTGTCTTTGACATCTTGGCTCAGAAGAAGCTGAGGGGTAGAGTCTAGAGTTTGTTCTCACTTGGCCCATCAGCACGAAAACCCAGGCAGCTGCCTTGGGTTTTAAACTCCCAATCTTACTCTCTTAGCTACCAGATAGCTTCCTTATCAGCCTTTCAGTTTTCAGTGAAAGCCCTGTAATTCACATTGGTACAGCCATTGTGACTTTTTTTTTTTTTTTTTTCCAAAATGTAACTTTGAGGAGCGCATTGGAGTGGAAGCTCACATACAGACATGCCCCCCTCTGACCTCTGACTGCAAAGCCCAGGCTTTTCTTTAATTCACTATATAGCCTAGGCTGGCTGCTTTGGTCTCTTAAATACTGGGGCTACCAACATGTGCTAGCACATCTCTTTGTGATGGGGATCCTTTCATACACTTTCTCCTTGTCAGGTCTTACCCACTTTCTACGATATCTACTTACCACACACAAACACACAAACACGCACACACATGTATATGTACATATATAGGTATAAGCCACACACAATGTAAAAAAAGATGTGCAACTCTTAATTTATATTTTGACTACTTGTGTCTGTGCATCTTTCTGTGGGCATTTTCACTGAAGATCCATTTAAAAGACAGATTTTAAAAGAGAAACTGCATAAGCTAAAGTTCCTGAGCTGTGACCAAGGAGGGACACAATACAAGCAGTATTTGCAATAGAAGAAAAGCTGAAATACCAAGTTTTTCTCTTACATCTGCTGGTCCTCCTTCATTTTTTTAAAAAAAGGTAGTTCTGGTAATTTTTAGCAGAACAAGCAAACTGGGTACACCATTCCTAAAGCACCATGAGCCGGGATATTTAGTTTTCCGTTATTTTGGCCTGTTAGAAACAAACACAAACAAAGCTGGGAATGGTGATGTCACGTGTCTTTAAATGCAAGCACTCTGGAGACAGAGGCAGGCAGATCACTGTGAGTTTGAGGTGACACTGGTCTTCACAGGGGTTTCCAAGCCTTTCAGAGAGCCTGCCTCCAAAAAATTAACTTAAAACAAACAAGAACAATCATTTAATATAGGTCAGAGTCAGGCATGGTGGTGCATGCCTTTAATCCCAGTGGTTGGGAGGCAGAGGCAGGGGGATCTCTGTGTGTTCAAGGCCAGTCTGGGGAGTTCAGGGCAGCCAGGGCTACACTGAAAAACCCTACCTCGAAAATTCAGCCTCCCACCCTACACCAAAAAAAAAAAAAAAAAAGATACTTTATAAGATTATCACCAGTCGCTTAGGTGAGTCTTGCTTTTCAGTGTTCTGAATTAGTAGGGAAGCGACAAGTATCTGCCAGCAGAAAGAAGATACTCTCAGGACATCGATTAGAAGGTCAGAGAATGTGTTCATGCTGAACTGATTTGTCCTTCCTTCCATTTGGCTAGACCAAGACTCTCCTACTGTTAATGAAACGCTCACGTTTCTGCTCAGGCTGTCTGGAATTTCTGGATAGATGTTGCTGGGCAGAGCACAGCAGGGTGGACACTGGACACTGGCTGTGTTCCTGTCCTTGCATGTGGCTTTGCCGAAGGCTGGGGTCAGTAGCCCTCCCGGGATGATCACACGTGCTCTTTGCCTGCTTCCTTCCAGTGCGTTGGTGGTCACGTCCAGCTACTGCACTGGGGACTGCCAGGAGAGGCTCTATTCTGGCTGTGAAAGAGGAAAGAAGGCTGCCGCCTGCCCAGCTGCCCTCATAGCTCAGACCTCTGCCTCTTTACCTGCATGGGTCAGTATGTGGGGAGCCCACCATCCTCCTCACTCTATGGTTTAATCACCTAGGAGACCATCCATCTCCTCCTGAAGCCTTAACTCCACCTTCAGAGCAGCAGCTGCCTCCCTCCCCCAAGAAGCCTTAGTCCCCTCCCCCAGGCTTGAGTATCAGGGTAATCAGTTTGATCTGACAGATTTTAATTACATTAATTAGGGCTTTTCTGAATAGGCCTGATTGGCATCCTGCCAAAGTGTTTTCTTCTCCTCCTCCTCCTCCTCTTCCTCCTCCTCCTTCTTCCTTTCTCTTCTCTAAATGGGCACTAGGCCTACTGCTTTCCTTTCTGTTAACCCTGGTGGCACTTCTCATCTTGCTCAGGGTAAATACACACTTGATGGCACCATGTATATAGGACATTTTATAACAAAACTACCTACGAGGATATGGCATACGCCTAGGTAGTGGAGAGGCTGTCATTGTCAAGGTTGCAAACATTAGGTTTGTTTGGCTGTCATTGAGAAAACGCTCCACATTCAAGTTCAGTTCTAACGATCCAACTTCTCCCAACATGCCCTCACAGTTTCTTCAGCATGAAATGCACACATATTCTTTCCAGTCTATTATAATAACCATTTCATTTTAGAAGAGCTATAGATAGACTTCGAAAAAGCTGAGGCATATTCAGCCTTCGTTCCTCCATTGGTTTTAAAAAACAACAAACCCTCGAAATGTCAAGAAGCCTCTTACTGAAAATATGTCCTAACTGCTTTTAGCTACTAATAGAAGAGAAACAGACCCATTGATTTCCCAGGTCACAGGACAGAGACTGGCTGAGTGACTAGTTGGTCTCTATATCGTCTGTACTACAACTGCTGCTTTAAAATGCTGCTTCGAACAAGCCACAATAAATGAGGGCATAGTTCCAGAAACCAGGAAGAAAAAGCTCAGCTGAAATTTGTTTGCTTTTAAAATGCTGAATGTGAACCTTCTCCCCGCCTTTTTTTTAAAACCACCTATCTTAAGTTAAGCAGTAAAAGCATGGACTTGCGACCCTTAATCCAAGTTTCACCTCCCAGGGGCATTCCTATGTCCACACACCTTTCGCAACAGCCATTTCTCTGGAGATTAACACTTCTGCTCCCACTGAACCCAACTGTCTCACTGATGATGGTGTCCTGCTGGGATAACTCTCCTTTGGGATGTTAGTAAGAGAGATCACATTTTCTAGCCATGGTGGTGTACCAGGAAAAGTTATACAGAGTTCATCGCTTTAAACCGCACTCCAGTAAGCATGCCCCATGTAATGCGGCCTTGTCTACCCAAAAAGCTAACTTAGACTTAACACTTCTAGCAAGGGAGAGGCAGCTAGGCAAAGTTCACTATCTGTTACTTCCTCCCCCCCCCCCCCCCCCATTGGTGAGCAGGGACAGTGATAGGGATTGGGCTGAGGGTGGCTTAATGAACCCCGCTTTTTTTCCTCTCTGCCTTCTGGCTATAACTCAGTTCTCTTTGGAAGTGAGAATGATATTTTCTTACTTTCTCTTGTCCTTGTAGGTGGAAGAGATGTGTTTAAAGACCCGGATTTAATGTTGTCCTTGGCAACAATCACGCACCTGTAGGACAAGGAGTGGCAGCTCCAAGCTTTCAGCTCTAGGTCTTTGATCCTTGTTAGGTCAGAGAAGCAAGAGTTTCTAGAAAGTGTGAGCCAACTGTGGCAACACCTATATGCCCAGCTACTTGGGAAGCGGGGGCTGGAGGATTGTGAGAATAACATGTTGGATAAATACGGAGATAAATAATAAATGCATAAGCATGCAAACATAGAAACCTCAGAGTTTCTAGGAAGTATGGTGAAAAGGCTGGTAAAATGTTAAAATTTAGAGATAGAACTTTCATATGATACAGCTATTTCACTTCTGTGCATATTCTCAGAGAATTCCACATCGCACCTCAGAGATATTTGTATATTCATGCTTACTTCTGCTCTACTTATGGTATGGAACCTACCTAGCTATGGATCATTGGATGAATGGATAATGAAAATGTGGCACATATACTAAACCAAATATTATTCAGCTTTAAAGAAAGGTAAGATCGAGCTGGGCATTGGTGGTAGCTCATGCCTTTAATCCCAGCACTCGGGAGGCTGAGGCAGGTGGATCTTTGAGTTTAAGGCCAGCCTGGTCTACAGAGTGAGTTTCAGGACAGCCAGGACTACACAGAGAAACCCTTTCTCTAAAAATAAAAACAAAAAATCCCCCCACAAAACAACAAGAAATAAAATAAGATAATAAAAATTTTAGGAAAATGGGTGGATTTGAAAAGTATAATACTAAGCAAGGTGACCCAAATTCAGAAAGAAAAAGAAATCCCCATGTTCTTCCTTACATGTATCCTAATTTATAATGCAGACATGTATATCTGTAAGTAGGTATAAGTGTATAACATCTAGAAAGGCAACAAAGAAAGAGTAATATTAGGTAATGAGGGAAAACAGGAGGCAAGCAACAAGATATATGAACCATAAAAAAAGGATATAAAGATAATTTTTGTTTTTTTTTTAAATTTCAACTCTATCATAGTTTTGGATCATTTGTTTTGTGGTAAGTGAATAGAAACCCTAAGTGAAGGAAATTTCAAGGCTTCAGAATGTCCATTCTCACTATATAAAAGTTCACTAACATGTAGAGCTTGAGACTTGTTCAATGTTTGAGTGGCTTCTTTAATCCAGATGTGCAATGTTTTCTTTTGTGAGCTAATTAGAATAAACTGATCTTACTGAAAGAAAGAAAGAAAGAAAGAAAGAAAGAAAGAAAGAAAGAAAGAA